>NC_061120.1:174522508-174606128 GCF_002878395.1 Capsicum annuum | reverse complement strand
CATGAGTGGAGATAGAAGAACATAATTGAGTCAGGAACATGATACATGAACTGAACTAAGTCTCTAATGCGTGACATGGATAGAGTATCGTATTGTGGCTACACTGATCCATTGAGTATATGGCTTACTGCTGAGTTTTAAAGCTAGAGGGTCAGCTCATAAGTAACACTTCCTCCAAGATAGATTCATCAAAGAAAATAACATGTCTAAATCAAGAAAGTTTAGGGGCTATAGTGTATCTCCCCCTTAGGACACTATGTCCCTTGAAGGATGTTGGACTGACCTTGCTAAGATATTGAGGAAGTTGAGGCGATGTACAAGGCACCTAGGTACGAAATCGTGACTGATTATCTGAGATCTGAAATTGAAGCGTGATGCATGAATGCATAGACATACTAACTTATCTGATTAATTGAGAAACTGGTAACTAAATCCTGGGTATGCAATCCTAAATTGTACTTACTCTGAGTAACTGGGATGAGGCTATAAAGTATTATGCATATGAGAAGGGACTAACTGAGTAACATGAGGTAACTGATCATGGATTTCATGAAAGCTATATTATGTTAAAATGCAGGACCAAGCGTATTACATGATTTTGAAATATTCCATAGACTGAGGTATTGGAATACCTATAACTGAGTAACTGATAATTGTATGCTATGGTCAACAAAGTATAGAACTAAACTAAATTTCTGAGTTGAATACAGATCTGAAGCTGACACTATAACTTAAGACTATTACTGGGATCCATACTGGAACTTAATGTTGGGTCCTAATAACTGAATACTGAAAATGAGGTTTTGATTGATACTGAAGTGCTTAATTCTGAAACTGCGCACTAATTACTAAGTGTTGAGTACTGAAACTATAACTGAGATGGCAACTGAGTTATGATAGTAGCATCCTGAAGGGTGACATAAGTCAAGGATTTGAATATACATTCACACTCTGAATTTTTTTGCCAATTTCTAAGTATTACCTCTTGCTCTAGCCCTTTGCTTGCATACTAACAGGATATTCAAGCCTATCTTTGTATCTACACCCTCGTATAAAAAATGCATGCAATAATTTGCTCTTAACATGAAATATTAAATCTCTCCCATCTAAGTAATTTCTCAACACTACACTATTCTCATAAAGAGAGCTCATAAAAGGTTAAATCAGGAGAACCTGAAACATGAATGGATACTGATTGAACTTGACACATGACTGAAACCTGAAGAATAGAATATCAACAACATGGATTTGGCAAAAAGGTCTGAAATAAGTATATATATGATATAATCTGAATTTATCTGATCAGTGGGGTTGTAGTATGAGTCATGGAAACTGAGTATACTGGGAAGCATGATACGTATACATGAGTCATGAGCTGCATGGCCTGAGTCTAGAATTTCTGAGTTCATGGAACATGATTTGAAAAACTGAGTGATCTAGAACTGAAATTCCTATACTAGGAACTGAAAGGATACACAATTCTATGGAATACGTGTGAAAATAAGCTATATGCATGGAATCTGAGACATGAAGCATGCATAGGTACTATGCTGACTGAAGTATGAAGCTTTACGCTGAGATAAAGATGGGTCGCCAATCGCCTTCCTTAACTGCTTTTCTGTACATACTGGCACTACTACTGGAATCTGAGAGCCTGACTTGGTTACTTGATCTATCATATCTCCCTTAGCTTTAAGCCATCATCATAAGTCTGTGAACACTAAACTAATCTCTGAACTGCACTGAAATCATCATCACATACTTACACTCTCATCAACACATGCTCATCTTACTAAACACATCATCTACCTTTGTTTCTTCTAATACTACTAATATCACATTCATACCTTCATGCTTAATTTCAAGTCAATAAACTTTAATTTCTATATCACACTGTTCAAGCCTACTAATTCATTCTGTCAGAACTATCCCCATGAATACATAGTCTATTCAATCTGGATATTGTATCCCAAATTTTCTACTGCTAAACATCTGAGTTCATGCTTCTAACTCTAGGCCACATGCTATTATAGTATTTTGAGAAGGGATATAATGGCATATCTAAATCTGGGTTCGAGAACGAGTTCTCATGATGATGAATGAGATCCGTACAACTTTGGAACATAACTTAACTGATGGGATACTGTCTGAGAAAGCACTATCTTTAGGAGTTGAGCTTCACTATTTTTGTTACCTTGAAAGTTAGGTGGAATTAACATGAGTGAAGCATGATGAGAATCTACATGAGTTTCTTAGAGAACCTTGCTATAGCACGATCTGAGACATGAAAAAAGAGAAACTGTTCCTAAAACATCTCATAGCCTCCTGCACATAAGTGTGGTACACAACACACGTATGTACAAGACCTTACTAGATGCGGCTTTCAGACTTTCTAGGACTAAAATGAACCTTACGCTCTGATACCAAGTTTGTAATTCCCTGATTTTCTGAATCAAATAATACACGGTGCTCATGACCTTGAAGGACCACAATTTAACCCATGACTGATATCTATACCTATACACTGCATAATATAACATGAAAATACGAAAACATATACTGAATGACCATAAGGTTCAAATCTGAATAAAACATCTGATAAGACAATATCTGAAAATGGT
Organism: Capsicum annuum; assembly: GCF_002878395.1. NCBI lineage: Eukaryota > Viridiplantae > Streptophyta > Magnoliopsida > Solanales > Solanaceae > Capsicum > Capsicum annuum. The sequence continues at coordinate 174,603,507 of NC_061120.1, read as the reverse complement.
ATAACAATACCAAAACAAATTTGAAATAATTGCCTGACATACTATAGTCTGGAAAGCCTCTAAACTATCTGAATAAGGAGTTGATGGGACATGTCCCCAACTAACTCCATCTAGCGACTGAACTAAAATAGTAAATAAAGTAATAATCATATCATCCTTGAATGAGAAGGACTCACTGCAAAATCTGAACACTAGAATGCTATTGTTGATCTGTAGCTCGTGCCTCTAAACCTATGGTGTAACATGAAAGAAAGCACCATAGCGCAAATGCTTTAGTACGTCTGAATGTACTGAGTATACGAGTGAGGTAGGCTAAATGCAAAGGGTTATATGCATAAACAATACTGACTGATATCAACATGAGAATACATACATGCATAAGCAACTATAACTGTACTCATGGAGATACTGACTAGTAAGTCTGAATATTGACAACATGAGGGTACTAATACTGAGATACTGAATAGATAAACGACTATTTCTGACAGTTCGAATTATAAAGAACTGGTCTGATTGACTGTGTCTAATAGTCCTGAAATTGAGTACTGATAGCATGAGTGACTATATCTGATAGCCCTAATACTGATTATTGATAATATGAGTGACTGTATCAGACAATCCTAAATCTGATGGAACTATTTGAGTCCCATACTGTATCTGAGTTGACTATATCTGAAAGTCCTAATATACTGAAATCTAAAGAACTATTTGAGTTCTTTAATTGAGATTCAGACTAAAATTGTGGGAGGTAGTTGTTTAACCGACATGCCCCATATGTGCCATTATGGCTAAGATGAGGTCCAATCTCTGCCCTGACTGGAAGGGTGTTAATACCGCTCCACTGGTAAGGACAACGTGTGAGCAACCCTCATATAATAGGTAACTCTAGTGAGAATGATGGGAACCCTCAAATAACAGGTTAAGCCACCAAATTGTAACGCCTCGAAAAATGGGTCCCAGAGCATCACACGATGCTTGAGGCTATGAGTAGCCCCAAGCTAACCATTTGAGCCATTTTCATTTAGTTCAACACAAATCAACGGGGTTCCCATAAATAACCCTCAAATATCAACAGAGTAATCATTATCCAAGAATAAAAGAATTTCAGAAAGATAACAAAATACAACTTATTAGTCAACTCCCAACATCTATACTAGTCTGACAAGCCTCTAAGAAAATCAATAAAATCAGCGAGCCATTGAGACATGCCCCAACTGACTCATGCTCAGTTATCAAATGTAAACGATTCCGTGCAACCAACATCAGAAATCACGTCCTCGGAACTCGAGGACTCACCACAACAGAGGATGCAGAATAGTGTGCCCAAAGAATCACTGTCAAACCTGGAACTGAGCACCTAAACCTACATTCCGAGAAAATACAGCCCACATCCGAAGATGTGGGTCAGTACCATGGAAAGGAACCGAGTATATGGGGGTGTATGTAGTTGTATAAACATTATCATCATAAATATTTATAAGAAATATGCAAGATGTATTAACGACTCACATAGCCTGAAGAAAATCATCACAATCATGAGAGGATGAAATAAGTACAATAACATATGTGAGTCATCATATAATTTGTCAATCACTTTCAGTTCATCAAGAATATCAATTCTTATAATGTATATATCATTTAAATCTTTCAAAAGAATAACTTTCATAATTCCACTTTCAAATCACTTCACCATTCACCATAGACACAAGGAAACACACACACTGGGAGATCCTATAACCGACATAAACCATGTGAGCTAAATGGAGTCCAACGTACAACCCACGTCGGGGAGAGCCATCCTATCCTTGCCATCGGAGTAGGACTATCGATATCAAATCCACACAAACTAGTGATCACTATATAAATCAGCCTCAGGCTCACTTCTATAGGGGCACGTAGTTCTAGGGAAGTAAGTTCGCTTTATACCTCCCACTCGGTGCTAAAGATTTCTCCCAGACTTAGCTCAGATCATTTCAAAGACAATCCACAACAAAACTATTTTAGTAATTTATAAATATACATCGGGAGCCATCATGCGTCCCATCTATCAAAATCAACCATTTTGTGGATTTCTTTCATGCTCGAGTTCAAAATAACTCCATTAAGACCAAAAGGTCAAATCATTTAAAATATCTCAAATATTCAATATCAACATGCTTATAACACACACTTTCTCGAAAAAGCACAATTTTCAATAGGGATTCACGACCCAAATATCAAAATCATGATAAATACCGTTCAAGATTCATGCTTTATATCTCCACACATGTAAATTCATCTTTCAAAATTATAAACTTCAAGATTTCATAATAATCATCATAAGATATGGTTTCATGCTTCAAATTTGTAAAAATCAAATAAAAATTATGCCTTTGTAAAGAAAATTACTTTTGGGCACAAGAACGAAAGAGAGTTCTTGTTGAAAAACCCCACATAACTTGAATGATGAACTTTAGATCGATACTCATTTTTGAGATGTTAATTGTGCCTTTGAATGATGGTTCTTGGAGTTCTTGAACTAGGAACTTGGAATCTTGAATAAATTTGCAGAATTAATGGTGAACTTTGGAGGCTCTTGAAGTTGGATGTAGGAGCTTAGGGTTATCTTTTTGAGGGAATTTGATGAAATATAACATATAATGCTTCTAATAGGCTTTAATATAGGGTTTGGGTGGATTTTGGATGGGGGAATGACCAAAACGCCCCTAAAAATTAAATAATTCTCAAATCTGTCCTTTTGTGGACTGTTTTGATAGTTTGAAGTAGATCAACCATAGCGTTTTACTCCGCTATTCAAATTGGATGAAACCAATTTCATTAGAAAGAGGACTCTCATATCTTTCCGTTGATATATAGTATCTCACTCAGATCATTGTGTACGAGGAGTTATGATTATTTGAAGTTAACCAAAAAATTCACTTTTCATAGTCTGAAGTAGATTGACAATAACCTTTTGCTCTGATAGACAAATTGGATAAAACTAATTTCATTGAAAAGAGGACTCGCAAAGATTTCCGTTGCTATATAGTAGATAACCCAGATCATTATGTACAAGGAGTTATGATTGTTTAAATTTGGAGGAAAAATACGCCAGGCCTTTGTACTTTTTCCTGCACGTTTTACTATTCACTACTATTCACGGGTCGATCGGAATGTTCATAACTCGTTGCTCGGGTGTCCGTTTTGGATGATGCACATATCATTGGAAATATTATTCGATACTCTACACAATGGTGGGTCATAATCTAAGACATTTCGCACGAAAAATTTATAATTCATTCTAGAAGATAGAACCCAACACGTTTATGCACAAAATTTCAATGAAAAATTTCCTGGGGTATTACATCATCCCCCCTTGGAAACATTTGTCCTCGAATGATGCTAGACATGCCAATATTAGATAGAAAATAGATCATGCAGCTGAAACCATTCGTTAGACTCATCACCACATCGTTTCTCACTCCGAATGCAACATAGAATGCATAAATTCAAGAAACTACAGCTGAACACATAATAAATGACAACTAAACTGCTACAACTTTTATCAAAAGTTCATGATTTAGGAAAGAACGGTACCTTCGGCTTGATCGAAGTTTTCAAAAAATAGGTGCGGGTACTTAGATCGCATATCCGCCTCAGCTTCCCAAGTTGCACCCTCAACAGATTGGTTTCGCCACAACACCTTGACCAAGGGAACTTCTTTGTTCCTTAGTCTTCGGACACTGAAATCAAGAATCTCAACAAGAATCTCATTAAAAGAAAGATTTTCTTGAATGCCAGCACTCACAGAGGAATCCACTACCGCAGCATCGCTAATATGCTTTCTAAGCATGGAGACATGGAATATTGTATGAACAGAGGACAACTCAGAAGGCAACTCAACCTCATAAGCTACCTTACCAACACGGCTAAGAATTTTGTAAGGAGCAACATAACGGGGACTAAGCTTCCCCTTCTTTCCGAATCTCTTCACCCCCCTCATGGGTGAAATTTTCAGATACACTAGGTGACCAACTTCAAACTCAAGGTCTCTCCTTCTAACATCTGCATATGACTTCTGACGAATCTGCGCAGTTTTCAACCTTTCCCTAATCAACTTAACTTTTTCCATAGCCTCAAATACCGAATCAGGAACACTCACAGCCGCTTCACCCACCTCGAACCAACCTAAGGGTGATCTACACTTTCTCTCATGTAAGGATTTAAACGGAGCCATGCCAATACTAGAGTGGAAACTGTTATTGTAAGCAAACTCTATCAACGGTAAGTGATCATCCCAACTTCCCTTAAAGTCAAGTGCACAAGCTCTCAACATATCCTCTAAGGTCTGGATGGTCCACTCAGCCTAACCATCGGTCTGTGGATGAAAAGCAGAACTCAAAAGTAGTTGGGTACCAAGACTCTTCTGAAAAGCTTTCCAAAATTACAAAGTGAACTGAGTACCCCTATCCGAAGTGATAGACAAGGGAACTCCATGGAGTCTGACTAGCTCTCGGATATACAATCTAGCATAATCCTCAGCAGTATATGAAGTATGAACAGGCAAGAAATGAGAAGACTTAGTCAACCTATCAACCACAACCCAAATGGAATCATGATGGCATCGGGAAGGAGGTAAACCAATCACGAAGTCCATATTTATCTCTTCCCACTTCCAGATGGGAATACTAAACTCTTGCATCATACCACCAGGTCTTTGGTGTTCAACCTTAACCTATTGGCATGTTGCACACTTAGCTACAAACGCTGCTATATCTTTCTTCATGCCACTCTACCAATAGATTTCCCGCAAGTCTCAGTACATCTTGGTGGCACCAAGATGAATAGAATATCACGCTTCGTGTGCTTCAGCCATAATCCTCTGTCACAGATCATCAACATTCGGGACACACAATCTACCCTGCAATCTCAACACACTATCTCCCCCTTAGGAGAAAATCTTTACTTTTTGGTCCTTGACTGACTCCTTCAGTCTGACCAAACTAGCATCTAAGTATTGCTTTTCTTTACTTTCGAAACCAAGGAGGATTCGAAACTACTCTGAACCCCTATACTACCTTCAGCAGAGTCAAACAACCTAACCCCCAATCTAGCGAAACGATGTACATAACGACCCAAATCTTTCTTCCGTTCTACCACATGTGAAATACTACCCATGGACATTCTACTTAGGGCATCCGCCACAATATTGGCCTTGCCCGGATGCTACAGCACACTCACATCATAGTCCTTTAATAATTCTAACCATCATTTCTGCCTAAGATTCAATTCTCTCTGGGAAAACACATACTGCAGACTCTTATTATCAGTGAAAATATCAACATGGACACCATACAAATAGTGTCTCCAGATTTTTAAAGCAAACACAACAGCAGCCAACTCAAGGTCATGGGTGGGGTAATTTTTCTCATGGGGTTTCAACTGCCTAGAAGCATAAGCTATCACCTTACCCTTCTGCATCAATATGCAACCTAACCCAAATCTCAAAGCATCACAGTACACCACAAAACCATCAATACCATCAGGCAAAGTCAAAACAGGGGCTGAAGTGAGTTGAGTCTTCAACTCCTGAAAACTCTTCTCACAAGATTCGGACCACAAGAATTTCACTTTTTTTGGGTCAACCAAGTCATAGGAGACACTATAGAGGAGAAACCCTCAACAAAATGGCGGTAATAACTAGTTAAACCCAAGATACTTTGGATATCAGTCGTAGAAATAGGTCTAGGTCAATTTCTAACAGCTTTGGCCTTTTGGGGATCAACTCTAATACCCTCGGAACAAATGATATGACCCAGAAAAGCAACTGACCTTAGCCAAAACTCACACTTACTGAACTTGGCAAATAACTTGTGATCTCTAAGGGTTTGCAAGACAGTTCGGAGATGATCAGAATGTTTATCCTTACTACGGGAGTACACCAGTATATCATCGATGAACACTATGACAAACATATCCATATATGGTCTGAACACTCGATTCATGAGGTCCATGAAAGCTGCTGGGGCATTAGTTAACCCGAAAGACATAACAAAAAACTCAAAATGGCCATAATGAGTTTGGAAAGAGGTTTTTGAGATGTTACACTCCCTAACTTTGAGTTGATGATAGCCGGAATGAAGGTCTATCTTTGAGAAATCACTTGCACCTTGTAATTGGTCAAACAAATCATCTATTCTCGGAAGGAGGTACTTATTTTTTATGGTGACTTTATTCAGTTGGCAGTAATCAATGCACATATGCAAAGAGCCATCTTTCTTTCTCTCAAACAAGACAGGAGCACTCCAAAGAGAAATACTGGGCCTTATGAAACCCTTATCTAGTATATCTTTGAGTTGCTCTTTCAACTCCTTAAGTTCTATAGGGGCCATACGGTAAGGATAAATAAAAATGGGATGAGTATCGGGAAGAAGATCAATCCTGAACTCTATCTCTCTATCAGGAGGTATCCCTGGGAGATCATCCAAAAAGACATCAGAAAACTCATTGACGACATTAACAGACTGGAGCGTTGGAGTCTCATACTTAGTGTCTTTGGCTCTAACCAAATGGTAAATACACCCCTTGGAAATAAGCTTTCTAGCTTTGAGGTAAGAGATAAAATGACTCTTGGGTGACACAAAATTCCCAGACCACTCAAACACGGATACACCCGGAAACTGAAACTTGACCACTCAAGTCCGACAATCAATAAAGGCATAAGAAGAATACAGCCAGTCCATACCCAGAATCACATCAAAATCTACCATGTCTAACTCAATCAGATCAGCCAACAAGACTCTATGAAGAACGGTAACAGGACACTTTTATACACTTTTTGGGCAACAATCGAATCAACCACTGGGGTAGAAACTAGGATAGGCTCAGGAATAATCTCAGGACTCATTTAAAAATTCACAACAATCAAAGGTGTAACATATGAGAAACTGGATCTAGGATCCAACAAAGCATACACATCAAACTGAAATATACGAAGCATACCAGTAACAACATCGGGAGAGTCCTCCTATTCCTGGCGGGATGGTAAAGCATAGAATTTATTCTGGCGCTGCCCACCAGTATTGCTAGAAGAGGCGCTCTGAGCTGGTGTTGGGCGAGTCACTGGAACTGGAGCACTAACAGTCTGAGTCTGGGTCTGAGGGCGATAGTCATGATGCCTTTTTCCATCCTATGGACAATCTCTAACTCTGTGACCTATGTCACTACACCGAAAACAACCCCTCTTCTCACCCCAACACTCACCTGAATAAGTCCTACCACACTTAGGACACAGGGGACGATTTGGCTTACTGCCAGTACTATACTGGGACCTGGATGCATATGACCTGCTACCTAGCTCCTGCCTAAATCTAGGAACGAGAGCACTAGTAGATGACGGTGCTGGCATAGATGAACGATCCTAATACTTAGGGCGACTCCCTCCCTACGATCTAGTCTGACCCTGTCCATGCTGCTCAGACCTAGCTCTCTTATTCTCTCTCATCCTATCTCTTTCCTTAATCTTGTCTGCCTCAATCTGTTGGGCATGAGTCATCAGCCTAGAAAGATTCATCGCACTATTCAGCATAGCAGACCTACACTCCTTAACCACATAACTAGACACTCCAGTCACAAACTTACTCATACTAGCCCGATTATCATCCACTAAGTCAGGAGCATACTTGGCCAACTAATTAAACTTTAGACAGTACTCCCTAACAGTCATAGGTTCATAAAATCTTCCACCTTCACCTCCCTCATCTCCAAAGGGAAAAACTTATCTAGCAATGCATCCTGGAACTCTTTCCAAATTGTAGGGACAGCTCTCTTACCTCTACCTTTCCTCCAAGTAACAAACTAGTCTTAAGCAAGGTCTTTCAACCTATACCCAGTCAACTCCATACTATGTTCCTCAGATACATGCATCACCTGAGTAATCTTCCGCACCTCCTCTAAAAACAACTGTGGATCCTCATCAGACTTAGACCCATAGAATTCCGGCAAATTCATCCGCATGAAGTCACAGATCCTGCCAGCAGCTGAATCACCTCCCTGTTGCTGTAGAGCCGAGGCTGGGTTGTCCTGAATATTTGCAGTAACAGCTTGGGCCAGCGCCTGAAAGGCTGCCCAAAATTCAGCACGAGACACGTTTTCATTCAATGGGTTAGCGGGTTAAGGTTGCTGACCATCATTATTTCTTCTCGCTCAACATGGAGGCATATTTCTGAAAGAGGAGAGCACGAATCAATAGCAGAGAGAGACACTTTAAGTACAATAGACTTCTGAAAGAAAGAATCACACTTTTTCCTAAAATGTCTTGTAGTCTCTTGCTCATAGATATGGCGCGCTACACACCAATGATCAAGACTCTACTTAACGTGGCTTGTTAGACTCCCTAGGATACCTTAAAACCTTATGCTCTAATACCAAGTTTGTAACGCCCTGAAAAATAGGTCCCGGAGCGTCACACGGTGCTTGAGGCTACGAGTAGCCCCAAGCTAACCATTTGAGCCATTTTTATTCAGTTCAACACAAATCAATGGGGTTTCCATAAATAACCCTCAAATATTAATAGAGTAATCATCATTCAAGAATAAAAGAATTTCAGAAAGATAACAAAATATGACTTATTAGTCAACTCCCAACATCTATACTAGTCTGACAAGCCTCTAAGAAAATCAATAAAACCAACGAGCCATTGAGACATGCCCCAACGGACTTATACTCAGTTATTAAATGTAAATAATTCTGTGAAACCAACATCAGACATCATGTCCTCGGAACATGAGGACTCACCACAACAGAGGAAGTAGAACAGCGTGCTCAAAGAATCACTGTCAAACCTGGAACTGAGCACCTGAACCTACATTCAGAGAAAATGCAGCCCACATCCGAAGATGTGGGTCAGTACCATGGAAAGAAACCAATTATATGGGAGTATGCAGTTGTATAAACATCATCATCATAAATATTTATAAGAAATACACAGGATGTATGAAAGACTCACATAGCCCGAAGAAAATCATCATAATCATGAGAGGATAAAATAAGTACAATAATACATGTGAGTCATCATATAATTTGTCAATCACTTTCAGTTCATCAAGAATATTGATTCTCATAATGTAAATATCATTTAAATCTTTCGAAAGAATAACTTTCACAATTCCACTTTCAAATTACTTCACCATTCACTATAGACACAAGGAAACACATACACTAGGAGATCCTATAACCGACATAAACCATGTGAGCTAAATGGAGTCCAACGTACAACCTACGTTGGGGAGAGCCATCCTATCCTTGCCATCGGAGTAGGACTATCAATTTCAAATCCACACAAACTAGTGATAACTATATAAATCAGCTTCAGGCTCACTCCTATGGGGGCACGTAGTTCTAGGGAAGTAAGGTCGCTTTATACCTCCCACTCGGTGCTAAGGATTTCTTCTGAACTTAGCTCAGATTATTTCAAAGATAATCCACAATAAAATAATTTCAGTAATATATAAATATACATCAGGAGCCATCATGTTTCCCATCTATCAAAATCAACCACGTTGTGCATTTCTTTCACACTCGAGTTCAAAATAACTCCATTAAGACCAAAAGGTCAAATCATTCAAAATATCTCAAATATTCAACATCAACGTGCTTATAACACACACTTTCTTAAAAAAACACAATTTCTAATGGGGATTCACGACCTAAATATTAAAATCATGATAAATATCATTCAAGATTCATGCTTTATATCTCCACACATGTAAATTCATATTTCAAAAGCATAAACATCAAGATTTCATAATAATCATCATAAGATATGGGTTCATGCTTTAAATTTGTAAAAATCAAATAAAATTTATGCCTTTGTAAAGAAATTTACTTTTGGGCACAAGAACGAAAGAGAGTTCTTGTTGAAAAACCCCACATACCTTGAATGATGAACTTTAGATCGATACTCATTTTTGCGATGTTAATCGTTCCTTTGAATGATGGTTCTTGGAGTTCTTGAACTAGGAACTTGGAATCTTGAATAAATTTGCAGAATTAATAGTGAACTTTAGAGGTTCTTGAAGTTGGATGTAGGAGCTTAGGGTTTTCTTTTTGAGGGAATTTGATGAAATATAACATATAATGCTTCTAATAGGCTTTAATATAGGGCTTGGATGGATTTTGGGTGTGGGGGAATGACCAAAACACCCCTAAAAATCAAATAATTTTCGAATCTGTTCTTCGGTGGACTGTTTTGATAGTTTGAAGTAGATCAATCATAAAGTTTTACTCCGATATCCAAATTGGATGAAACCAATTTCATTAGAAAGAGGACTCTAATATCTTTCCATTTATATATAGTATCTCACCCAGATCATTGTGTACGAGGAGTTATGATTATTTGAAGCTGACCCAAAAATTCACTTTTGATTAGCTGAAGTAGATTGACCATAACTTTTTGGTCTGATAGACAAATTGGATGAAACCAATTTCATTGAATAGAGGACTCGTGAAGCTTTCCATTTATAAATAGTAGATCACCTAAATCATTATGTACAAGGAGTTATGATCATTTAAATTTGGAGCAAAAATACGCCAGGCCTTAATACTTTTTCCTGCACGTTTTACTGTTCACTACTATTAACGGTTCGATTGGAATGTTTATAACTCGTCGCTCAGGTGTCCATTTTGGATGATCCACATATCGTTGAAAATCTTATTTGATACTATATGCAATGGTGGGTCATAATCTAAGACATTCTGCATGAAAAATTTATAATTCATTCTAGAAGATAGAACCCAACACATTTATGCACAAAATTTTAATAAAAAATTTCCCAGGGTATTACAATCATCCACCCTTATATAATAGGCTATGATGTCTCAACCTATGCTGGCTACATAGTTCTGGAACACAAGAATGACTGCTAAGAATCACACCCTCATATAAAAGATGAGTTCCCATCCTTGGATTCACTCGGTGCTAACTCCTACTCCCATCTGAAGAGACTGAACATGATTTAACTAACTGGTCTGGTTGACTAAACTGAACTGATTTATTGAACTAAATTGATTAAGTGAACTGATGTTAGTGGGATTTTTTAGCGGAGCTAAACTGAGTTTACTGGATTACGATGACTGACGGAGTACTACTGATATCTGGTAGCTAACTGAGTTCATGAGATTACTGATCTTACTGAGTTTGTGAGATTTTTGAGAGTACTGAATTACGGAGATTTCTGAAGTTTTTGATATCACTGAGTACTTAGATTAACTAAGATTAACTTAGATTTACTGAGTTACTGAGCTTTCCTAAGTCACATGACTGACTGAATTCTTTAGAACATGGCTTGACTGAGAGTATTATGAATACATAACATGGATCTAGGCACACAGCTATATTTTTTGGGTACAAGTACCCTAAGACTCGATGGAAGGAAACGGACAAACATGAATTTCTTGAATGCATGACCAACATCAACAATCCATAATATCATAACTTAGGGAATTTCGTGAAGTACATGGTTATCATACATCTTTTACATAAGTAAGATCTTTGCAAGTTAGTATGGAACAATCTTATAAGACTAGTTCATGAACAATCCAACAATATTTACAAGACACAACATCAACATGAAAGTCATTGGAACATAGGGGCATATCATGAATCCTTCACCTAGTCACAATTTAGCTATATTACATGATTTCTAGTTCCTTAGGCATTTTATCAAACACCTTGCATGGACACTTTAAAGCATAGGTATATTCATAAGTTTCACCATATTAAATCACTCAAATTCATGAGTTACAACTAACATGATCATATTATCCATGAAAATACATCAAAATACTACTTTACAACATAAATAACAACCCACAATATGTATAGAATCATATCACCACGAAATAATCATAGTTTAGTATTTAAAGATTGATTCTTGAACTCCACGGATGAAAGGGGTCTGTGGATGAACACTACGCATACCTTAGTGATTGAATCTTGAAAGTGATCTAATATTTTTAAAGGTTCTTGAAGAAATCCTTAGGATTGCTCTTGAAGAGATGATCTTGAGAGAAAACCCTAATCTTGTGGTTAAGAGTGTGTGAGAGAGCTTTTTGAGATGTTTAACTAAAGAGAATGAAAGATAATATGTTTCTTGAGGGTTATAAGTCATGGAAAGTGAAGGAAAAAAACCAAAATACCCTTACTAAAATGTCCTTCAATTGCTGAGAAAAATAGCTGATGACATTCGTGACAAGCCGTCATACTGGTGATAGGTCATCACGAATTGTCATCATAAAAAGGTATAATCTTGGTTTTCTAGTTAAGTTTTATGACATTTGTGTTAGGCCATCACGGGCGTGATGGATTATCATAAAATATCATCACTGGGGGTGAAAATCTACCCAGGGCTGACGATATTGGTGATAGGCCATCACGGGCATGACAACTTATCACTAAATATCGTTACTGGGTTTCCCAGCCTTACACGCTGGAGTAAAATAAGCATAACTCCTTGATACGATATCAGATTTAGGCAAAATTGGTATCGTTGAAAAGATAATTCAAATAGATTTCATTTGATATATAGTAACCACCCAGTTCATCATATACAATAAGTTATGGTCAATTGAAGTTGACCCAAATTTTGACGCTCACTAAAACTTGAACGATAGGAAAACTTTCAACTTGTACTTGAGTTAAGGGACCTCTATGATCTAAATTCATACTTAAATAGATTACCACACTACATAATTGATTAACACACTAAATTTACATAAGATTCGAGGTTTTTGAAATATCTACGCATAGGAATGATAAATTTTTATCCTAATCCAAAATGTGGGGTATTACAACATGGCTGTTGGTTTTGGGTTTGATACTGATGTGATTGGTGAACCTTTTTTGGTTTCCACCCTGATGTAAGATTCTGTTGTGGCTAGGAGGGTGTATAGAAATTGTGTTGTGTCTATTTTCAGCTGGGATACTGAGGCAGATCTCATAGAACTTGATATGGTTGATTTTGATGCCATATTAGTGATGGAATGGCTCCATTCGTGCTATGCCACCTTGAATGGGAGTGACATTCTCTAGCACCTAGATGGCACTTCATATCTTATCTTAGGGCCCATAAACTTATTTCCAAAGGTTGCTTGTATCATCTTATTTGGGTTAAAGGTTCTAGTCCCGAAAGTCTCCCTCTTCAGTCTGTCCCCGTAGTGAATAAATTTCTAGAAGTCTTTCCAGATGATCTCCCAGAAATACCACCTGATAGGGAGATAGATTTTGGTATTGATTTATTTCCAGATACCCGTCCTATTTCTATTTTGCCATATAGGATGGCTCCTATAGAGCTAAAAGAGTTGAAAGAACATCTAGCAGATCTTCTAGATAAAGGTTTTATCTTTCCCTGTATGTCTCCCTGGGGTGCACCTATACTTTTCGTGCGAAAGAAAGACGGTTCCCTTCGTATGTGCATAGATTACCACCAGTTGAATAATGTCACGATTGAAAATAAATATCCCCTTCCTAGGATTGATGATCTTTTTTATCAACTTCAGGGTGCTAAATATTTTTCAAAGATAGACCTTCGTTCGGGATATTACCAGTTGAAAGTTAGAGAGTCCGATATTTCCAAAACAGCTTTACGAACTAGATATGGCCATTATGAATTCTTAGTCATGTCCTTTGGGTTGACTAACGCCCCTGGATCTTTCATGGATCTAATAAATAGGGTTTTCCATCAATTTTTGGATCTGTTTGTCATTGTATTCATTGATGACATTTTGGTATATTCTAAGAGCGAGGAGGACCATGCCAATCACCTTCGAATCATCCTTCAGACCCTTAAAGATCATAAGCTGTATGCAAAATTTTCCAAGTGTAAATTCTGGTTGATGCTATTGCATTCTTGGGGAATATTATTTCTAGTGAGGGTATTAAGGTTGATCCTCAAAAGATTGAGGTAGTGAGAAAATGTCCCAAACCCACGACTCCAATCGACATTCAAAGCTTCTTAGGTTTCGCGGGTTATTACAGAAGATTCGTCAAGATTTTTTCTTCCATAGCTGCACTACTTACTAAGTTGACTCAGAAAAAGGTGAAGTTTTTGTGGTCTGACTCTTGTGAGAATAGTTTTGAGAATTTGAAAGACAAGTTAACTACTGCTCCTGTTCTGACTCTTCCGGAGGGTACAGAAGGTTTTGTTGTATACTGTGATAAATCCCGAGTGGGACTTAGGAGTGTGCTTATACATCATGGTAAGGTAGTGGCTTATGCATCTAGGCAGTTGAAGGTGCATGAGCGAAACTACCCTATTCATGAGTTGGAGTTAGCAGATGTAGTTTTTGCATTTAAGATCTGGCAGCACTATTTGTATGGGGTACACGTTGATATATTTACTAACCACAGGAGTTTACAGTATGTTTTCTCGCAGAAAGAATTGAATCTTAGGCAAAGGAGGTGGTTGGAACTTTTAAAAGACTATGACATGAGCCTGCACTATCATTCAGCAAGGCGAATATGGTAGCCGACGCCCTCATCAGGTTATCTATGGGCAGTCTTTCTTATGTGGGGAAAGAAAAGAGGGAGATAGTGAAAGATATTCACTAACTTACAAATCTAGAAATGCGACTTTTAGATTCTGAGGATGGAGGAGTGGTTGTTCATGAGATAGCTAAATCTTTCCTTTATGCAGAAGTCAAAGAGAAACAGGTTGAAGACCCCATCTTGATGCAGATCAAGAAAGATGTGGGTCAACAAAAGGTATTGTCTTTTGAAATTGGTGGTGATGGTATTTTGAGATACCAGGTAGATTGTGTGTGCTAGATGTAGATGGTCTGAGGAAGAGAATCCTTGACAAAGCTCACACGTCGAGGTATGTTGTTCACCCTGGCTCTACTAAGATGTATCAGGATTTGAAAACCATTTATTGGTGGAATAATATGAAGCGTGATGTGGCTAACTATGTTGCTAAGTGTTTGAATTATCAATAAGTTAAAGTGGAATATTTGAGGCCAGGTGGTTCTTCTCAAGAGATAGCTTTGTTGTTGTGGAAGTGGGAGATGATTAATATGGACTTCATTACAGGGCTTTCGAGGTCCCAAAAGCAGTATGATTCCATTTGGGTGATTGTAGAGAGGTTGACCAAGTCTGCTCACTTTCTACCTGTCAGGATAAATTATTCGGGAGAGGATTATGCTAAGCTGTTCATTGTAGAAATAGTTCATTTGCATGGGGCACCTGTGTCCATTATATCTAACATAGGTACATAGTTTTATTCATAGTTTTGGAGATTGTTTCAAAAGGGTTTAGGTACCCAAGTGAATTTGAGCACGACTTTCCACCCTCAGACAGATGGGCAAGCTGAGCGCACTATCCATACCCTTGGGGATATGTTGAGGGCCTACGTGATTGATTTTAAAGGTAGTTGGGTAGAACACTTGCCATTGATAGAGTTCACATATAATAATAGTTTCCATTCTAATATTAAGATGGCACCTTTTGAGGCATTATGGGAGAAGATGTAGGTCCCTAATAGGATCGTATGAAGTGGGTGAGATGCAAATATTTAGGCCTAATATTGTTCATCAGGAAATAGAGGATGTGAAAGTCATTAAAGAACGACTTAAGATAGCTCAGAGTCATTAGAAGTCCTACACCAATGTTAGGAGAAGAGATCTAGAGTTTGAGGTTGAAGATTGGGTATTTCTCAAGGTTTCTCTCATGAAAGGAGTCATGCGATTCGGGAAGAAATGTAAGTTGGGTCCTCGCTACATAGGACCATATCAGATTATGAGAAGAATAGGTGGAATTGCATATGAGTTAGAATTGCCAGCTAGTTTAGGTTTGGTTCATCTGGTATTTCATATATCTATGTTGAAGAAGTGTATTGGAGACCATTCTTTAGTATTGCCTATCGAAGAAATCAAAGTGATAGACTCCTTATCCAATGAAGAAGAGCCTATAGAGATTTTGGATCTCCAAGTTAGAAGATTGAGGAATAAAGAGATAGCCCCAGTTAAAGTGTTATGGAGAAACCAAAAAGATGAAGAAGCGACTTGGGAATCAGAAGTTGACATGAGAGCTAGATACCCAAACCTTTTTGATATAATGGATGACGGGATGGAAGGTACAATCCTTGCCTTATTCTTTCTATGCCTTAGTATGCTTGAAATTATACTTGTCTGTATCCCGCATCAACATTCGGGGACGAATGTTCCCAAGGGGGGATATTGTAACCCCCCGAAGTTTTTCTTCGCAAAATTTTGTCCCTAAAATATCAAGCATTGGCTTCTAGAATGATTTATACTTTTTTCTTGATGGAATCCCATAGATTTTAACTTTTCATTTTGTAGATGATTGAATAAGTTTTCCGTCGACATAAGATGCATCCAAAATGGACACTTGGTGAAGGAGTTATGGTTAATTTAAGGCCTAGTCGTAAAACACCGTCATTCCTGTCCTTGGCGCATCGCGGAGAGGGTGTAAATGATGATGGTTAATTTCCAGTGGAATTCCGCAATGGTGGCGCATCACGGAGTAGGCCAAATTCTCATTCATTAATTTCCAGTGAGCCACCGCGATAGTGGCGCGACGCGGTGGCCCATGAAATCGGGCTCCTAGTTATATTTTTTAATACCGGTCTCATTAAGGGTATATTGGGTATTTAACTCCAATTGAGCATATTACTCATACATTCACCAAAAACATTCAAGAACACTCTCCAGGGTTCCATATTGATAATTCAAATAAATCAAGATTCAACCGTGGGTTTTCAAAACAAATTAAAGATTTGAAATCCCCAAGTCGTGGGCATTAAGAAGCATCCTTTAAATTTCTAGATAGAGGTACGTGGGGTTATCCTAAAAAAATACATGGGCTTAAAACCATTAGAGCATGATTTTTAGATTTTTATGCATGAATTTCAAAGGGGTTTTGGAATCTATGTTCTAAATTACGTACTCTGCATGTTTTAATGTTAATATTGTTTTGACCTTGTGGTCCTATCCCCTAAATTGATTTACATGTATATGTATATGTATGGAATTTGAGATCGCTGAGAGCATAAATTATGAACTCCCTCTCATGTATTGAATTAAAGATTATGATTTTATGATTTGAAAGATGTTTTCCCAACATTATAACATTTGAGCATGATTTGAAATTTTTGAGAGGGTGTTTCTTGATATAAATGTGTTCTTGCGTTTAAGAGAAAGAATTGCATGTGAATTGAGAACTTTGACATGATCACCTTGTACTGTACTATTGAAATGCTTGACAAAGATAAGTTCCTTGCATGTGTTTACAAGAGGTTTGAGAAAGAGTTTTTTTGAATTTAATTATTTAAATGGTGGTCCCAAAACTTGTGTTTTGAAAATAAAGATTTACAATAGACTAATAATGACTTAGAGATGTGACTTGCAAGTCAATGGTATGACGATACCATATGTATTTATGACATAATAGATTATGCTTCCAGAGCATGTTTTCAGAGAATGTATGTTTTGATAGAGTTTTAAAAAGAGGCTTAAAGAGGAATAGGTGGTTACCCGAAGAAGGTGCGAGTTCAAGAAACTCTTAGCCTGAAATCGTATTTGTTGATACGTGTAGATTATTATTATATGCTGGCGACCGCCGTGTGGTGTAGTAGATTCAGAGACTTCGACCCTTGCGGCACACTTGGGTTGGGGACTTCGCTGCCGAGTTAATGGCAGTTTTCATATAGCCCCTGGAATTTTTCAGAGTTGTAGGGTATACCACCTAGTGCAGAAGTAACATAGATTTCTAAGAGTTGAGATGATTTTTACAGAGTATTTAAAATGCCCATGTGAATTCTTACTATATGATATACTTATGAACTATTTTAAATTGCTCTCATATATGTTGAATAATAAATGATTTTGGTCATGATCTGCATACCAGTACATCTATATTGACCCTCCCTCCCCTACCTATCAGGTTCTGAGACTCAGTCTAGCGGTCTAGATAAGCATTAGATAATTCAGATAGCTGATCAGATTGTGCAGTGGTGAGCCTTCTCTATTTCAGAAGGCCTGTCTTTTTAGATTATGTCACTTATTTCAGTTTTGGTCTACTGGGGACCTTGTCCAAGTTTCAGACAGTTGTCAGATTTTCATGTAGTAGAGATTTCGCAGACTGAGTCAGATGTTATTTAGATGTAGTTGATTTACAATTTTCATACTTATGTTGAATTCAAAATTGACCATGTTTCCGTAGCAGATTATATTTCTGCATCTTCTTTTATTAAATGAACATTATGCATGATTACCAGATAGAGAAGGGTGTTTCGGGCCTTCATGGTTCGGGATGTCCGTCACGGTCAGGCCCTCATTCAGGTCGTGATAGATTACTAAAGACAACTAATGTGTAACATTGCTTCTTTGTTATGATATATTGGGAGGTTTTAGGTAAATCACTTATTGGATGATCAAATTGAAAAAAAAAATATGAAATAAGTTTGTCTTACATAAGGTGTTATTCTATTAAGAATGATATATAATTTTCAATCCCGATATATTTCTTATGTTAGAAAGCTTAGTTGATCAATGTGATTTTAATAAAGTTCTCTTTATTGATGGTTGATGGTATCCATATATATAACTTTTCTTTCTTTTCGATAAATATTAATTTCATTTTGTTCTTTCAATCGTTGTAGCCAATCGACTTGATAATTCTATTTAGTATGCCATATAAATTAATACTCCGCAAAATTAATAACTCGAGAGTATGGGTTGAGTAAGATATTATACTGAATGCGTTCAAAATAAAACCTTACTAAATTTATGAAATGACCATCATTTTTAATATCTAATTAGAGATTTAAAAAAACAACAAATAAACAAACCTGCATATTGATCCTTCTATTCTTGATAGCATTTTATATCTTTTGGGTTTTGACCTTCACGTTCTTGATAGTTTTCATTTATATTTTTTGACCTCACAAAACTATGTATTCAACTGTTTTTGAAAAAAAAATTTAAAGCCTTTACTTGTAAGGACACTATCGACGTAACATTTGTCATTATAATAAAATATGTCTATCACATCACAAATACATTATTAACTAATTAAATGAAAAACTGTACTACCAAGATGTTATTTATATTGAAGAATTTAATACGTCCAGCAATTGTTCTTAGAGTAGGATCAACACAGTATCAGATAACATCATTCATGTTACAAAAGTCATTGGAAGTAAAATAAAATGTATGCAACAAGTAAAACGAAAAAAATATAAATTGAAACTATTGAGAACTTTGTGACTGAAGAGTCTGGAACCAAAATATGCCATCACTTTAAAAAAGTGATCAATTTATACCATATAATTTTTTTTTTATCAAAGTAAGCTTTGTGCACTTATTTAGTGCACAATTTCTTTAAATTTTAACAAAAGGCGTCCAAATGGTGTTAAAAGGAGTAAAGTTCAGATTGTGCACTAAATAAGTGCACAATCCATTTTTTAATGGATTGTGCACTAAAAAAGTGCACAATCCCTTTTTTATGAATTGTGCACTTTTTTAGTGCACAATCCATTTATTTATGGACTGATTCTTTTTTTTTCAACATTGTGTACTAAATTAGTGCACAATCTATTTATTTATAGATTGTGCACTCAATAAGTGCACAATACATTTATCTTTTATACTTTTTTTGTGAATTTTTTTTTTGAAGATTGTGCACCTTTTTAGTGCACAATCCATTTATTTATAGATTGTGCACTAAAAACGTGCACAATACATTATTTTTAGATTGTGCACTTTTTTAGTGCACAATTCATTTATTTATATTGTCTATTTTTTTGCACAATTGTTTATTTTTTTTATGCATAATCTATAAATAAATGAATTGTGCATTATAAAAGTACACTTTGCAGTATTCTTCTTATTATGACATATCAACATCAATCTGCCATTGATATGAAATTTGAATATGTGCAAATTATCCTGTTCAATTTCTTCAACAATTCCTTAAAATTTCTATATAAAGTGAAAACATTATCTTCTTTATTGCAACAACTTTAATTTTCTTATAGTTCAGATAGATTTTTATTCATTTGAGTCTTAGAGAATGAATAGTGAACATATTAAAGTTGCACTTTTTGGGGACGGTGAAATTATTCATGATAATAATACAATATATTACAGTATTTCTCCTAAGTGCAACGTCAAGTATCCAATTTCAATTGGTTATCAAGAATTTGTTGATTCAATATTTAGAAGAATGAAAATTAAAGTGACGATTATGATTTATTTATAATCGGACAATATCCAAATTCCTTCTCATCAAAAGGTCTGGTAAATTATGGAGAATGAATATTAACTGAATTTTTAAGGACTCCTTATGATTATGCCAGTCAAATAAATTAAATATTCTTCAAGTTTATGTTAAGAAGGAGCGGATGAGTCATCGTGCGCACTCTCCTGCATAGATAAATGTCTATACACAACTGGAGAATCCACCTAGTATTGGTGATGCCCGGTTAAGTCATCATAACAATTTTTTTGACATGAACATTTCTCAATACTCCATGTCGAGTAACGTACCAACACAATCTTCAATACTTGATTTGAACGAAACTTTGAATCAAAGTGACTGGTAATGTCGATGAATTTATTTTATTAGTAATAATATTTATTTTGATTGCTTTGCATTTATTGTTATGTCATATTTTTTTCAGGGGATTAACTCTTGGTGAGATGAATAATGATAAATTTTTGGGGTAAGATTATAATTATGGTCAATCGACACACCTTAGCTGGGTGGACAATGCTGAAACATCATTAAATATTCCTCTTTCTTTGAATCTTGATGTTGCCGACTATTATCGATAGGTTAATATAGTTGTTATTATATTTATTTATATTTTAAACATATATTCAAAATATTTAATTTTATAATATACAGGGATAATGTACAGCGAGATGAGCATGCCATTTTCGAAGATATTAAAAATAACGATCAAACCAATTATGTTGAATTGTCACAAAGTGATGATAGTGCACCTAATAATGCTGATGGAGGTGAATACCTCTCTGACTCGTCATTGAGTGATGATGGTGTGAGTTTCAATTCTGAAAAAAAGATCTATGTCCATGAGCCCTTATCCTAAACAAGAACCAATACCACAAACATCAATGCAAAGGGCGACACCAATGTCACAATTAAACAATAGACCTCACTTTTATTCTAATGAAGTTTTGTTTCTTGATCATTTTCAAGTAGGACCCGATGTGTTTATGGATAAGCATGAAAATAATTTTGTCCTTACATGCGTGTGGCAAGCGGATAATTTTTTAAATGATGATTTTTAGCTTTCTAGCCAGATGTTTTTCAAGTCAAAAAAAAATTACAACGGGCGGTTAGACTCTATCATATTAAAGAAGGGAGGGAGTTTTTTATTGTTAAGTCTGAAAATGATATCTTCAGAATTTGTTGCAAACGTGTAGATCAAGGTTATTCATTCAAACTTTGTGCTACCAAGGATAGTAGTTATAACTTGTGAAAAATCGATAAATACATTGGTGAACACACTTGTAATATGGGTGATTGTCGCGGAGGTCACTATAATTTGAATGTAGACATGATTGCAACTGTTCTCGCTTCGTATATTGAAAAGACACCGAGGTACTATTTCTTATCGAGTTTATTTGGCTATACAAATCAGTAGTTATATTTTCGATTATAATTATTAAGAATATTTTGTTACAGGTATCCTATCAAAGATTGTCAAATGTCCATTCATAATAAGTTCAGTGAAATCATTAGTCTATAAAAGACGTATCTTGGACGAAAACGTACATTTGAATAAGTCTATAAAAATTAGGAGGCCTCATTTCGTGAATTGCCAAGGTTTATCGCTGCTATGAAATATTTCAATTCAGGTTTTATCGACAAATGGCGATTCGAACGACATGAGGGAGTTGATGAACATGTTTTCAACTATGTGTTTTGAACGTTTAAGCCATGTGTCGATGATTTTCGTTATTTTCGGCTGGTGATATTGATAGATGGAACACGTGTATATGGTAAGTATGATATGAAGTTCTTAATTACGGTAGGTACGGATGGCAATGGTTCCATTTTTCCATTAGTTTTTGCAATAGCAGTGAATGAAAGCCTTGATACGTGGAATAAGTTTTTGAGTGATTTGCATCAGCATGTCGTATATGGTCGTCAAGGTATTATGTTTATATATGACAAACATCACGGTATACTTGAAAGTGTCTTTGCAGAGTGTAATTGGCAAGCTTCTTTTGCCTATCACCGTTATTGCTTAAGGCACTTGAAGGCCAATTATCAGAAAGCGTACAAAAGTGTCCAGTTGAACAATCTACTATGGTCTGCTGCAACAGCAACGCAGGAGAAAAAAATCTTGTTATAAATGGAGTTGATCAAAGAGACACACTTGCTAGCATACTAGTGGTTGATGAAGCTAGACTTAAAAAAATGGACTATGCACAAGGATGGTGGAAGAAGATAGGGCATACTCATACAGAATAGCTCCAAGTCATTTAATGGACTACTAAAGTCCACTAAAGGCCTACCAGTGACCGCAATGATCAAAATGTCTTACAGCATGGTTGTGGATTATTTTGTTCAAAGATTGAAGTATGCAAAACAACTCTTGATTGACAAATAAAAATGAATGCCAAACCCATTCAAAAAATTTGAGAAATACAGGAAAAAGGCATCGATACACAATATTCAAAATTATCTGATGGAAAATAATATATTTGAAATCAGGACATTCAACTTCCATCATGGAAAAGGTGGTAATAAGCAAATTGTTAAAGAGACGCAATGAACATGTACGTGTGGTAAATGGAAATCAAATCATTTTCCATGTTCTCATGCTATTAGGGTGTTTGAATTTGTTGAAAATCCTGCATAAGATTATATTGCATTAGAATTCTCTGTGGCGTGGTATAAAAGAGCTTACTTTGGCTAGTTGATTCCACTTGGTGACGAGGACTATTGGTCAGAAAATCTGTTTTCCATGATTTCAAATAAAAATTTTTTGTACAAAGTAAAGGTCACGTCGATCACACATATTCTCAATGAAATAGATGTTTCACAAAATAGTCTCTCCCGAAAATGCTCTACTTGTAAACAACCAGGACATGATAAGCGCAATTGTCCAATGAGAGAGCGTAATGCTAATGCATAATGGGCAGCAAATACCTCTGGTGTTGCTGGTACTTTTAGGAGATGATTTTAAGTGTATGTCTTATTATGAATTATTTTATATGTTATTGTATTACTTATTTTCATGTCAATGAATGGTGTAAGTGTTTTATTGTGAAATGAAATTTTACGTATTTTTTGTGAGATAAAATTTTAATTTTTTTTTATAATACCAAATTGCAACATAACGGACAATGTAAAAAAGTACATATCTTCTTCGTCAGTTACAGGAACTACGTCGAATTCATGTTGTGTTGGCTCAACTAAACTCAATTTGTTTACACAATAATATGACACTCCAAAATCTAATGTTTGTGTCATGGCCCAAATTCGGAACCGTGATGACACCTATTCCATCTTCCATAATAGATAAGTCAAATACCCAATTCCAAGAACAACATCTCAAACTCATATAAGCGGAAGAAAATAAGAATGTAACTAATCCAAAACGATCTCATAATGTAGAAAAATCAATTCATAGATATTCCAGATCTGGAAGTCACTAATACAAGCCACTAAAATATAGAACCAAAAGAAAGTGTCTTTCAAAATGTAGAAAATGCATAAGAATAAGACTGAAGAAGTTTTCAGTAGTCTCTAAAGCTAGTAGCAGCTACCTTGAATCTCCAATAATGCTAGCGAAGAAGAAACCACATGAATCAATATCCACTGATCGTCGGATCTGTATCTGCACGTAGGGTGTAGAAAAAGCAAGAGTGAGTACGGAACCACATGTACTCAGCAAGCATCATCGACCGACCCTAGTTCAAAGTGGTGACGAGTGACACCACGTAAATTATCTAAAAACAAACATACAACCTGCACTCAGGAAAAACCATCCTAATCTAACTGAATAGTCAAGTTTAACAGTCATTAGGATATCATACACAATCCAAGAAATTCTCAATCTAGTGAGATAAATAACATATATACAGTAAGTACCATATCAACAAGCACACTTTAACCAATCTGAACCAAATGAATCAATGCAATGCGATGTAATGCAATGCAAATGCATATACTGTACAGGCATGCACTTCGATCCCAATAAATATACTGTGCAAATGTGCACTCTGATCCCAATATATATACTGTGTAGGCGTGCACTCCGATCCCAATAAATATATATAATACTATGCAGACGTGAACTCCGATCCCAATAAATATATATAATATTGTGCAGGCGGGCACTCCGATCCCAATAAATATATATAATATTGTGTAGGCATGCACTCCGATCCTATATATATACTGTGCAGGCGTGCACTCCGATCCCAATATATATATTGTGCAGGCGTGCACTCCTACCCCAATAAATATATATAATACTGTCCAGGCGTGCACTCCGGTCCCATATGAAATGCAATGCATGATGTGCAGGCGTGCAACTCCGATCCCAAATCAACAATAAAGTCAAGCAAAGCACTTCGTGTCTCAAGTCAGATCAGACATCAATTTCAAAATCAACTCAACTTATCAAGTAAGAGTTTTCTCAAAACAGTTCGAACATACAATTAACTTATTTTTATCCCCTCAAACAACACCGGTACTCGCATAGATGCTCGTCATAATCACCTATACAGGACCCCCAATTCCCATTACTCCCATTACACATAACTCACAAATATTCAAATAAGTACTTTGAAAAAGAATCTAAGAAAAGTCTCAACTTGCCTCAAACCAAAGCCAAGCGTCAATTTATAAACTTGCCCTTACGTAAAACTTCCATATGATAAGAATCTGTTCAAACATATATAATCCCACAAGAATATGAACTAACATTTCAAATTTCAACTAAACTTAATCATTATTCCAACCACAAATCAATAACTCTCACTCTAGACATCTTTGAACTAAGGCTTAAATTTATCAAGGTCATTTACCATATATAGTAATCACATGAATTCTTCAGTTTACATCTCAAGCATAATAACAGGCCATCATGCATCAATTTCAACCCACAATGATATGGCAAAACAAACAACAAATTAAAGAAAAGTAGCAGCCAAATGACAAACAACATCCAACAGTTATCAGTTTAATGCAATCTAAGCACGTGAATATATGCAGTCATCACATCGTACAACACTTTCACTAAAATTAATAATCTTTTTATTGCTATTAAACCAAAAAGAAATCAATTGTACTATAACTATATAAAAAAGATATATAGGCAAACACATTTCTGGAAGCCATGGCTAAATGTGAAACAGTGGCCCAACAAAGTGACAATTTCGCACAAAACCTGAGAAGCCATCACATTCCATAGTTAATTAATAACTTTGCCATCACTATCTAATTATTAAACTATAATTATCACCTTATTCTTGTCCATATGTAGTAATCATCCGCATACTTCGATTCATATTTCACAATATCAATTTAAGGAACAAAGAATGCTAACCTGAAAGCCGGTGAAATTTTTCCCTTGAAGTTACAATGAGATTTTGAAAAAACAGAAACTGTAACTTTGTGCCTCTATCTCTCTTACTAACTTTATATTAAAAGCGTGAACCCATTAGAAATATTGTTTGAACTTTTTGTTCTTCATTAAAATCTTTACTTTTGACAAACTTGTCTTTTCCTATTTTTTCCTAATATTTAAGAGTTAAAACTTAATTAAATATATTTATGGTTAAAACTTTCTTTATTAGAAGTCATCAGAATTTCAATATTTTTTCCTAATTTAATAGTTAAAAATTAATTAAATATATTTATAGTAAAATCTTTCTGTTTTACACAAAAATTTCTCTAATTATTATAATATTATTTTTATAATATGAGAAAAATTTAAGGAGTCCTAAAAATATGTGGTAACAAGTATTAGGAGGATTAAATAATTAAGGAATTCTAAAATATATGATAAGAAAAAAATATAATTTTAAAATTAAGCAATCCTAAAATATATGATAAGGGTTCCTAAAATATATGATAATAAAAAAATATAATTTAAAAATTAATAAATCCTAAATAATATGGTACTAGTTCTAAATCAACTTATGATGTAAAATAAACAAGAACTTCTAAAGACATTGAAACGCCATTTAATTTTTTCCCAAATATTAGGAAGAGTAGTACTGTGTAGTATTTACTTAAATTCTATTTACATTAATATACCAATTTTGTTACAGA
This sequence comes from Capsicum annuum, assembly GCF_002878395.1. Classification (NCBI taxonomy): domain Eukaryota; kingdom Viridiplantae; phylum Streptophyta; class Magnoliopsida; order Solanales; family Solanaceae; genus Capsicum; species Capsicum annuum. The sequence continues at coordinate 174,577,193 of NC_061120.1, read as the reverse complement.
ATTTAAATTTAAATGTTAAGCACGTGTAGTAATTATTACAAAATTTCGTTTAACTTTTTTTTTTCTTCTTTTTCTATTATACCAGTTTGTTACTTTAGCTTTAAGAGTTTGCTAAATACTAGAATTTGTTTAATAATTAATTGATTAGTATTACTTAAATAACCTATTTACGTTAGAAAAAACACATCTATTCTATTATTTAATAATAATAATAATAATAATAATAATAATATTAATAATAATAATAATCTATATCTATATCTATATCTATACTATACTAAAAATATGAAGGATCTTAGAAATATTGTTTGAACTTTTTGCCCTTCATTAAAAGTTTCTGCTTTAGACAAAATCGTTTTTTCACTATTTTTTAATATTTAAGAATAAAAATTAATTAAATATTTATAGTAAAACTTTTTCTTATTAGAAGTCATCAAAATTAAAGGTAACTATTATTTTTTTCCTTTATGAATTCTAAATTAGCTAAAATTGATTCTAAGAATAAGAAAAATATAAGAAGTATCAAATTTTTAAGTTTCAAATTATAACTACATTTAAGTTTTATTGATTTGATCGCACCATAACTCTTAAGTTCTACAAAGATTATAATTTTCAGGTAACATTTATGAGTTCAAATATCTAATACATTCTTGATAATGAATTAATACATTTTAATAATACAAATAGAAAATTTTTTTCAGAAAAAGGCAAAAACTTAAAACTTTCAAATGACTATTTTTGTTCGAAGATAGAAATACTAATAGGTGAAAGTTTCAAGTTCATGGAAGCAGTAAAAGAAAATTTGTTATTTTTCTACAAAATATATGTATTTACATTATTATCTTAGTGTGAAAGATCATTGAAAAGTGATTTAAACTTTTTGCACTTCTTTAAAAATTTTCGTAATAGATAAAATCGTCTAATTTTAAATAATTAAAAATTACACGTGCGAAGCATGTGCGATTAAGCTAGTTTATTAAAAGTGTGAAGGGTCTTAGAAATATTGTTTGAACTTTTTGCTCTTCATTAAAAGTCTTTGCTTTAGACAAAATCGTCTTTTCACTATTTTTTCCTAATATTTATATTTAAGGCTTGAAAATTAATTAAATATATTTATGGTAAAGCCTTTCCTTATTAGAAGACATCAGAATTAATGACAACTAATATTTTTTTATTATTTTAATAATTCCAAATCAACTACATTTGATTTTAAGAAAATTTTAAAAATAAATATAAGGAAAATAATTATATGACTACTCCTAATATAAGCCTATTTTTGTGAGCCAAAATTTCGTACCATTTTCTTTATTAGGAAAAGTCCATCAAGCCTATTTTATATAGAAAAGGATTTCTAGCCAAACTTTTTTATTATATTTAATATAGTTTAAAATCAATTAAAATTTGATTTTTACAAAGTTAGCCCAAATATTAATATGAGACGTATTATTTCTATTTGCGATGTATACTGTTTTTGCTTTGTATAGAATTAGGACTTTGATTTATTTATTTTACAAAATTATTCTTTATGTCTTTTTTTTTGAACTTTTTAAAAAAAACCAAAGTTGGTTTGGGATTTTTATTTTTAAATACGTTAATATTATACGTGTTGGGACTTTTTAAAAAAAAAAATTAAGTCAACTATACATTGTTTAGATTTTTAAAATTAATTAAAGTTCTTATTTCATTTATTTAAGAAATCATAATATTTAATACTTCTAATTCAATTAAAAATTCACCTTATATAAAAAGAACTTTTACAACTCTATTTAAGTAATATTTTCAATCAAATTTTACAAGAAACATAAACATTGGCTTATTCTATTTTTAGTTTTTTTTTTTTATTCGAGTCATATTATTGCTTTCATTTTCATCATCCTCTTTGTCTTTCTTTATTTGATTTTCAATTCACTTACTTCTTTCTTTTGTCTTTACTTTTGCAGCTTTCAAAATGTACGTAGGGGGAAAACAAGTTTATGTATAAGATTTTCTTATTCAATGAAATCTTGATAGTATCTATGATTAAGATGATAAATTTATTTGTGATTTGACGTAAGTTTTTAAAAATTTTAGTATATTTTTGAAGATTACGATAAATAAATTATCATCTATTCTTGATAGACAACTGTTAATTGAGAAGTTAATACTTAATCATGTATTCTTGATAGATAAATGTTAATTGATAAATATTTTGTGATTTTTGTTTTTAGTGACTCATATACAATTAATAATTTAAAATCAACTTATTTACAATTTTAAAGACCTAAAATATATAGTAGGAAAGAAAATATTATCAATAGCGTAGGCAGCGGCGGAGACATAATTTTAAGGGAAAATTTCAGAAATAGTAACTCTGTAATCTTAATTATAACTTTTATAGCAACCGTTTCATAATTACGAAAAATAGCAAATTGTATTTGTACTTAAGTAAAATGTTGTTATATAAATACATATACAAATATATATGTATTACTCATAAATACTTATGCACAACTGAAAAATACATATTCTTCTATTAGTATGAAGTGGGTAAAATATTGCTACTTTTGATATAAGTTGTAATTTTGAAAAAATGTTGCTATTTATTGTAATTATAGTGTTAAGGATGTTAGTTTCTGTAATTTTTCCTAATTTTAACTAAGGGGATTTAGTATTTGAAGAAAATCTAGCCCAAAGGGGTTCAACACCTACTATAAATACATAGAAATAATTTTAATCATGTATAAATGATATTTTTTTTCATCGAATGAGGTTCATTCGAACTCCCTACGAAAGGCTGGCTCTGCCCCTGAGTATAGGTAAATTTTACGTGGAAAACAAACTCCTAATTTTATTGTTTCACGAACTCTATGTGTACGTTGCATATAATGTTTTACACTTCACTTTAATTATTTTATCAAATTTACTTGAAAATTACATAATGAAATGGCGGTACCATATACTTTCTTTTCGATAATTAACTTTTATGGAAAGACAATGACAGTAGCATATAAGTTGCCACTAGCCCACCGTGGTTGTTTGATACGTATTTATATTTATATTTATCTATATCTATAATCTATAATCTATAATTTATTTATCTATATCTATAATATATTAAAAGTGTAAAGGATCATAGAAATATTATTTGACTTTTTGCCCTTCATTAAAAGTCTCTACTTTAGACAAAATTATCTTTTCACTATTTTTTAATATTTAAAAATTTAAAAATTAATTAAATAATTATATTAAACATTTCCTTATTAAAGCCATCATTAGAATTAGAGACAATTAATACCTTTTTCATTACCTTAAGAATTCGAAATCAACTAAAGTTGATTTTAAGAAGATTTGAAAAATTTAGAAATAAATATGAACGTATTAGAATAAGAAAAATATAAGAAGTACCAAATATATAAGAAATCAATTTTGTTTTTTAAAGATTTAACTTTAAAAATAAAGAGATATTTTAAATATAAAAAAATAAAAAAATAGTCGTACTACAAATATGGTTCAAATCGATGTGTCTGTTTTAACCTCTAGTAGCAAGGAAAAGAGCTACTGCATGACAAACACAAAAATAACAGTCCATTAACCACTTGAAGCTTCTGGTGGTAAAATATATAGGATCTTACAATAAAATATATGTTTTGAACTTTTTGCACTTCATTAAAAACCTTCGTGATAGGCAAAATCATCTAATTTAAATAATCAAAAGTTACACGTGCGAGACACTTACGGCTAAACTAGTATTAATAAACATGAAAACCCTTCCCACTAAAATTTATTCTTATACATAGCTTCCAAGAGTTAAGAAAAATATCAATTTGACCCATAACTATAAAATAATGACTAAAAATTATGAGATGGGTTAAAATAGGATAAATTTATAAAATAAATTTTGCAGGGTCATTACATCATCCACCACTAAAACAGACGTTCGTCCTCAAACGTAAAGAGAAATAAGTACCTGAACTATCAAAGAGATGCAGATATCTACTCCGTATGTCAGACTCTATCTCCCAAGTAGATTCAGCAACAGGACGATGCCTCCACTGCACCTTCACAGAGACTATCTCCTTGGATCGTAACTTTCCAACCTGCCTATCCAAGATAGCTATAGGCTCCTCCTCAAATGTCAGATTCTGATCCAGACTCACTGAGTTCCACTGAATCACATGCGAATCATCTGGATGACACCTTTTCAACATAGAAACATGAAAAATTGGATGTACGACTGAAAGCCCCGGTGGCAAAGTTAACTCATAAGAAACTGGACTAACACGCTAGAGAATCTCAAAACGGCCAATAAACCTTGAACTAAGCTTTCCTTTCTTTCCAAACCTCATCACACCCTTCATGGGTGATACCTTCAACAAAACTCGCTCACCCTGCATGAACTCTAAGTCATGGACTCTCCTATCAGCAAAACTCGCTCATCCTGCATGGACCCCAAGTCATGGACTCTCCTATCAGCATAACTCTTCTATCTACTTTGAGCCGCCAAGAGTCGATCCTGGATTAGTCTCACTCTATCCATGGAATCTCTCAACAAATCAGTACCCCAAGGTCTAACCTCAAAAAAATCAAACCATCCAACTGGGGACCTACACTTCCTACCATACAAAGCCTCGAATGGAGCCATCTGAATACTAGAGTGGTAGCTATTATTATAGGAAAACTCCATGAAGGGCAAAAACTGATCCCAATGACCCCCAAAATCAATCACACAAGCCCACAATATGTCCTCCAACACCTGAATAGTCCGCTCTGACTGGCCATCTATCTGGAATGGAATGTTGTACTCATATCCAACTGAGTGCCCACTCCCGCTGCAAAGTACGCTAAAAGTTTGAAGTGAACTGAGTACCTCTATCTGAAATGATGGAAATAGGCACACCATGCAATCGAGCTATCTCATGAATGTAAATCTTAGCTAATTTCTCTGCGTTATAACTCATTTTCACAGGCACAAAATGGGCTGATTTGGTCAACCTATCCATAATCACCCAAACGGAATCAAACTTCCCCAAGGTCTGAGGCAACCCAGCTACAAAATCCATAGTGATATGCTCCCACTTCCACTCGGGAATGGCCATTCATTGAAGCAAACCACTTGGCCTCTTATGTTCATATTTTATCTGCTGGCAATTCAAACACTTAGCCACAAACTCTGCAACACCTCTCTTCATCCCACACCACCAATAATATTGTTTAAGGTCATAATACATCTTCACCGCTCCTGGATGAATGGAATAGCGCAAACAATGGGCCTCCTTCATACTAGATCTAGTCAAATCACCCACTCTAGGAACACAAATCTGCCCCTTAATGCTCAAAATACCTTCCTTGTCCAAAATTGCCTCCTCAGCCTCACCTTGCATCACCTTATACCTGATAATGCACAACTTTTCATCCTCAAACCGAAGATCTCGAATCTGCTCTATCAATAAGGATCTCGCCTCCACATATTCCAAAAATCTACCTGACTCAGAAATATCAAGACGTATAAAACTGTTAGCCAACCGTTGAACCTCCCTGGCTAATGGTCGCTCCTTCACACTCAACAATGCAAGACTACCCATACTAACTGCCTTCCTACTCAAGGCATCTGCCACTACATTACCTTGCCCGGATGATACATGATAGTCATATCATAATCTTTCTATAACTCCATCCATCTACGTTGCCTCAAATTCAACTCCTTCTGCTTGAAGATATATTGAAGGCTGCGATAATTAGTTTATACGTCATAATGAACTCCATAAAAATAGTACCTCCATAACTTCAATATGAAAACAACTGCTAGTAGCTCTAAATCATGAGTAGGATAATTCCTCTCATGTGGCTTTAACTGCCTCAAAATATATGCTATCACCTTATTTTTCTACATTAACACACCACCCAAGCCAATACCGGAAGCATCACAAAACACAGTGAAACCCTCACCTTCAGTAGGTAGGGTCAAGATAGGAGCTGGAGTCAATAAAGTCTTGAGTTTTTGAAAGCTCTCCTCGCACTTATCTGACCACTGAAAAGCCACATTCTTTTGAGTCAATTGAGTTATATGAGCTGCAATAGAAGAGAAACCCTGCACAAATCACCTGTAATAGCCTGCCAACCCAATAAACTCCGAATATCTTAAGGTGAAGTAGGTCGTGACCAATTCCTAACCGCCTCAACCTTGGCCTGATCAACCATAATACCATTCTTGGACACCACGTGTCCCAAGAATGCCACAGAACTGCCCTAAAATTCATACTTTGAAAACTTGGCATATAACTTCTCGTCCCTCAACCTCTGGACTATGATCCTCCAATGCTTTGAATAATCTGCCTCGCTCTTCGAATAAACCAAAATGTCATCGATGAATACAATCACAAAAGAATCAAGATAAGGCCAAAACATCCTATTCATCAACTCCATAAATGTTGTTGGGGAATTAGTCAACCCAAATGATATAACTAAGAACTCATGGTGGCCGTATCTAGTTATAAAAGCAGTCTTAGGGATGTCCAAAGCTCGAATCGTCAACTGATGATACCCTAATCTCAAGTCAATCTTCAAAAACACAAAAGCACCCTGAAGTTGATCAAATAAGTCATCAATACATGGTAGAGGATACTTATTCTTGATTGTTACTTTGTTCAACTATCAATAATTAATGCACATCCTCATAGAACTAGTTTTCTTCTTCACAAATAACATCGAAGCACTCCAAAGTGATACACTTGTTCGAATAAAACCCTTGCTTAACAAGTACTAAAATTGATCTTTCAATTCTTTCAACTCAGCTGGCGCTATCCTATAAAGAGGAATAGAAATGAGCTTAGTGCCCGACTCTAGATCAATCCAAAAATCAATATCTCTATCAGGAGGAACACCTGAAAGATCAGTATAAAATATATCTATAAACTCTTTAACCACCTTCACTGACTCTAAAGAAGGTGCCTCGGTACCAGTATCACGAACATAAGCCAAATATGATAGACAACCCTTCTCAACTAACAACTGAGCCTGAACGAATGAAATCACCTTGTTAGGATACGAACTTCGAATATCACTCTACTCTAATCTAGGGAGATCAGGCATGGCTAAAGTAACTGTCTTGGCATGATAATCTAAAATAGCATGATAAAGAGAAATCCAATCCATGCCTAAATTTACATCAAAGTTAACCATATCCAGGATGATCAAATCTACCTAGGTATCATGGCCCAAAATAGAAATAATGCAGGATCAATATACTCGATCCATCACCAAGGAATCACCTACTGGAGTAGAAACACGAATAGGTACAACCATAGACTCACAACTCATATCAAATCTGGAAGTGAAGTATGCAGACACATAGGAGAAAGTAAAACCAGGATCAAATAATACCGAAGCAGGTCGATGACAAATAGAGATGATATCTGTAATAATTGCATCATAAGACTCTGCCTCGGGCTTTCCTGGAAAGGCATAATACTGAGCTCTATCATCTCTCGGCTGAGTCACTCCTCTACCCCCTCCTCTACCATCTGGTGGTGCACCTCTACCTTTCTGAGATCTGCCTCTACCCCTAACTGGGAGAGCTGATGCTCTGATGGAGCCTGATAACTCTATTGTGGACACCTCTGCCTGTATGCTGGACAATCTCTTCGAAGATGATCCTGACTACCATACTCATAACAAGACTTAGGAGCCACCAACTGTCGAGAAGGACCTGAATATCCGGTATGGCCACCACAACCTGAAAACCGCTGATATGAACCCTGTGAAACCTGTCACCATAAGAACTCCTACCTAAATATTCACCCTCTGCTGTGTGCATCGCTGCCTGAATTGGCCTATCATGCTGAGGGCGAAAATCTCTTCTGAAAGAACCCTTACCTCCAGATGAGGTACCACTAAATTGACCTGCAGTGCGAGACCTCTTGTCCCTTAGATCCCCATACGCCTCACGATGCATCAACTCAAACTCCTTTGCCAATTCTCCCACCTTCTAAAGAGAAGCCCCAGATTGGGCTACAGCAAACACGGCCTCTCTGATCCTAAGTGTCAACCTCCTCATAAACCTCCTAATCATCTCAGCCTCATCTGGCAAGATCACCATAGCATAACGGGATAAGCCATAAAATAGCCTCTCGTACTCAGCCATAGAAATGCCCTCCTGCGTGAGATTCTCAAACTGATGCCTACGCTCCTCCCTCAAGCTATAAGGAACAAATCTATCATGGAAGGCCTGTGCAAATATAGCCTATTATCGATTGAGAACCAGCTGGCCTGGTGTCAACATAAGGGCGCCACCACTGCTTGGCAGGACCACGCATCTGTAAAGCAGTATAAGTAACCCCGTGAGAGTCAACCAATACCACACTCTGAAGTCTCTCGTGGAAACTAACTAGAAACTCATAGGCATCCTTACGCAGATCACCCTAAAACTATGCTGGGTCCATCTTTCTAAACCTCTCAAACCGATGCTGCTCCTCATCAGACATAACTTTCATACCTCCACCAGTAGCTCCAACCCCAGGTAAAGGCATACCATTATACCTCGGTACTTGCTAAATCACTGGACCCTAATAGATCAGAATAAGCTGCTGATTTGGGTCCTGCGTCCCCACCCTAATATGTGAACCTTGCGGAATGCCAAGTGATCCGCCTCCCTGAACTATAGTCTCCAAAACACCCAACATTTTATCCAATTTATTCTGAAGATGCGATGCAGCAACAAACCCTAGTGTTGCCTGACTTGGGCCCACGTCATCAGTTGGAAGTCGAACACCATCATCACCTTTCTTAAACTCAGCCTCAAGAATAGTTTCTAGAGCTCTCTCTCTACCATGACCTCTGCCCCTACCGCATCTCCTACCCCATTTAGGTATTCCTCCTTGAGCAATCGGCTTGAGGGCTAGTGGGGGATCCTAACCTCAATCTTGAGGTTCACGAGTCCACACCATCTGTGAGAGATAAGATAAGAATTTCAATAGTTAAAGTTAAAAGATCAACATTGCACGATAAGTGAGAGAATAAAATGAATGTCTCCTAAAGTCCTATAGCCTCTCAAAGATAAGTAACTGACGTCTTCTCACCGATTCGCGAGACTACTAGACTCGGCCTGTATTTGTGAGACTAATGAACCAGGGGCTTTGATACCCTCTATCACGGCCCAAATTTGGGACCGTGATGACACCTATTCCATCCTCCGTAATAGGTAAGCCAAATATCCAATTCCAAGAACAAAATCTCAAACTCATAAAAGTGGAAGAAAATAAGAATGTAATCAATCCCGAACAATCTCATAATGTAGATAAACAGACTAGAAAATCAATTCATAGATATCCCAGGTCTGAAAGTCACTAATACAAGCCACTAAAATATAGAACCAAAAGAAAGTTCGAGTCTTTCAAAATACAGAAAATGCATGAGAATAAGGCTGAAGGAGTTTTCAGTAGTCTCTAAATCTAGTAATAGCTACCTCGAATCTCCAATAATGTTAGCGAAGAAGAAACCACAGGAATCAATATCCACTAGTCGTCAGATCAGTACCTGCACGTAGGGTGTAGAAAAAGCAAAAATGAGTACGAAACCACGTGTACCAGCAATCATCATCGACCGACCCTAATTCAAAATGGTGACGAGTGATACCACGTAAATTATCTAAAAACAAACATGCGACCTGCACTCAGGAAAAACCATCCTAATCTAACTGAATAACCAAGTTTAACAGTCATAAGGATATCATACACAATCCAAGAAATTCTAAATCCAGTGAGATAAATAAAACATATAAAGTAAGTACCAGATCAACAAGCACACTTTAACCAATCTGAACCAAATAAATCAATGCAATGCGATGTAATGCAATGCAAATGCATATATTGTCCAGGCGTGCACTTCGATCCCAATAAATATACTGTTCAGGCGTGCACTCCGATCCCAATATAGATACTGTACAGGCGTGTACCCTGATCCCAATATATATATATATATATATATATATATATATATATACTGTGCAGGCGTGCACTCCAATCCCAATAAATATATATAATACTGTGCAAGCGTGCACTCCGATCCGAATAAATATATATAATACTGTGAAAGCATGCACTCCAATCCCAATATATATACTGTGCAAGCATGCACTCCGATTCCAATAAATATATATAATACTGTGCAGGCGTGCACTCCGATCCCATATGAAATGCAATGCATGATGTGCAGGCGTGCAACTCCGATCCCAAATCAGCAATAAAGTCACGCAAAGCACTTGGTTTCTCAAGTTAGATCAGACATCAATTTCAAAATCAACTCAACTTATCAAGTAAGAGTGTTCTCAAAATAGTTTGACCATACAATTAACTTATTTTTATCTCCTCAAACAACACCGTTACTCGCATCGATGCTCGTCACAATCACTTATACGGGACCCCCAATTCCCATTACTCCCATTACACATAACTAACAAATATTCAAATAAACACTTTGTAAAAGAGTCTAAGAAAAGTCTCAACTTGCATCAAACCAAAGCCAAGCGTTGCCCTTACGTAAAACCAAATGATAAGAATCTATTCAAAACATATATAATCCCATAAGAATACGAACTAACATGTCAAATTTCAACTAAATCATTATTCCAACCCCAAATCAAGAACTCTCACTCTAAACATCTTTGAACGTAGGCTTAAATTTATCAAGGTCATTTACCATATATAGTAATCACATGAAGAAACTTCAGTTTACATCTCAAGCATAATAACAGGCCATCGTGCATCAATTTCAACTCACAATGATATCGTAAAACAAACAACAAATTAAAGAAAAGTAGCAGCCAAACGACAAACAACATCCAACAGTTATCAGTTTAATGCAATCTAAGCACGTGAACATATGCAGTCATCACATCGTACAACACTATCACTAAAATTAATAATCTTTTTATTGATATTAAAACAAAAAGAAATCAATTATACTATAACTATATTAAAAAATATATATATGCAAACATATTTCTGGAAGCCATGGCTAAATGTGAAACAGTGGCCCAACAAAGTGACAATTTCGCACAAAACCTGAGAAGCCATCACATTCCATAGTTAATTAATAACTTTGCCATCACTATCTAATTATTAAACTATAATTATCACCTTATTCTTGTCCATATGTAGTAATCATCCACATACTTCGATTCAAATTTCACAATATCACTTTAAGGAACAAAGAATGCTAACCTGAAAGCCGGTGAAATTTTTCAATTGAAGTTACAATGAGATTTTGCAAAAAAAAAAAAAAACTGTAACTTTGTGCCTCTCTCTTACTAACTTTATGATGTTATATTAATAAACTTGAAAATACTTTCCAATAAAATTTATTCTTATACATAACTTCCAGGAGTTAAGAAAAATACCAATTTGACCCATAACTATAAAATAATGACTAAAAATTATGAGATGGGTTAAAATAGGATAAATTTATAAAATAAATTTTCTAGGGTCATTACAGTTTGGGGTAAATATTTTTGAAGGCCTATCCATTCGTTAACAATTGGATATACTGGATAGGTAGAATCTCGATGTAGTCTTTGATTTTCAAGTACTTCTCTTCATCTGCTCCTTGAAAGATAAGATCATCTAATGCATGAAAAAGCTGTAATGCTCTTTCCATTTATGACATTTCCTTATTCAAGTGTTCAATAACTTGTGTTTCATCTCTAAACTTACATATCTAAAATGTCGTGGACAGTGCCTGTGGAATGGTCAAACCATGCCAACGACATAACACCTCATAATCACACCATTTAGAATATAGTTGAGTCCACTGAAGTATTTATCTCCAAATAGTAAAATCTTCAGCTTTAGAGGAGTATGTTTCTTCGACAATGATGTGTCTAACCATTTGTAAATCATGATAAATAGAAACAGGTTTATCTTCTAAGGTACAAATTCGACCATACTATTTTTTTCCCAACAAATCAGTATAGCACCCAAATACTTTTGCAGGATTTTTTGAAATTCTCTCATTTTTTATTTTTCTAATATCGAACCAATTTTTCATTGGAGCTTTGCGTAATGTGTTGTAAAATGCTGTATTTTTATTTATATTTATAATGTGTTATTTATAACATAAAGAATGAAGATATTTGCAGAAATTGTACTAATAAAGTTGTGTTGTCAATAAGGAACATCAGCCCGCCAGTCAAAAGAGGAGTGTACAGTACAAAGTGCATATATTATGTGCACTATGTAGCCTGTAGGTTGCAGAAGATATGGCATATAAAGTTGTGTTGTCAATCAAGGACGTTAATTCGTCAGTCAAAAGAGGAGTGTATAGTACAAAGAGCATATATTATGTGCACCATGTAGCCTGTAGGTTGCAGAAGATATGTTGTGTTATCAATCAAAGACGTTAATCCGTCAGTCAAAAGAGGAGTATACAGTACAAAGTGCATATATCATATGCACCATGTTGCCTATAGTTTGCAGAAGATATGTTGTGTTATCAATCAGGGACCTCAATCCGTCAATCAAAAGAAGAGTGTCAGTACAAAGTGTATATATTATGTGCACTATGTAGCTTCTATGTTGTACTATATATCAGCTTTCTCTTTGTATTTATTCTCTCTTATCATCCATTAGTTTCAAAATTTCTTAAAAAAATTTTCCTTTAATTTCCTCTATCACCTTTATTGCTTCTATCACCTTCAATTTTGCACTTCATGAATTATAATAGAAGGCTTGTTTGTTCCTGTGCGTCTTCTCTAGTTTTTAGAATTTCATGGTCTAATGACAACCCAGGATGTAGATTCCTCGGTTGTATGCATTATAGTGTAAGTAATTTTTATATTTTTCTTAGTAAGTATTTTTTACAACTTTATTTTTCATGAAATGTAGTCCCCATTTCGTACTCCTTGCAATTTTTTTGATTGGTATGATTTCGAGTTTCCACGTCAAGAAAATATTGTGATTTTGGACTTGTTGAAGAAGACTAACAAACAACAAAAGAAGCTGAAGGCCAGAAGGATCTTAAAGCTAATTTTAAACATTAGTTTGATATGTAATCTGATGATGTTCATTTACTTTCTGTACCATTGAAAGAGAATCTGGTGTTGGTGTATGTTTGACGGTGAAGTTAAGGCTTGCATCGATGAAAGGACAATTAGTATAACTTTTTGATTTTGGCTATGTATGATATTGTATTTTGATGGATATAATAGTATTTCTCTATTGATTAAAGTAATATATATGCAACTATTTGTCAAGAAACAACATACGCCAACAACGTGTTACAAAAAAACTCTAGAACGTCATTAATGCCAAATTAATATGTTGAATGACACCCAATTATAAGTTATTTAAGTAATAAAAAATTAATAGTATTCAATAAATACTTTTGATATTAAGTACATCCAATATTCTAATACATCTGATTATTTTTGTATATCAAGATCTAAGCAATAAAAATTATCTGTAACATCTCCAAAATTGGTAGCAATAACTCCTAGTATAATATAAATCCTAGTATAATCAATTGTGTGTAAGATTTACAAAAATGCATCTTTCACAAGCAGTTTTAGGACACCCTGTTGGTTGTTGAGTTTGGCAACACCAATTGGAGTCTCTCCGTCCAAGTTTTAAAGAGTTCTACATGAATAAAGAAAATTTTTATCAATGAATTCAATGCTCCACTTTTTATATTACCATGGTAAAATACAATAATAAGAATGTAAAAGTGATAACACTAAGCAACTACCTAATTGTGCTATGCTCAATCTCTTGACATTATAATTAGTTTAACCATTTTTAGAAAAATAACTTATAGTTCTAAAAGATTCAAGCTTCTTCTATTAAAAAGGAAGAAAAAAGAGAAGGTAAATGTAAAATTCTCTCCCCTGATCACCTCCAAACAACATTAAGAGAAGGACACTACTTGCAGACAAGTTGAATCCTTGTAAACTACAACCCCAAATTATAAAGGTAGAATTTTTAACAAAATTAAGACACCATTTCTATACCCCATGACGGAGCCATAATTTCACTAAGAAGTTCAAAATATGAAAATTAAACACACAAAGAAGTCAAAATTGTTTTACCATCATAGGCTTTCCAGTCAAATTGTTCAAAATAGGCTTCGGATTAACTGGTATTGGTATTGTCTGCAGTGACATAATATTAGAATCTTTTCAGAATCAGAACTCACTGCATATAGTGTGATACTCTAATTTTATTTTAATCCACACATAATGAATAAATGGCACAATACCATGATGATTAATATAGACAATATACAAACTTCAGTAATTCACTTCGTACTACGGTAGGAAGTTTATTATTCACAACACCAAACTTATGAAACGCAATGCACCAATACTTACATCTACTATTTGTATCTTAATTTGCTTGGTGATTATTCTACTAGATTAATTCATTTATTTCAAAATTTAAATTTCGATACTTAAAAACAAATAGAAAGTGCTATCCTCATACCAAATTGATGAAAAAAGTACCTTTATGACTATTGATTATATTATAACTTAATTGAATATCGAGAAGGAAAATACTAAATATTATGGAACAAGAGCACATATTAAAACTAACACATATAGCACAATAATTTTCAGACCAACAGTTAGAAGTAAGAATGCAATTATTGAGCATAAAATATACTTTTTTTGCAATAAGATAAAAAGTAAAACTAGCGTATGGAACCCGAAACACTCAGGAATACAAAACAAAAACAAACAGAAAGTTGATCTCTCTGTTATATGGTTGTTTCATGTTGCTAATAGCCGTACTAAATTTTCTGTTAAGAGCAACGTTATTAGCTTCCATCTTTGTTCTTAGTTCATATGAAGTCTATGCTACTGTTTCTCAGGGTGCTATACACTTCTGTATGTGTCTTTACCTTTCAATATTACATTTCTCCATCTCAAAATGAAATATTTCATATCTTTCTAAAACTTTAATTTTACCATAATGTCCTTAAAAGCTTATCCTTATATGCAAGACATCTGAATAAAACTTCCATTAATGATATAGACATATCAGTAAATAAAATAACTTCTGATGTCGCGTTATTATTGTAATAAAGCACACATCCATTTATAGTGCGTTAAGGCAAGAAAAATAATATATAAATCTACACCTTTTACCTAAAGAGTTCTCAGCTGCTCTTGATATTGAACATACAACTGCTTTAGCTGATGCACTTCTTGGTTCTTATCATTGAATTC
The DNA here is from genome assembly GCF_002878395.1 of Capsicum annuum. Lineage (NCBI taxonomy): Eukaryota > Viridiplantae > Streptophyta > Magnoliopsida > Solanales > Solanaceae > Capsicum > Capsicum annuum. Next base: position 174,562,000 of record NC_061120.1, on the reverse strand, counting down.
CTTTTGACATTTATGTTGGATGGACACTGCACATTTCAGAATGGTATTATCTCAAAAAATCTTTTCTATTTGTTTCTTCAGTATCATATTTTCCTGAAAAAAAAGTGGGCACAGGTTACAACAAAAAATGATAGGCAAAGGTCAATAATCTAGAATGTCTAAATGGTGAATCTGCAAACAAGAGTAAAATTATTATTCTATTACTAGTGAAGCACAAGTGTATCACAAAGTTTGTCATAAAACAAAGGAAAGAAATCTTAGAATGCATTGAAGAGCCAACAATCTAGGCATGCCCAAAATAGTTTTCTAGCATAACTCTTCTGATGCATAATTACAACTAGTACATAAAAATGTTGCATCCAAACCATATTTTCGCTATTATTAGTCACATATGTTGTAGCAACTACAAAATTAGATACTGAAACTGTAACATAAGGATCACTAGTTTAAATTTTTACCTGCCAACAATCAACAATATTTAAATTGAAGTTCCATAATTATGTGCCACAACTCCTAAATCGTATCGATGCCTGCGGCCTAAGCCTCCCATGCGCATTATTTTCTTTATCTCTGTTGTCCCTCCTCATTATAGCAGCTGCCACACCCCTTTTTTAACAAAAAAAAAAAAATATGATTTTAAGTTTGAAAGGATTTTTATTATTAAGTGACAAAAGATAGAATTTATTTCAAAAAGGATTCTTTTTCATTTGAACTAAGAGTCGCCACTTGACATATATCTGGTGTGCCAAGTCACCATTGGAAATCCTTTTTCAAAATGGTTTGACTCTTTAAAAATGATCCACGAATAGAGATTCCAGTTAAGGAATTCTGTTGACCAAGGGGAAGGTATTATGCATCCCTCGATCCCGTGGTTCGACCACGATCGCTCTGTAGAGTATATCGGCTAATACAACACTATGAATGTATAAAACACATAAAAACACAAAAAAATAATCAATCAAACAAACAAAACAAGTCCAAAAGTATAGTATCCAGTCTAATTTATTACAAACCGAGAATAAAAAAATGTTGAAATTAAAACCTAAACTTTTCTAACTATCCTAGCTCTATCTTACCCGATGCCTCGGGCCTTCATCACAAACGTCCTTCGCGTACAAGATACTTTGGGTCTTTTTTTGGTGAATAAACCTTAGGACATTCCCCGGCTAAATGAATATATTTAATGAAATGCGATAAAAATGGAGAAATCACTCAACACAAATATTTATACATTCGATGATTAGAATCCTACGAGTTGCCTACCCAAAGACCTAGAGTTTTCCTATCGATTTAACGGCCTAATCATGCTACTATCATGTTCAATAACATTCATAGTTAAATTGAATTAAACCAACATCAATGAGTCTTAATCAATCCATGTTCACCTTTTTATCTAAGTTTATTTCCACCCCAAACAACCTATTTTGATTCTCAAATAAGACATTATTTTATCACATAATTCATAACCAAAGAAATCAACAATGAATCAATACCAAGCAACTATTCACCACCAATAAGGATCAGTCAACACATAGTATTCCATTCAATGCACCAACTATCACAAATAATGAAATTAAAGTAGAGAAAGAGTAGAACTGGAACTCAAATAAGTTTTTAGTGTGCCAAATTTCACAATCAAAAGATGGAGCTTCGCCCTCGAACCTCAACTAGCCAAATTTCGAACAAAACCCATACTTCAAGATTTATTTTGGACCAATCAATCGACAAACTCAAAAACCTGTCTATGGATGATTTAAAAAGGCTCTTGGAAGAGAAATTAATGGGTCATTATCATTGGTTTAGCGACTGGAACGAGTCTATTTTGAGTGGGTTTGGCCATAGATGGTATTTCCGATCGATTTCTGCCATAACAATAACAAATGATGATCGGCGATGCTCCTCGATTGATGATTTTGATGATAATTTTGTCAAAAAATAGGACCAAAACTTATTTTCACACTTTTATCTCTCTCATCACTTTCGATCAAACTCCCTCTATTTTCTACCTCTAATCTCCCTCTTGTTCACTACTTTTCTCTTTTTTTTTTACTATTTTTCTCTTCCCATTCCAGTGTGTGTGCATGCCTATATTAGTGTGTGTATCTCCTGTTCTTCAATTCTAGTGCGTGCATATTTTATACCTCTATTCCAGTGAGTGTATTAGTGTGTCCATGTCTGATGGTGTGTGCATTTTGGTGGATTCATGAATTATGTGTGTAATCTTTGTGTGAGGTTTTTTGTATGACCGGTGTATCTGTATGTGAATATCTATATGTTGTGTGAGTAATTTCCCCCTTTTTATTTGTGTATGTGAGTGTGTATATAAATTGTGTTGCTATGATCTGTTATAAGAAAGAAAAAAATATGAAGGGAATGGGGCACGGAGGTAAGTAGGGGTATGGGGTGGGGTAGGTGTGAGTTTGTTAATTTTGATTAGGTGGGTGGTTAATTTGTTAGAGTGAGGTGTCAAAGTTGTTAGAAATTTTGTTACTTTTGTGGTTTTTTGTGAAAGAATTTTAGAATGGGGTGGGGGTGCGTGATAGGGTAAGGTAAATGAGTAAAAATAATATCGGGGAGGGACAAAATTACGTGTCTACATCATGCCCCTCTTTGAATGTAAACACAAAGTGTTTTCATACAAGGAAGTAGATAACGAGACAGAATTTTGACCTATCTATTATTCAAAGAAAGAAATAGAAAGAAGAAGGACAAACGAGTTTGAGAGACGAGTGAGTTCCTATCGAGGTTTCAGTTCGCAGTTCTTTCATTACATCAAACATAAAAATTTCAAGTTAAAAAGATAAATAAAATTATAAAAGTCCTATCTATGCATCTTCCCTTGAATATTGTCTTGCTATTTCATCACCCTATTCTCTAGGTGGGCTCTCTACTTGCAATTCCATCACCTTGTTGCTTGACTTTCAATTTTTTCTCCCTGTTCTCCAGGTGGGCTCCTGACTTGCTATTTTTCAATTTGTTGATTTTCAATTTCTTCTCCTTGTTGCTTGACTTTTCATTTATTCACCCTGTTCTTCAGGTGGGCTCCTGAAATCACATTAAAACTAGAAAGAAAATTATCCCAAACAAAGGTTATGATAGAAATCTCACTTTTTTTAAAAAATAATGTCTCATTTTTACAAGAGGGTCCTAAATGATGCTTTCAATAACATGAATTAAATTTTTTGCCCAGTTTATCATCAAAGGACTTTTGTGAAAGTCACATCATAACTACTTGAAAAACCCAAAAAAGGAAATACATCTTCTATGGGTTAGTTGGAATGATTCGACTAGAAAGTGCATTTTCTAGGAGTTAAAGGGAATGGTGCGAATAGAAAGTACATCTTCTAGGAATTAAGGGAAATGACTCGACTAGAAGGTACCTCTTCTAGGAGTCAAGGGGAATGACTCAACTAAGAGGTACATCTTCTTAGGAGTTAAAGGAAATGACTCGACCAAAAGGTATATCTTATAGGAGTCAAGGGGAATGACTCGACTAGAAGGTACACCTTCTTAGGAGTCAAAGGGAATGGCTCAACCAAAAGGTACATCTTCTAGGATTCAGGGGGAATGACTCGACTAGAAGGTACATCTTCTTAGGAGTCAAGGGAAATGACTCGACTAGAAGGTACATCTTTTTAGGAGTCAAGGGGAATGACTCGGCTAGAAGGTACATATTCTAGGAGTCAAGGGAAATGACTTGACTAGAAATTACATTTTCTAAAAGTCAAGGGTAAAGACTTAACTAGAAAGTAAATCTTCTAGGAATCAAGGGGGATGCCTCGACCATAAGGTACATCTTCTTCTAGGAGTCAACAAGAATGAATCGACCAGAAGGTACATCTTCTATGAGTCAAGAGAAATGACTTGACCAGGAGGTACATCTTCTAGGAGTCAAGGGAAATGACTCGACCAGGAGGTACATGTAACGCCCCGAATCTAGTACCCAAAATGCTAAATAGTGCTCATGACCCCAAAGGACCACAAGCTAACCCATGACTAATACCTGTACCTGTATATTATATGACATCATGTAAAATATGGAAATAATAGACTAGAACATGCCATAAGGTTCAAAATGGTTAAAACATACTATCTGAGAGTACGGTATATCAATACCAAAACATGAACTGAAATAAACTGTCTGAACATACTGTAGTCTGAAAGTCTCTAAAACTAAACTGTCTGAAAAAGGAATTAATGGGATATGTTCCCAACTAACTCCAACTATTGAAATAAACTAAGTAATGACATAATAAAGTAATGATCATATCCTCGAAGGTTGAGGACTCACTGCTAACTCTGCCTGCTGAGACTAGAATTCTACTAATGCTTTGGAGCTCGTGCTTCTGAACCTATGGTATACAACACCATAGCACAAATACATCAGTACGATTAAATGTACTAGTATGCAAGTGAGGTAGGCTGAATGCAGGGTTTATATGCATGAACAATACTAGCTAACCGAATAACATGAACGTGAAAATACATGTATGAATACGTGAACTGTATCTAAGATCAAGATCATTGAATTTGAATATCGATAAAACAGGTTTCATATAACTTTTGTACTATTATCTTAATAACTGTGTCTGATAGTCCTATCTCTAATAGAACTAGTTGAGTTCCGTACTAAATTGGATGATTGTATCTGACAGTCTTGAATTCTGTAAAATTATCTAAGTTTTATTACTGAGACTGAGACTGGGACGTAACTGTGGAAAGTAGTCATCTAACCGATATGCCCTAAATAAAGCAATATAGCTGAGCTGGTCCAATCCGTAATCCCAATTGGAAGGGTGTCAATACCGCGCCACTAGTAAAGACAAGCTGTGAGTAATCCTTTATCAAATAGGTACTCTAAGGAAAATGGTAGGACCCTCATCTAACAGGTTAAGCCACCTCATAAACCCCCATCTAACAGGTTAGATGTCTTAACCTACACTAGCTACATAGTTCTAGACCATAAGGATTGCTTCTAAGAATCACACCTTCTACTCGCAGGTGAGTTCCCATCCTTGGGCTCACTCGGTGATGAATCCTACTCCCATCTGATTAGACATTGAATTAATTATATTGAACTGATTGGACTGAGTTTACTGAATTTTGTTAACTGACAGAGTATCAGTGAGATCTGATAACTGATTGAGATTACTGAGATTACTTCAATTACTGAGTTTTCCTGAGTCATGAGACTGACTGAACTCTACTGAACATGGCTTGACTGAGAGTATCTTGATAACATGACGCTGGCTCTAGGCACAGCTAAATTTTTAGGTACAAGTAACCCAGGACTCAATAGCATGAAACTAACATAACTTGGCACTTCTTGACACATAACCATAGTCAACAATTCATAGTACAATCATTGGGATATTCATGAAGTATTTGAATACCATAAGCTCACACATGAATAGAAGTGCATGTAAACATGTCATAATTTTATAAGCCTAATATCATGAGAATTACAACAATCCATCACAAAGCATAACAATTACATGGGAGTCATTTAAACTTAAGGGTGAAACATAGGTTCATCATTTTGGTCACAATTGAGTCATAAGGCATGTTTCCTATTCTTTTAGGCATTTTACCAAACACCTTTCATGCATTACTATAAGCTTAGGCTTGGACATTAAATTAATTCATCTTGGTTGCATAAATCAACACAATTTTAGTAGATTTCAATCCAAATGCTAGCATAAATTAATGAAAACATATTTAATGATTCCAACTTGGGTATCATACACAACATCAACATGATCGTAATCAATCCACAACATAAACATCATAATTTATAATTTAAAATTGGATTTTTGGACTTCATGGATGAATGGAATCCATGAATGAACACTTGACATACCTGGGTGGATGATTTCTTAAAGATTTGTGGAGGAAAGCTTGAATTCTTGACTTGGAATTAAGCACCTAGGGTTTCTTGTTCTTGGAGATTGATTTTTAAGAGAAACCCTAATTGGATATTCTGAATAAATAATAAAGTTATGTGCTATTGTATGGTATAATTAGGGGTTAAAACGGGTGGGAAAAGACCCATATACCCTTTTAAAAATAGCTTTAAATTGCTGAATTGGATCTGCGATGGCTCGTGCAATGGTCTGTCACTAGTTCGACGGTCCGTCATTCTGACTGTCGCACATGGGCCAGAATAGGGACTCACTGCCTTAGTAGCGACGGTTGGGGCGACAGTCCATCGCTAGCTTGATGGCCCGTCAACTGTCCGTCGTACCTTAGCCAGAAGATTGAATTAATGCCTTAGCTACGACGGTTTAGGCGACAGTCCATCGCTAGCTAGACTGTCCATCAACCTGCTCGTTCCACCTTGGCTGTTCTGACAGCTCTCAGTAAAATGTCCATAACTTTGTACTCCGATACCAGATTTGGATAAAATTGGTATTGTTGGAAAGATATTTCAATTTACCACATGATAAAAAGTTGAAATTAGGGAAATTCTAACTGATTTAAACATTAATAAATTAGGAAGTCATCACTAACTCTTCTGGAGACTAGATTTGACTTAAAAAAAGTTTGGGTTATAACAATATCTCCCCCTTTGGAACATTCATCTTCGAATGAGACTTACTGAGAAGGGAAAAAAGGTAGACTGAAGCACATCCTAAATATGAATGATTGAAACATGACTCCATGACTATCATGACTGATAAACTGAATATATATCATACTGAAAATGCATATCTGATGCATGAGTAACTGATTTCTGAATGCATAACTGAGTTTTCTGAGGAACTAATTTTCTCACAATGAGAATGCATATCTGATGTATGATTACATAATTGAAGTGATACATGAATGAATGACTGAATATGCAATGGTATTTAATACCAAGTTCATAATGGAATTCTGAACATGAAATGGATACCAAGCTTGTAACTGAAACCTGAATATGAAACTGAAAATCTTAAGAAGAACTGTTACCTTGAGCTAGATTTGAGTTAGTAGAGAAGAGGTGAAGGTACTTGGTTCACATATCTGCTTCTGCTTCCTAAGTAGCTCTCTCAACGGACTGATTTTCCCAAAGAACTTTGACTAGAGGGACTTTTTTTTTCCTCAGTTTTTGAGTCTGATAGTCTAGGATTTCAACTAAAATCTCTTCAGAAAAGAGGATATTCTGAACATCTATGCTCTGACTAGGGACTAGGACTATCGGGTCACTTATGCACTTCTTGAGAAAAGAGACATGGAAGACTGGATGAACTAAGGCCAGATCTGAAGGCAACTCAAGTTCATAAGCTACCTTGTCGAAACGACTGAGAATTTTGAAGGGACCGATATATAGGGGGCTGAGCTTTCCCTTCTTGCTGAACCACTTCACTCCCTTCATGGGAGAGATCTTTAGATAGATATAATCACCAATCTCAAACTTGAGATCCTTTCTATGCACATCTTCATAAGACTTCTATCGGCTCTGAGCAACCCAGAGTCTTTCTCTGATCAACTGTACTTTTTCTAAGGCATCAAATACTAAGTCAGGCTCTATAACTAAGGCCTCACTAACTTCGAACCAACCGACTGGAGACTTGCATCTCCTACCATAAAGATCTTTGAATGGAGCCATCCGAATACTGGAATGATAGCTATTGTTAGATGCAAACTCAATAAAAGACAAGTGGTCATCCCAACTACCCATGAAATCAATTGTACATGTCCTTAGTATGTCTTCTAAAGTTTGAATGGTCCTTTCTATTTGACCATCTGTCTGGGGATGGAAGGTTGTACTGAGATAAACTTGGGTACCAAGACCCTTTTGGAATGCTTTCTAGAAATAAGAGGTGAACTGGATACCTCTGTCTGAGATAATAGATAATGGAACACCGTGTAATCTGACCAACTCCTTAATATAGAGTCTAGCATAATCCTCAGCTGAATAAGAGGTATGGACTGGAAGGAAATAAGAGAATTTGGTATCCCGTCTATAATGACACAAACTGAATTATGCTGGCAACGAGTACGAGGAAAACCCATCACAAAGTCTATGTTCACTTCTTCCCACTTCCAAGTAGGAATATTGAACTCCTGCATGGACCCACTAGGCTTCTGATGCTCAATCTTAACTTTCTGATATGTAGATCACTTAGCCACAAATATTGTAACATCTCTCTTCATCCCACTCTACTAATAGACCTCCCATAAGTCACGGTACATCTTTACGGCCCCTGGATGAATAGAGTAACGCGTACCATGATCTTTTGTAAGAATTTACTACCTTAAGTCATCTACACCTGGAACACATATACGACCCTGACAATGTAAAACACCATCTCCCCCTTAGGAGAAAACCTCTACTTTTTGATCCTTGACTAACTCTTTCAACTTGACTAGACTGGGATCTCTATCTTGTTTTTCTTTCACATCAGAAACTAGAGATGATTCTAAACTATTCTGAACCTATATATTAGCCTCTGAAGAATCAACTAGGAAGACACCTAGTCGGGCAAGCTGATGGACTTCCTGAGTTAACTTCTTCTTAGTGTCCTCAATATGAGCAACACTACCCATAGACAGTCTACTGAGAGAGTCAGCCACCACATTGGCCTTGCCAGGATGATAAAGGACACTCATGTCGTAATTTTTCAAGAGCTCTAACCACCTCATCTGATTAATATTAAGATCTTTCTGAGAAAAGACATACTGAAGGCTCTTATGATCTGTGGACACATCTACATGAACTTCGTATAGATAATGCCTTCAGATCTTCAAGGCAAAAACTACGGCTGCTAACTCGAGATCATAAGTAGGATAATTCTTCTCATGGGGTTTAAGTTGTCTGGAGATGTAGGCTATGACCTTACCATGCTGCATGAGGACAAAACCCAAACCTACTCTGGATGCATAATAATACACTACGAACCCATCAGAACCATCTGGAAGAACCAAAACTAGAGATGAGGTGAGTCGAGTCTTCAACTCTTAAAAACTCATCTCACAAGGATCTGACCACTAAAACTTGACTTTTTTCTGAGTCAATCTGGACATAGGTGATGCAATAGAAGAAAATTCCTTAACAAACCATCAGTAATAGCCAGCCAAACCTAAGAATTTCCTGATATTTGATGCAGAGATAGGGCGAGGACAATTTCTTACTGCTTCAGTCATTTGAGGATCGACCCTAATGCCATCACTAGAAATAATATGACCCAGGAATGCTACTGACCTTAGCTAAAATTTTCACTTACTAAGTTTGGCGAACAACTGATGAATTTTTAGAGTCTGCAATACTACTTTGAGATGGTCTGCATGATCATGCTCACTTCGGGAATAAACAACGATATCATCTATGAAGACTATGACGAACATGTCTAAGTATGCTTGAACATATGGTTCATCAAGTCCATGAAAGCTTCTGGGGCATTGGTAAGACCAAAGGACATAACTTAGAATTCGAAGTGACCATACCGAGTATGAAAGGTTGTTTTAAGAATGTCATATTCTCTGACTCTGAGCTGATGATAGCCTGATCTGAGGTCTATCTTAGAAAAATATCTTGCACCCTGAAGTTGATCGAATAAGTCATCGATTCTAGGAAGTGGATACTTGTTCTTGACCATGAGTTTATTGAGTTGGCGATAGTTTATACACATTCTGAGAGAACCATCTTTCTTCCACATGAATAAGGCTGGTGCACCCCATGGGGACATACTGGGTTTGATGAATCCCTTATCAAAGTGATCCTTCAACTATTCCTTCAATTCTCTGAGTTCTGCTGGTGCCATTCTGTATGGTAGAATAGATATAGACTGAGTATCTAGAAGGAGATCAATACCGAAGTCTATTTTTTGGGAGGAATTCCTAGAAGATCTTTGGGAAAGACATTTGAATATTCATTCATGACTGGGACTGATTCAAGACTGGGAGTTTCAGAACTAGTGTCCTTAACTTGAACAAGATGATAGACACATCCCTTAGATATTATTTTCCGTGCGTGAAGGTAGGAAACAAAAAGACCTCTGAAAGCTAAAGTAATACCCCTCCATTCAAGGATAGGTTTATTCAGAAACTAAAATTAGACAACTCTATTTTTGCAGTCGATTCTGGCATAGAAAAAATGAAGGAAATCCATGCCAATAATGACATCAAAATCAATCATCTCTAATTCGACTAAGTCTGCTAAAGTGATTTTTTGAGATATCATAACCGGACAGTTCCTGTATACCTATTGAGCTATGATAGTTTTACCCACTAGGGTAGATACTGAGGAGGGCTCTGTTAGAATTTTGGGACTGACTCCGAAATCAACTGCTATGTAACGAGTAACAAAAGACAAAGAAGCTGCTGGATCTTGAAAAGCATAAACATGTAAGTGAAAGATCTATAACATACCAGTAACCATATCAGGAGAATTTTCCTGATCCTTTCGAGACTGGAGAGCATAAAGTTGATTTGTGCGTTGACCACTAATAGCACTGGAAGTGGCACCCTGCTGATTTGGGCGACCAGACTGAGCTGAGAAATGGTTCTGTTGACCCTGATAACCTGACTGGAGATAATCTCTGACTCTATGGCATAACTTGCCACATTCGAAATAGACATCACTGCCAGCTCTGCACACACTCTTATAGTTCTTACCATAAGTTTGACAAAGGGAATTAGTTTGGGTATTGCTAACACTGCCCTGAGATTTAGAGCCTGGTGCTCTATCTCTATTACCATCCCTGAACTTAGGAGCTGGAGCACTGGCTGAAGAAAGAGCTGGAACTGATGATTTAGATAAAACTGAGAATGATTTCCTCCCTCAAATTTAGGCTGAGAAAAGTTAAAACTATTTGCTCTTGCTCTCTTATTCTCCTTCTCCCTCATCTTTATCTTTTGCATTTCTATCTATTGAGCATAGGTTATAAGCCTGGCTATGTTTATGTTACTATTCAACATCGCAGACTTGGACTCATTAACCATTCTATCATTCACCCAGAGACAAACTTACTCATCTTAGCCCTACTATCTGCAACCATATGAGGAGCATATCTGGCTAATTGAGTAAACTTAAGAGAATACTCTTTCACTATCATGTTGCTCTACCTAAGGTTGATAAATTCTAACACCTTAGATTCTCTTAGCTCTAGGGGAAAGAACCTCTCTAGGAATGTGGTGACAAACTCCTCCCACTCTATGAATCTTATATTAACTAACCTTTCTAACTTCCACTGTTTGAACCAAGTATGAGCAATATCCTGTAACTGATATACAGCTAGCTCAGCACTCTCACTAGGAGTAACCCCCATGATTTTGGTAACCTTTTGAACCTGATCAAGGAATTCTTGAGGTTTCTCATCTAACTTAGACCTAAAAAAGGATGGAGAATTCATTCGGGTGAAGTCCCAACCTTGGCTGCACCTGAATTGTCCATTGGGTTGGGCAGAACGATAGCTGATTGTTTATTTTGAGTAGCAACTGACTGAGAAAGAGTAGTGAATATAGCTTTGAACTCTGTATGAGAGACATGTTTGCCCAAAGGATCTTTAGGTTGAGGTACTGAATGATTTCCAATTTTCTTCTTGGGAGGCATGTTCGGTAAATGGAAGAGAAAGGGATTAGACTAAGGGATTAACTTAAGATTATGCTCAATGGCATGACATGAATACTGAAAAATAGGAAACTATTCCTAAAATATCTCATAGCCTAATGTACATAAATGTGGCGCCCAGCACACCCATGCACAAGACTCTACTTGATGCGGCTTTCAGACTTCCTAGGACAATATTGAACTTGGCTTTGATACCAAGTTTGTAAAGCCCCAAATCTAGTACCCACAATACTACAGAGTGCTCATAACCCAGAAGGAGCACAAGCTAACCCATGACTGAAGTCTGTACCTGTATACTATATGACATCATGTAAAATATGGAAGTAATAGACTATCACATGCCATAAGGTTCAAAATGGTTAAAACATACTATCTGAGAGTACGGTATATCAATACAAAAATATGAACTAAAATAAACTATTTAAACATACTGTAGTCTGAAAGACTCTAAAACTGAACTGTCTGAATAAGGAGTTGACGGGACATGTCCCCAACTAACACCAACTACTAAAATAAACTAAGTAATGACATAATAAAGTAATAATCATGTCCTCAAAGGATGAGGACTCACTTCTAACACTACTGCTGAGACTGGAATTCTACTGATGCTCTGGAGCTCGTGCTTCTAAACCTATGGTATAAAACACCATAGCGCAAATATGTCAGTATGATTGAATATATTGGTATGCAAGTGAGGTAGGCTAAATACAATGGTTTATATGCATGAACAATACTAGCTGACCAAATAACATAAATGTGAGAATACATGCATGAATACGTGAACTATATCTGAGATCAAGACATTACTGAATCTGAATACTGATAACATAGGTTGTGTATAACTATTGTACTATTATCTGAATGACTATGTTTGATAGTCCTGTCTCTGATGGAACTAGCTGAGTTTCGTACTGAACTAGGTGACTATATCTGATAGTCCTGAATTCTGTAGAACTATCTGAGTTCTATTACTGAGACTGAGATTGAGACTGTAACTATGGGAAGTAGTCATATAATCGACATGCCCCAAATAAAGCAATATAGCTGAGTTGGGTTCCAATCTATAACCCCAATTGAAAGGCTGTCAATACCGCGCCACTAGTAAAGACAAGCTGTGAGTAATCCTTTATCAAATAGGTACTCTAAGGAAAATAGTGGGACCCTCATCTAACAGGTTAAGCCACCTCATAAACCCCCATCTAACAGATTAGATGTCTTAACCTACACTGGCTACATAGTTCTAGAGCATAAGGATTGCTTCTAAGAATCACACCTTCTACTCGCAGGTGAGTTCCCATCCTTGGGCTCACTCGGTGATGAATCCTACTCCCATCTGATTAGACATTGAATTAATTATACTGAACTGATTGGACTGATTTTACTAAGTTCTGTTAACTGATAGAGTATCACTGAGATCTGATAATTCACTGAGATTACTAAGATTACTGAGTCATAAGATTGACTGAATTCTACTGAACATGGCTTGACTGAGAGTATCTTGATAACATGACACGGCTCTAGGCACATAGCTAAATTTTTAGGTATAAGTAACCCAGGACTCAATAGCATGAAACTAACAAAACCTGGCACTTATTGACACATAACCATAGTCAACAATTCATAGTACAATCATTGGGATATTCATGAAGTATTTGAATACCATAAGCTCACACATGAATAGAAGTGCATGTAAACATGTCATAATTTTATAAGCCTAATCTCATATAATTACATCAATCTATCACAAAGCATAATAATTACATGGGAGTCATTTAAACTTAAGGGTGAAACATAGGTTCATCATTTTGGTCACAATTGAGTCATAAGGCATGTTTCCTATTCTCTTAGGCATTTTACCAAAAACCTTTCATGCATTACTATAAGCTTAGGCTTGGACATTAAATTAATTCATCTTGGTTGCATAAATCAACACAATTTAGTAGATTTTAATCCACATGCTAGCATAAATTAATGAAAACATATTTAACGATTCCAACTTAGGTATCATACACAACATCAACATGATTGTAATCAATCCGCAACATAAACATCATAATTTATATTTTAAAATTAGAATTTTGGGCTTCATGGATGAAAGGAATCCGTGAATAAACACTTGACATACTGGGTGGATGATTTCTTAAAGATTTGTGGAGGAAAGCTTGAATTCTTGACTTGGAATTAAGCACCTAGAGTTTCTTGTTCTTGGAGATTGATCTTTAAGAGAAACCCTAATTGGATATTCTGAATGAATAATAAAGTTATGTGCTATTGTATGGTATAATTAGGGGTTAAAACGGGTGGAAAAAGACCCATATACCTTTTTAAAAATAGCTTTAAATTGCTGAACAGGATCTGTGATGGCTCATGCGATGGTCCGGCGCTGGCTCGACGGTCCATCGTTCTGACTGTAGCACTTGGGCCAGAATAGGGACTCACTGCCTTAGTAGCGATGGCTAGGGATACGGTCCATCGCTAGCTCGACGGTCTATCAACCTGTCCGTTATGCCTTAGCCAAAAGATTAACTTACTGCCTTAGCTGTGACGGTCCATCATTAGCTCGACGATCCGTCAACCAACCCATTGCACTTGGGTGGTTCTGACAGCTCTCAATAAAACATCTATAACTTTCTGCTCCGATATCAGATTTGGACAAAATTTGTATAGTTGGAAAGATAATTAAATTTTCCACTTGATAAAAAGTCAAAATTGGGGAAATTATAACTGATTTAAATATTAATCATTTAGGAAGTTATCACTAACTCTTCTAGAGACTAGATTTGACTTTAAGAAAGTTTAGGGCATTACAGTACATCTACTAGGGGTCAAACAGAATGACTCAACCAGGAGGTACATGTTTTAGGAGTCAAGGGATATGACTCAACTAGAAGGTATATCTTCTTAGGAGTCAAGGGGAATGACTCGACCAGGAGGTACATCTTCTAGGAGTCAAGTGGAATGACTCGACCAGGAGGTACATCTTCTAGGAGTTAAGGGGAATGATTCAACTAAAAGACACATCTTGTAGGAGTCAAGGGGAAAGAATCAACCAAAAGGTACATCTTCTAGGAGTCAAGGGGAATGGATCGACTAGAAGATACATATTCTAGGAGTCAAGGAGAATGACTCAACCAGAAGGTAAATCTCTAGGAGTCAAGGGGAATGGGTCGGCTGGAAGGTACATCTTTTAGAAGTCAAGGGGAATGAATCGATGAGAAGGTACATCTTCTAGGATTTAAGGGGAATGACTCAATGAGAAGGTACATCTTCTAGGAGTCAAGGAGAATGACTAGAGTGGAAGGTACATCTTCTAGGAGTCAAGGAGAATGACTCGACCAAAAAGTGCATCTTCGAGGAGTCAAGGGGAATGACTCAACCAGAAAGTATATCTTTTAGGAGTGAAGGTTCAATTTAAGAAGTATATCTCCTAGCAATTGAAAACTTAAATACCTGGACAAGAAAGTGTTTCTCCAAGGAATATAGAATGATGAATTTTTACCATGATTTAATTATCAAACCAGTGCAACAACATTGCTTCCTGTATTAGTAGAAGTGAGGAGTTACAACCCTTGATATTTATGCTCTGAAGTCCTTGATTTGAAGGTAACATGTTTTCTATTTCATCAAAGAAAATTTGTGAGTTTAAAACACGGTGGTTGTTTTATGGCTTTAGCTTTCATGTAAATTGCTCTTACACTCATCACATTTAACCTTACTTCCAACCATTAGCATATGTCATTGATTTGCTGCATCATTGACCCAAACTCAGATTATTAATAGTGACTCTGAAACAAATAAAATATCTTTACTTTTCCATTCTTCTCAGATAAACCATTTGAACCTTGGTATTTCCATAAGTTCCCAGACTTGTCTGTGGACAAAACTTTCTGCATGCCTCTTTTCAGCTCACAATTATGTATCTTTCATATGTTGGTATTTTTGTCTTTCTTTTTGCAATTAAAGAAGTTGGTAGCAAGTTTTGAAATCTTTTCTCACTTGTTTCGATAAGGACTTGACTCAAAGACACAAGAAAAATGACAAAGTTTTTTTTTATTTGGATAACTGACTCAAGAAAACAAAAATAAAACTATAGAGAAGAAAGAAAAGACAATAAATATCCCCATTGAAAAAGATAAAAGAAGAATTTATCTAAAAGTGACAGTCAACTCTAATGATTATGATATGCATTTTGGATTAAGCTGCCTGATCTTTCTCTCCAAACTTTCATCAATTATTGTTGAGTTAATGCCCATGAATTGAGTTTCTTCCTTAGGCCAATTTCACTCACACACCTCATTTGGCTAGTGATGCCTTGAAGGGTATTCACCAACAAGCCTCTTTCATTTTTTTTTTCTTAGCTCACCATTGCCTTATGGTGTCCATGAAGGTTTTTCACCAATGAGACTCTCTTATTTTTATTTCTCTCAACTCACAGTCGTCTTACAATTCCCGTAAGGATTTTCACCAATAAAAATATCCCATTTAGATCTCTCTCAACCTACCATCATTTTACAATGCCCGTAAGGGTTTTCACTAATAAGATTCTTATTTTTATTTCTCTCCTGATTTCTTATACTGAGGAAGACGAGTAGTTCCCAAAATGTGTCATTATATTCATTGTATGCTTAGCCTTAACATTCTCAAAAATTGATTTAAAGGTTTGTCTTTGGTTGTAACTTAGCTTTGGGATAAGGTTAGAAAGAAGAGATGGCATGAGGCCCAAATGACACTTGAAATGGGGTAGGACTTACAACTTTTGGAATCGACTCAAATAATGAGAATTAAATCATGCCCCAATTTCTTTTGGTTGGGTGACTCTAAATTGTTTATTTGGTGATCGAGCCCCGAGTAGGGAAGCCTACGTATCTTACTCTCAAGAGAGGAGAATCAGGTCACACGTAGTTCCGACAACTTATTTTGCCTGATTCTGGTTTCTTTTTTTCTTTTGATAACTCTTTTTTTCTTTGGAATCTTTTCTGACTCTATTTTTCTTGATACTCTTTTCTTTCTTTTTAGAAATGTTTTTTGTTTTTTTTTGAAATTTTTCTGACTCTATTGTATTGCTCGATACTTTTATTTTGAGCTTTGCTGATTCTATCTTGATTCCAAAAGAGGAGTATGAAAGAAAATAGAACTAAAGCTCAAATTGGGTAAACAAAGGATGACATAATATTTGGATAGCTGAATAAAATGCCTTCGTCATATCAATCTTTGAAAATGTAAGTACACATTATGCAATATGAAGTAAAAGATGAAGATCATTTGTGACACTTTAAAAACACTAACTTTAACTAAGCATGTGTGCCACTTCTTCTTCTGCACTTTTCTAGCATACAACTCTACCTTTGTTGTACATCCCTCACATCAAATGATCTATGCTTTTGTGGAGCTGATTATCTTTCTCTTTCTCTTGATATAAGGATCACACATTTGACCTAACTGAGCTATGACTGAGATGTCTTTTAGTTGATAACCAAGTTATTCTTATGATTCTCAAAATAATTGCCTTAATTTATTCAAGGAAGGCTTTAAACTGATCACTATATGTGTTAACCCTCTATCTATTTTCTCAGATGCCTTTCCTAACTTTGAGCCCTTGATTCAATGCTCCATGATTAAACTGAATTAGAAGATCTAGCTAAAAATTCTGCAAGCATGTCATATCACTCGAACCAACATAAAATATATTGTGTAAAGAAGACAAATAGTCAAACTAAAATAAAACAAACAAAAATACCATATTTCATTGGAAGGAAACATAGAAGGGTTTGAACAAAGACAATAAGGAAATAAAATAAGATAGATCCTGAACTACAACCCTAAAGCAATTCAGATAACAGAAAAGAAAATAAAATAAACTACCAAACATCCATCCTAGCAAGGAGAAGAGTGACTTCCCGATTGCTGAGCTTGATATCTTAGCCACTAGTTTGCTTATCAATATGGCTAGAGCTTTCCTCACTGTCAATTTTCTGCACCATAATTGATTTATCTTGAATCATCTTTTCAATTTGTCTTTTCAAATTCCAACAATCTTCAATACTATAATCCTAAACATTAGAATGATATGCACATCATACATTAGTATTAAAATTTCTTAAACGCGGATTAGGAGTATGCCCAAGGAGAAGAGTGATTATGCCAAACCCTCTCAATCTCTAAAATAAACTAGCATTTGATTCCCCAATTGGTGTACAATTATCCTTTGACTTTCTCATCTTTGTAAACTCCGGCGTCAATTAAAACTTGGATGCAGATGTTCTTTGGTAAATTTGTTGGGGTCGAGGACAATGTTGAGAAACCGGCGCATGCCATTTTGGATAAAAAAATGGATGGGCATACAATTGTGCATTGTTCAAAGGATAATGAGGAAGTGGAATAGAATATCTTGGATTTTTAAAGAAGGAACCTTATTGTGGATGAGTAGGTGGATTTTATATGTAAGATAGGGATTGAGACTGATAATATTGCTGAGTGGGACCTTTTGACCTCTGTTTTTCCCCTGGAACGACAATAGGTAAATTTTCATTCTTCTTCTCTTCTATTTTCCTTAATTGATTGCACTATCGTCCCAAATATTTCGCGGTATCCTTATGTCCATCGTGCTCCTCAAATTTCGATATCTTTAATCTTGGAGAAAGGTTAACACATGAAGACATGCCCCAGTCTTTATATGAAACATTTTCTTTACCCGTAAGTCCTAAGGAATTTGTCATAGCCTTTTCTGCACTCTTTATTTTCCTAGCCATTTTCTCTTGCTCTTTAGCAGATTGAGGAAGCACAATCGTTAGGTGGAATTCCAAAGTGGGATCCTCAGTAGAGAGTTGGACAACAGAAGTGGAGACAATAGGTGGTACTGTCAATTTGGTAGATTTACACTGAAGAACTAAAGAATGGGTGATAGAAGTATTAGGATGTTTTTGGCTTGGAGTGAATTCTGAGGCATGTTGTGGTGCATCAACAATAGTAGGAAGCTAATTTTCCAATTTTGATGGAAATCTCAAGGTAATTGTGGAGTCAATAGTGGGGAATGGAGGAGGAGGCAGCCCATTGGCCCAAGATCGATATATTTCCATCATTTGTTGCCTTAATCTCACAATCTCTTGCTTTAAATTCTCATTTTCCCGACTCTTTGTTTAGTCCATGATGTCACTCTCTATATCCTTACAGGACACAACTAACCCTTCCTTGAATTTGGTGTGATGTGGATGACTAGCCAAAATGCCACAAACCAACCACCTTAAACTAACTGACAAGAGATAATAAATGCATTAGAGTTCAACACTTTCTCAAAATCTTGTTTTTTTTTTAAAAGATCACCGAACCCAATAAGAAAGCCTACATACCTTACTCCTGAGATAGAAGAATCAGGTGTGCGTAGCTCGTGAAATTTGGACACAAAAGGGCCAATAAAGCTCTATTTCTTTTTCTTGAAACTTTAGAAAAAAAGGAAGTAACAATGTTTCAAAAGAATTGACGAAAATCTTTTTTTTAATTTTCAGGTTTAAGTCCCTATAAACCTATGATTACCAAAGAAATACCTTTTGGATTTTTTATTTTTAATTTCATACGACAATGAAACTTGAAGCTATTAAAGGAAAATCTTTTTGTGATTTTCTTTTAAAGATGTATATGAACACCTACTCTAAATGAAGAGTGAAAAAATATCTTTTTTGGTTTGAATTTTTCAGATTCATATACAAAATGAAATCTACTATTACCAAAGAATTTTTTTTTTGGGTTCTCAATTTTGAATTTCATATGAAAATAAAACTTGAAACTATTAAAGAAAAATATTTTTGTAGTTTTCTTTTAAAGATGTATATAAAACACCTACTCTAAATGAAGAGTGAAAAAAATCGTTTTGGATTCTTATTTAGAAGGGCTGCCTACGTATCTCACTCTCGAAAGAGGAGAACCAGGTGTGTGTAGTTCGTCCAGATTGGACAATTACGGATTAAATAACAAACTAACCCCTTGATTTAAGAGACACTACCAAAGAAAGACGATGAAAAATGTCAATAAAATCTTTTTGATTTTTTTAATTTGATACTTCACAAAAAACTGACACCAACAATTACAAAAGAAAAATATTTTTGGTATTTTCATTATATGAAATGTACAAACCTTCTACCATCTTTTTTTGAATTTTTCTTTTATAAAAAACTCCTATTAAAAAGATCATTTTAAAATTTTTGAATTATGAATGCTTGCTAAAGGAGACAAAGGAAAATCTTTTTGATGTTTTTGTTTTTTTTTTTTGAGAAAATGAGTGCAAAAGGAAAAAAAATCTTTTTTTTTTAAATTTTAAATTGTGGAAAACAAAAGTCAAAAAGAACTCTAAAAACTATGAAACTCTTTTTTGATCTACCTTTATTTTTTTTTCGAATTGTTCTTACCTAAACACACATTTTCCCCAAATCAGTCTGTCAAATGACCCTGTTACCCTCCAAGATGCAACAATTAGCACGTAGGAATGATTTAGGGGTGAATCTCCTACAAAGGACCAAGTGGATCCCATTAGGTCTCAATATGATGCAGATATGCATAACCTAATAAAGGCCGACCTAAGTTGGAGTCCACTAACAAGGCTATTCGAGGGAGCATATGATCAATAGTGGCTGCAATTGCTTTCCACCTACTCCATACATCCCACAGATCCCCTTCCTAAAATAAGAGAAACTCAACTAGAGTTCATGTACACGATGTGTACTCCGGGACTTGTTTTAAAAAACAAAACTCGGGTAATGCATATGATGCCATATATAAAACGGTAACACATAAGAAAGAACTATAAATACGTAGCACATACACATCTAACAATAATAAAACAATAACACAAACAATAGAACAAATAAAATATTTATACACCTATAGTGTCAAACTAAGATAATACAACTGAAAAATAAGTTCGAAGTCCAAAAAATCTCCAGAAGAGTTACTAGAGCTGTCACACCCTTTTTTTTTAACAAAAACAATATTATTTTAAGTTTGAAAGGGTTTTTATTATTAAGTGACAATAGATAGAGTTTTTTCGAAAAGGATTCTTTTTCGTTTAAACTCAGAGTCCCTACTTGACATATATCTGGTGTGCCAATTCATCATTGGAAATCCTTTTTTAAAATGGTTTGACTCTTTAAAACTAATCCACAAACACAGATTCCAGTTAAGGAATTCTACTGATCGAGAAGAAGGTGTTATACATCCCTCGATCCCGTGGTTCGACCATGGTCGCTCCATAGAGTATATCGGCTAATACAATACTATGAATGTATAAACCACATAAAACACACAAAAACAATCAATCAAACAAACAAAACAAAATAAGTTCAAAAATATAGTGTCTTGTAACACCCCGTATTTCTCAAGCTTAATTTAGCTCTAAGTACATGAGTATTCCTATCTAAAAATTTTAAAATACTCAATATTTTTTAGTTTAGATCTTACCAATGCGTAGGAAATTCAGTTAGCTTTCTAACGATATAAAGTTTGCCCAAATCCGATACTTGAGTGAAGACTTAGAGCCTTTTGTGTAATACAGTGTACCAAATTGGCACCCAACGCGTCGTGGAGGCCAGCCAAATGGCAATGGTCATTTTCCAGTAAGCCAATGCGATACCACTACGTTACGCCACTAGCAAAATTCCCAATTGTCATTTTTCAGTATTCCGTCGAGATCAAGACGCGTCGCGCCAAGGGTAAAATTTGCATACAAAGGGGTACCGCAATTCCACCACATCGTGTTGATGACCCAGTTCTCAATTGTTAGTTTCCAGTGACACAGCGCGATAGCGCTGCGTCGCACCAGGGCCCAAAATTTAGTTGTTTATTGACAAATTTTATAAACTTTACAAAGGTAATTTGGTATTTTCCCACGGCCCTCATCAATCGTAAATATAAAATTTAACCCTAACGGAGCACTAATTGCTCATTATTTCACTATATACTCAAGAATTAAATCACCCACTCTCAAGAGGGAAAAATCCTAGCTCAAGAATTTCTCCAAGAACCTTTAAGAATTAACATTCCAAGGTATGTTAGGTGTTCATCTATGGGTTCCTTTCACCCATAGAGTCCAAGAATCATTTTTTAAAACCATGAGATTATTGATTTATGATTTACATGTTTGAAATTGGATTGTATTCATGTTCATGACATTAATTGAGTTTCAATCCATGATTAATTGTGGTTTCCATGAAATAAAAATAGCATGTATATTGAATTGTGTAATTCTCATGTTATAATCCTTAAATTTGTAAGTTTGGACATTGTACTTGCAATGTTTATATGATATCCGTGATTATGTGCATTAAGTTGTGCTCCCCAAGTGTTTGATAGAATGACCAAGTGAATTAAATGGTGAAATCATGACATGCTAGTATATGTATAATCTTATGCTCTACATGTCTTTCACAAAATGTCTCTATGAATGAATTATGGACAAATGTACATTGCTATATTTCTAAAGATCATGCTATGCTCTACTTTTCATGCTATCGAGTCCTGGGGATAATTAATACCCAAAAATCTAGCTATTTACCTAGAGTTACAGTAGTTATAGAATAGTATCATTCATGTCATGATCAGTAGAACTCAGTCAGTTACAGAACTCAGTAGTACTCAGTCAGTGACAGAACTCAGTAAAACTCAAAATCAGTCCAATTTAGTTCAGTATAATCAGTTCAAGGTCTATTCAGTTGGGAGTAGGATTCAACACCGAGTGAACCCAAGGATGGGGGCTAACCTTCCAGTAGAGGGTGCGATCCTTAGAAACAGTCCTTTTATTCCAGAACTACGTAGCCAGCATAGGTTGAGACATCAACCTGCCAGTTGAGAGTTTATGAGGTATTTTAACTTGCTAGTTGAGGATTCTACCATTCTCATTAGAGTACCTTCCAGATGAGGGTAACTCTTCAGCTTGTCTTTACCCGTGAAACGGTACTAACACCCTTCCAATTGGGGTCACAGGTTGGACCCCAATTACCTTATTTGGGGCATATCGATCAAATGATTACCTCCTATAGTCTCAGTTTCAATTTTAAGTATAGATCTCAGTTCAGTTCTATAGAATCAGGATTGTCAAATACAGTCACTCAGTATCAGTAAATCAGTTATTAGTAATCTTAGATATCAGTTACTCAGTATTAGTAAATCAGTTATAAGTGATCTCAGATATCAGTTACTCAGTATCAAAACTCAGTACTTAGCTTCAAAAAAGCTCAGTTACCATATACACATATATGCATAGTATTACATATTCAGTATTTACAGCAGTTTCAGTTATTTATGTACTCGTATTCAGTTACTCTATATCATTCAGTCATTTATTGTTCGTACATATGAACCCTTGCATTCAGCCTTACCTCATCTAGCATACCAATATATTCCACGTACTGATGCATACTTTCTCTTTGTACTATGATGTCTCATATCATAGGTTAGGATGCTCAGTTTCCTAACCACACATAGGCAGATTCAGTTATCAGCAGCAGTTTCAGTAGTGAGTCCTTATCTATCGAGGGCATGTTTTTATTTCAGTATTTTAGTTTATCGATAGTTCAGTAGGTGGAGTTAGTTGGGGGCTTATCCCATCAACTCCACATGCAAATAGTTCAGTTAGAGGCTTTTTAGACTAGACTAATTCAGACAGTATTCAGATTTAAGATA
The DNA here is from genome assembly GCF_002878395.1 of Capsicum annuum. NCBI lineage: Eukaryota > Viridiplantae > Streptophyta > Magnoliopsida > Solanales > Solanaceae > Capsicum > Capsicum annuum. The sequence continues at coordinate 174,538,779 of NC_061120.1, read as the reverse complement.
TTTTTATCAGATGTTATTCTTTATCAGTATTTTAGATTTTGAACCTTATGGTATTTTAGCCTATTTTCTGCATTTATTATATTATTATTAATAAGTTCTTACAGAAGATATCAGTCATGGGTTAGCTTGTGGTCCTTTGGGGTCATAAGCACCGTGTAGTACTCGGGGTACAGACTCGGGGCATTACAAACATAGTATCAGAGCCTAAGGCTTAATAGAGTCCTAGGGAGTCTGAAAGCCACATCAAGTAGAGTCTTATGCATGGGTGTGTAGCACACCACACTTATGGACTGGAGGCTATGAGATGTTTTCAGGAAAAGTTAGTCTCTTTTAGTATCCATGTCGTATGAGTGAGCATGAGCTCAAATTAAACTCTCAGTCTAATTCATTCTTATTTTCATTTACAAAAAAATCCTTTTTTAAAAGCTAATGAAAGAAGAACCAGGACTCAGTCAGCACCTCAGCCTATTCAGGAAAATCCCCTGGACAAGTATGTCTCCCATGCAGAATTCAGAGTTGCACTCACTACTCTAGTCAATTTTATAGCAGCTCAGAATAAATAGCCAACTATTATTCAGGCCAATCCAGTGGCCAGTACTAATGCAGCCAAAATTTGTGACTTCACCCAAACAAATCCTCTCCTATCCTCAGGATTTAAGTCAGAAGAGGATCTATAGGAGTTCCTCGATCAGGTTCAGAAAGTCACAGATATTATGGGAGTGAATTCCAGTAAAAGTGCTGAGTTAGCTTCCTATTAGATATAAGATATAGCTCATACGTGGTTTAAGCAGTAGAAGGTAGACGTGGCACAGATGTAGAGCCCATAGAGTGAGAAGAGCTCGCTACTACTTTTCTAGATAGATTCTTTTCTTTAGAGCTGAGAGAAGCCAAGGTGTTAGAGTTTATCAATCTCAGGCAAGGCAATATGAGTGTGAAAGAGTATTCCCTTAAGTTTACATAGTGAGCCAGATATGCTCACCATGTAGTAGCAGAAAGTAGGTCCAGAATGAGCGAGTTTGTATTTGGGGTGTTATATAGTATGGTTAAGGATTGTAGAACTATGATGTTAATTAAAGAGATGGATATATCCAAGCTTATGTTCCATTCTCAGCAGATAGAAAAGGTTAAGAATAGAGAGAGAGAGAGAGGCAGAATAAGAGAGCTAGAATGGAAAGTTTCAATTTCAATCTACCTAAGTCAGAGGGCAGTAACCGTTCCCAGCCTCATCCAAAGTCTTTGGTTCTAGCTCCATCTTCAGCCAGTGCTCCAGTACCTAAGTTCAGAAATTGTAACAAAGATAGGGCGCCAGGCTCTAAATCTCAGGGTAGTGTTAGCAGTGCTTGAATAAATCCTCTTTATCAGATATGTTGCAGAAAACATCAGGGTATCTACAGAGATGAGAGTGATATTTGTTTCAGGTGTGGCAAGACACACCACAGAGTTAGAGATTTTCCTCAGTTAGGTTCTCATGGTCAGTATAATCATCTTTTAGCTCAGTCAGGTCGCTTGAATCAGTAGGGTACCACTTCCATTGCCACAAGTAGGCAATGCCCAAATAGTCTTTATGCACTTCAGTCCAGAAAAGATCAGGAAAATTCTCCAGATGTGGTCACTGGTATATTACAGATCTTCCATTTACATGTTTATGTGTTGCTAGATCCAGGAGCTTTTTTATCTTTTGTAACTCCTTATATAGCTGTTAACTTCAGAGTCAGTCTAGAAATTCTAATAGAGCCTTTCTCAGTTTCTACCCCAGTAGGTAAATCTATCATAGCACAATAGGTATATAAGAACTATCCGGTGATATCTCAGAAAGTTACTTTAGCAGACCTTGTAGAGCTAGAAATGGCAGAATTTGATATCATTCTTGGCATAGATTGGCTCCATTCATGCTATGCATCAGTTGATTGTAGAAACAGAATATTTCATTTTCAATTTCCAAATAAACCAGTCCTTAAATGGAGGGGTAGTACCACAACACTTAAGGGTTAGTTGATTTCATACCTTAGAGAGAGAAAACTAATATCTAAGGGACGTGTCTATCATCTTGTGCAAGTCAAAGACTCTAGTTCAGAGACTCCTAGTATTGATTCAGTTCCAGTACTAAATGAATTCTCATATGTGTTTCCCAAAGATCTTACCGGAGTTCCTCCCGTAAGAGAAATAGACTTCAGAATAGACCTTCTTTCAGAAACTCAGCCTATATCTATTCCTCCATATAAAATAGCTTCAGCAGAACTCAAAGAGTTAAAAGAGCAGTTAAATGACCTTTTAAAAAAGGGGTTCATTAGACCCAGTATTTCCCCGTGGGATGCACCAGTCTTATTTGGGCATAAGAAAGATGGTTCTCTTAGAATGTATATAGACTACCATCAGTTGAACCAAGTAACAGACAAGAATAAATACCCACTTTCCAGAATTGATGACTTGTTTGACCAACTTCAGAGAGCTAGTTACTTTTCTAAGATAGACCTCAGATCAGGCTATCATCAGCTCAGGGTTAAAGAATGTGACATTCCAAAAATAGCTTTCAGTACTCGGTATAGTTACTTCAAGTATTTAGTCATGTCCTTTGGTCTTACAAATGTTCCAGTAGCTTTCATGGACTTAATGAATCATGTGTTCAAGAAGTACTTGGACATGTTCATTATAGTCTTCATCGATGACATTCTTATCTATTCCCATAGCGAGAATAGTTACACAAATTACCTTAGAATCATACTTCAGAATCTCAGAACTCATCAGTTGTTCGCCAAATTTAGTATATGCGAATTTTGGCTATGGTAAGTAGCATTCCTTGGTCATATTATTTCTATTGATAGGATTAGGGTTGATCCTCAAAAGATCAAAGTGGTGAGAAGCTGGCCTAGACCCATCTCTCTATCAAATATCTGGAGTTTCTTGGGTTTAGCTGGATATTACCATTGGTTTGTTAAATGTTTTTCATCTATTACGTCCCCTATGTCCATATTGACTCAAAAGAAAGTCTAGTTTCAATGGTCAAATTCTTGTGAGAATAGTTTTCAAGAGTTGAAGACTCGACTCACCTCAGCCCCAGTCTTGACTCTACCAAATAGTTCAGATGGGTTTGTTATGTATTGTGATGCATCCAGAGTAGGTTTAGGTTATGTCCTCATACAGAGAGGTAAGGTCATAGCCTATTCCTCTAGACAACTTAAGCCCCATGAGAAAAATAACTCAACTCATGATCTTGAGTTAGCAGCGTAGTGTTTGCCTTAAAGATTTGGAGGCACTATTTTTACGAGGTGTATGTTGATGTGTTCATTTATCATAAAATCTTGCAGTATGTCTTTTCTTAGAAATATTTGAATTTGCATCAGAGAAGGTAGTTAGAGTTATTGAAATATTATGATATGAATGTTCAGTATCATCTGAGCAAGGCCATGTAGTGGATGATGCTCTCATTAGATTATCGATGGGTAGTGTTGCTCATGTTGAGAATAATAATAAGAAGTTAGTTCAGAAAGTTCATCAGCATGCCAGACTAGGTGTCCTCTTGGTCGATTCAGCAGAGGATAGTGTATAGGTGCAGAATAGTAGGATAGAGATCCCAGTTTAGTAAAGTTAAAAGAGTCAGTCAGAGATCAGAAAGTAGAGGTTTTCTCCCAAAGGGGAGATGGTGTGTTTTGTTGCCAAGGTTATTTATATGTGTCAGGTATAGATAACTTGAGGCAATGAATTCTTGCAGAAGAACTTGGTGCGTGATACTCCATTCATCCAGAGGCCACTAAGATGTACCGTAATTTGTGGGAGATCTATTAGTGGAGTGGGATGAAGAGAGATATTGCAGAGTTTGTAGCTAAGTGCTCTACATATCAGCAGGTTAAGATTGAGCACCAGAAGCCTAGTGGGTCCATGCAGGAGTTCATTATTCCTACATGGAAATGGAAAGAATTGAAGATGGACTTTGTGATGGGTTTTCCTCATACTCATCATCAACATAATTCTATATGGGTTATCGTAGATAGGATGACCAAATCAGCTCATTTCTTGCCAGTTCATACTTTCTATTTAGCCAAGGACTACGTTAATCTCTATATCAGAGAGTTAGTCAGGTTACACGGAGTCCCAATATCTACCATCTCAAATAGAGGTACCCAGTTTACCTCTCACTTTTGGAAAGCATTCCAAAAGGGTTTTGGTACCCAAGTTCACCTCAGTACAGCCTTCCAACTTCAGATAGATGGTCAAGCAGAAAGGATTATTCAGACTCTAGAAGATATGCTAAGAGCCTGCGTTGTGTATTTTAAGGGTAGTTGGGTGTAACGCCCCGAGTCTGTACCCCAGATGTTACACGATGCTTATGATCTCAGAGGACTATAAGCTAACCCATGACTAATATCTATTGTGAGCACTGAATAATAATACTAAAATAAATGTAGAAAATAGGCTAAAATTTCATAAGGTTCAAAATCTGTAAATACTAATAAAGAACATCAACTAAAAATAGTAAGTTGTAAAACTAAATACAGTTTGAAAGTCTAGTCTGAAAAGCCTCTAATTTGAACTGTCTGAATATGGAGTTGATGGGACAATCCCCTAACTAACTCCATCTACTGAAAATATTGCATCTATTGAATAACTGAAATAATAGAATATCCTCGATAGATGAGGACTCACTACTAACTCTGCCACTGCTGGCTGAATTTAAATTTTTCTATGCTTGGTTGGGAACCTGAGCGTCCGAACCTATGATATGAGACATCATAGCACAAAGAAAGAGTATGCGTCAGTACGTGAAATGAAATTGTATGCTAAATGAGGTAAGGTTGAATACAAGGGTTCATATGCATGAACAATAACTGACTGAATGATATAAAGTAACTGAATGTGAGAGTACACGGATAACTAATACTGCTGTAAAAACTGAGTATGCACTACTGTGTATATAAATAAATATTATGGTTGAGCTTGTCTGAAGTTAAGCCTGGAGTTCTGATACTGAGTAACTAATATCTAAAGTTACTGATAACCAAGTTACTAATACTGATTGACTATATCTAATAGTCCTGATTCTGTCAAACTGAATTGAGTTCCATTATTGAGATTGAGACTGAAATTATGGGAGGTAATCATCTTAAAGACATGCCCCAAATAAGATAACTAAATTAGGGTCCAACCTGTGACCCCAGTTGGAAGGGTGTCAGTACCGTTCCACGGGTAAAGACAAGCTGAAGAGTTACCCTTATCTGGCAAGTACTCTAATGAGAAAGGTGGAACCCTCACCTAGCAAGTTAAAACACCTCATCAACCATCAACTGACAGGTTTGATGTCTCAACCTATGCTGGCTACATAGTTCTGGAATGCAAGGATTACTTCGAAGGACCATACCCTCTACTGGCATGTGATCCTCCATCCTTGGGTTCACTCGGTACTAAATCTTACTCACAACTGAAAGACACTGAACTAAGTATACTAAACTAACCTGGACTGATACTAAGTTTACTAAGTTTTCCTGAGTTTTGTAACTAGCTGAGTTCTACTGAGTTCTTTAACTGACTGAGAGTATTACTGATTGTGACATGACTGATACTATTCTGTAACTAACACTGGCTCTAGGTAAACAGTAAAATTGTTGGGTATTAAATACCCCCAGGACTCGATAGCATAAAAATAAAGTATAACATAATCTTGAAAATCATAACAATGTATACTTGTCCATAGTTTATTCACATAGGCATTTAGTCAAACACATGGGGAGTATGCTTAGGTTATATACAATAATCAACACATATAATTATCATGGCTATATTAATCAACTTGCAAATTGAAGGGTTTATCATGAAGATCATGTAATTCAACACATATGATGATTAATTTCATATAAGCTTATAATTTAATCATGAACTAAAACCCAACAATAACATTAACATTAATTCAATTCAATTAAAGCATGGAAGTTCATAATTCAACAATCTTGTAGTTTGAAAACGGATTCATGGACTCTACGGGTGAAAGAAACTCATAGATGAACACCTAAAATACCTTGGATTATTAATCCTTGAAGGTTCTTGGAGAAATTCTTGATTTCTTGAGGCTAGGGTTTTGCCCTTTGAGAGAGAATGCATTGTTTCTTGAGAAGAGTGAGTCAATAATGAGATATTAGGTTATTTAGGGGTTTAATTTTGAGTTTAGAATGAGTAGTCCATGGAAAAATACCAAACTTCCCCTAGAATGACATAAAAATTCGTCACTAAAAAGCCCAATTTGAGCACCTAGCGCGATGCGCCACTATCGCACCAAGCCACTGGAAACTGACAACTAGGAAAATGCATAGTGGCGCAATACGGTGATATCACGTTGCAATGTTGGGTGCGAGCTGGAAGTTCACCGTAATGCAGTGGGATCGCGTTGGAACACTAAAAAAGGACAATTGTGAATATGAGCCTTTGTGCGACGCACCAAGATTGTGGAGGCTCACTATTTTTTTGAAAATTCCCATTTGGTCATGCTCCGCGATGCGCTGAAGTTCCAGTTGACACACTGCTTTACAAAAGTGGCACTATCTCTTCGCCTTGGGATTGGATTTAGGCAAATTTTATATCATTGGAAAGCTAACTGAATTTCTTATGCATTGGCAGGCTCTAAACTGAGAAATACTGAGTATTTTGAAAATTTTATATAGGGTAACCCATGTACTGAGGGTTAATTTTAAGTTAGGGAATTACAGAGTATTACAATATCTCCCCTTTGAGAATATTCATCCCTGAATGAGACTGTCTAAGCTGAGAAACACTGATAGAATAATTTTGCACTCTGAACATGCTCACTGAAACATGATTACATGACTAAACTATTGACAAGCTGAGTTCTTATACTGAACATACATATCTGGTGCATGGAATACATGACTGAAGCTACTGGTAAGCTAAATTTCATACTGATCATGCATATCTGATGCATAAGTACAAATCTAAACTGATTCATGAATACATGAGTGAATATGCAATGGTAACTGATACCAAGATTATAATTGTAACTAAACATGGAACTGAGTAAAGCTAAGGAAGACTATTACCTTGAGCTAAATTTGAGTTTGCAGAGAAGAGGTGAGGGTACTTGGTCCACATATCTACTTTTCCTTCCCAAGTAGCCCCCTCAATAGACAGATTCCGCCAAAGAACTTTGACTAAGGGAACTTCTTTGTTCCTTAGTCTGTGAATCTGATGATCGAGGATCTGGACTGGATCCTCTTCGAAAGAGAGATTGTTCTGAATATTTACATCCTCTAAGAGGACTATGACTGCTGGGTCACCAATGCATTTTTTTAGCAAGGAGACATGGAATATTGGATGCACTGAAGCTAGATCTGAAGGCAACTTAAGCTCGTAAGCTACCTTTCTAAAATTGCTGAGAATTTTTTAAGGATTGATATATAAGGGACTGAGTTTTCCCCTACTTTCCAAACCTCTTCGCTCCCCTCATAGGAGAAATTTTTAAGGACATTAAATCACCGATCTCAAACTCGAGATTATTTATGGAACATGCATGAACGGGTACATGAGAACATAACTGAGCCTGAAACATGGTATATGAACTGAACTGAGCCCCTAAATACATGGCTTATGACTGAGATTGGAACTTGAGGTTCAAATTGTGAGTACTTACTACTCCAAGATGGATTCGTAACGTGAATAGAAACTGGAAGGTTTAGGACATGAAAGCTCGAGGGTTGTAGTGCATCTCCTCTTGGGACATTATGTCCCTCGAAGAATACTGACTTGGCTGAGATACTGAGGAGAAGCTAAAATGATACACGGGGCACCTACAAACTGAATTGTGACTAAATATTAGGGATCTAAAATCGAGGCATGATACATGAACTGAGCTGAACATGCAACTACCTAGTTGCTCTTTCTTGTAATGGTTACATTTATAAGACTTAGAATAGTGTACCTAGATGGAAAGATGGGAAACCAAACCATACGAACTTGTCTACCTAATTGCTAAACTGAAGTACTGGCTTTACGGACTAACTCATGCTGAAAACTTATACTCGACTGGAGCATTTCCTGGACACTTTTTCTATAGAGTTCCAGTGACTCTAGGGAGCAAGGGATCTTGGTATGCTCTAAATAAAAAATCTAAATAAAAATTGCAACATGGCTAAAATTTTAAAACATGAGGCGAGGCCTATGAAACACCATCTAAAATAAAGTGACTACGCCTTGTGCACTGCAACTATTAATTTTCAAGCTTAGACATATCCCTCGAATACTCTCTCAACTATACTGTCCACCTTAGTACGACACTTCACCTGAGACTACTTAAAATATTCACATAGGTACTAAGGACGAATGCATAAACATACTAACTTATTTGATTAACTGAATGGCTAATAGTTGAATACTGGTCATGTAAGATTGAACTTTACTTAGTATGGACTGAAACTGTAGAGTATTATGCATATGAGGTAAGGACGACTGAGCAACATGGGATACTGACCATGAATGTGTGTAAACTATATTATCCAAGAATGCTAAACCAAGTGTATAACGTGATTCTAAAATACTGGCGAATGAATAACTGATAACTGTACGCTATGGTCAAGCAAACCTGAAACTAAATTGAGTTTTGAACTGAATGCTGAACTGAGACCGTAACTGAGTTCTGATAACTATGTGATAGAGGCTGACATAAATCAAGGATCTGAATAGACACTCATACTCTGCATTTTCTCAACTTCTCATCTCATGAAAAATTCTGATCCCCCTCCCCTTTCAACAACTAAATACAACCTCTTGCTAGCTATTTACTTGCATACTAAGCAATCGCTCATCACTACATCATTTTATAAGGAGAGTTCACTGGAGAGGTAAAACATGAGAAACTAAAGCATGAATGAATACTATACCAAAATCGACACTTAACTAAGGAATGAGGAATAAAATGTCAACATCATGGATTTATCAATAGATATAAACTGAAGATATACATAACATAATATATATTTAGCCGATCGTTAGGAGTGCAACATGAGTCATGGGAACTGAACATACTGTAAAGCATGACATGAGTACATAAGTCATGAGTTGCATGATTGGATTCTGGAGTTTCTGTAATCATGGAACATGATTTGTAACACTGAGTAAACTGGAACTCTTTATTCTAGGAATTGTATGCGTACATGATTTTAGCTAATGTGCACAAATATGAGCTATGATCATAGAGCTGACATGTAAGACATGAATAGATATTATGATAACTAATGGGTTTCAAGAGTCTGAAGTATGATTCTGAGATAATTTACGTGATCATTCTCGCTACGAGAATAGACAAGAATATCATCAATGAAGACTAGGACAAACATACCCAAGTACTTCTTGGACTTGTGATTCATTAACTCCATGAAAGTTGCTGGGGCATTTGTAAGACCAATGGATATGACTAAAAATTCAAAGTAACCATATCAGGTTAGGAAATCTATTTTTAGAATATCACATTCTCTGACTCTGAGCTGATGATAGCCTGATCTAAGGTCTATAATTGAAAAGTAACTAGCACCCTGAAGTTGGTCAAATAAGTCATCAATTTTAGGAAGTGAGTATTTTTTCTTGACTATGACATTGTTCAACTGATGGTAGTCTATACACATTCTGAGAGAATAATCTTTCTTATGGACGAATAGAATTGGTGTGCCCCACGAAGAAACATTGGGTCTGATGAATCCTTTATCTAGTAGATCTTTTAACTGTTCTTTTAACTCTCTAAGTTTAGCTGGGGCCACTCTTTATGGTGGAATAGAAATAGGCTGAGTATCCGGAAGAAGGTCTATTTCGAAGTCCATTTCCCTTTTTGGGAGGATCTCCAGAAAGATCTTCGAGAAACACATATGAGAATTCATTTACTACTGGAACTGAATCAAGACTAGGAGTTTATGAACTAGAGTCTTTGACTCGCACAAAATGACAGACACATCCCTTGGATATCATTTTTCCCACTCTAAGGTTTGAAATCAACTGACCCTTAAGTGATATAGTACTACCCATCTATTCAAGGACAAGTTCATTTGGAAAATGAAAATGAACTATTTTGGTTCTACAATCAACTGAAGCATAGTATGAATGGAGCCAATCCATGTCGAGAATGACATCAAAACTTTCATCTCTAATTTTTTTACCTAAGTCTACTGAAGTGACTTTCTGCGATATCATAATCGGACAGTTCCTGCATACCCATCGAGATATGATAGACTAACCCACTGGGGTAGAGGCTGAGAAAAGTTCTACTAAGATTTCTAGTCTAACTTTGAAATTTACTACTATGTAAGAAGTTACAAAAGATAGAGAAGCTCATAGATCTAATAGGGCATAAACATAAAAATAGAAGAAATGTAATGTGCCAATGACCACATCAGGAAAACTTTCTTGATCTTTTCTATAGTGAAGTGCATAAATCCTACCTGGGCATTGCCTACTGGTGGCACTGGAAGTGGCACCCTGCTGATTTGGGTGACTAGACTAAGCTGAGGGACGATTCTACTATCCCTAAGAACTTGACTGAGGGCAATCTCTAACTCTGTGGCCTGGCTTGCCACAACCAAAACACAAACCACTACCATCCGTACACATGCCCTAATGATTTCTACCACACTTCCCACAGAGAGGATTTGTATGACCACTCTTTGGCCCTGACGTTCTGGCCCTCTTATTCTTTCTCCCATTTTCCCTACGCTTCACCTCCTCAATAGGCAGAGAGTAGGCCATAAGCCTAGATATGACAATAGCTAGTCGATTACTTTGTGAAACTACTAAATAAGCTAAGGAAGTAAAAGCAGCTCTGAATTCTACGTGGGAGACATGCTTATTTAAGGGATCTGCCTGAACGGGCGGTGGTGCTGGCTGATTTTCATTCCTTCTTTCATTAGCTTTTTTGGGAAACATTTTTTGTAGAAGGAAGGAAAAGAATGAATTAGACTGAGAGTTTAAATTGAGCTCATTCTCACTCGCTCTACATAAATACTGAAAGAAGGAAAACTTTTCCTAAAATATCTCATAGCCTCTTGTCCATAAGTGTGGCGTGCTACACACACGTACACAAGACTCTATTTGATGTAGCTTTTAGACTTTCTAGGACACTGTTAAACCTTAGGCTCTGATACCAAGTGTGTAATGCCCCGAGTCTGTACCCCAGATACTACACGGTGCTTACGATCCTAGAGAACCACAAGCTATCCCATAACTGATATCTATTGTGAGCATTGAATAATAATATTGAAATAAATATGAAAAATAGGCTGAAATGCCATAAGGTTCAAAATCTATAAATACTGATAAATAATATCAACTGATAATAGTAATCTATAAAACTGAATACTATCTAAAAGTTTAGTATTAAAAGCCTCTAATTTAATTTATCTAAATGTGGAGTTTATGGAACAATCCCCCAACTAACTCCATCTATTGAAAATACTGCATCTACTGAATAACTGAAATAATAGAATATCCTCGATAGATGGGGACTCACTACTAACTCTGACACTACAGGCTAAATCTGAACCTGTCTATGCACGGTCGGGAACTTGAGCATCCAAACCTATGATATGAGACATCATAGCGTAAATAAAGAGTATGCGTCAGTATGTGGAATGAAATGGTATGCTAGATGAAGTAAGACTGAATGCAAGTGTTCATATGCATGAGCAATAACTAACTGAATGATATAGAGTAACTGAACATGAGAATACATGGATAACTGATACTTCTATAAAAACTGAGTATGCACTACTATGCATATAAATAAATACTGTGACTGAACTTCTCTGAAGCTTAGTCCTGATTTCTAATACTGAGTAACTAATACTTAAAGTTACTGATAACCAAGTTACTGATACTGATTGACTGTATCTGACAGTCCTAATTCTGTAGAATTGAACTGAGTTCTATTTTGAAGATTGAGACTTAAACTGTGGAAGGTAATCATCTAACCAGCATTCCCCAAATAAGATAACTGAATTGGGGTGTAACCTTTGAACCCAGTTGGAAGGGTGTCAGTACTATGCCACGGCTAAAGACAAGCTGAAGAGTTACCCTCATCTGGCAGGCACTCTAATGAGAATAGTGGAACCCTCAACTGGCAGGTTAAAACACCTCATCAACCCTCAACTGGTAGGTTTGATGTCTCAACCTATGCTGGCTACGTATTTCTGGAATGCAAGGATTTCTTCTAAGGATCACACCCTCTACTGGCAGGTGAGCCCCCATCCTTGGGTTCACTCGGTGCTGAATCCTACTCCCAACTAAAAGAAACTAAACTAAGTATACTGAACTCGATTGGACTGATACTTACTTTACTGAGTTTTCCTGAGTTCTGTAACTGATTGAGTTCTATTGGATTTTGTAACTGGCTGAGAGTACTACTAACCATGACATGACTGATACTATTCTATGACTGACACTGGCTCTAGGTAAACAGCTAAATTGTTGGGTATTAAATACCCCAGGACTCGATAGCATGAAAAATAAAGGATAACATAATCTTGAAAATCATAACATTGTATACTTGTCCATAGTTCATTCACATAGGCATTTAATCAAACACATGGGGAGCATGCTTAGGTTATACAATAATTAACACATATGGTTATCATGGCTACATTAATCAACTTGCAAATTGAAGGGTTTATCATGAATATCATGTAATTCAACACATATAATGATTAATTTCATAAAAGCTTGTAATTTAATCATGGACTAAAACCCAATAATAACATGAACATGAATTCAATTTAATTCAAGCATGGAAGTTCATAATTCAACAATCTTGTAGTTTGAAAAAAGATTTGTGGACTCTATGAGTGAAAGGAACCCATAGATGAACACCTAACATACCTTGAATTATTAATCCTTAAAGGTTCTTGGAGAAATTCTTGATTTTTTATCTTGATTTCTTGAGGCTAGGGTTTTGCCCTTTGGCAGAGAATGTGTTGTTTCCTGAGAAGAGTGAGTGAATAATGAGATATTAGCTTATTTAGGGGTTTAATTTCATTTTTAGACTGAGAAGGGACGTGGAAAAATACCTAACTACCCCTGGAATGACTTAAAAATTCATCACTAAAAAACTCAATTTGGGCACCTGGCGCGACGCGCCACTATCACGCCAAGCCACTGGAAATTAAGAACTGGGAAAATGCATGGTGGCATGATGCGGTGGTATTACATTGCAATGCTGGGTGCAACCTAGAAGTTCACCGCGACGTGGTGGGATCGAGTAGGAACACTGAAAACAAACAATTATGAATATGAGCCTTGGCGCGATGCGCCAGGATTGTGGAGGCTCACTAGTTTTTTGACAATTTCCATTTGGACATGCTCCGCAATGCGCTGAAGTGCCCTTTAGCACACTGCTTTACAAAATGGCTCTATCTCTTCGCCTAGGTATCAAATTAGGCGAATTTTATATTGTTGAAAAGATAACTGAATTTCCAACGTATTGGCAGGCTCTAAATTGAGAAATACTGAGTATTTCAAAATTTTTATTTAGGGTAACTCATTTATTGAGGGTTAACTTAAGTTAGGGAAATACGGGGTATTACATCGGGATGACCACTTGCCTTTGATTGAATTCGCATACAATAATAGTTATCACTCCAGTATTCAGATGGTTCCGTTTAAGGCTCTTTGTGGTAGGAGATATAGATCTCCAATTAGTTGGTTCCAGGTATGTAAGGCCATAGTAGTAGGGCCTAATTTAGTTTTTAATTCCTTAAAAAAGGTTCAGTTGATCAGGGAAAGGCTTAGGCAGCCCAGAGCCGACAAAAATTATATGTTGATATAAGGATAAAAGATCTCGAGTTTGAGATTGGCGATTTCGTCTACTTGAAAATCCCTCCTATGAAGGGAGTGAAGTGTTTCGGTAAGAAGGGAAAGCTCAGTCCCCGATATGTCTGTCCTTATAGAATTCTCAGTTGTTTTGGAAAGGTAGCTTACGAGCTTGAGTTGCCTTCAGATCTAGCATTAGTACACTCTCCTTGTTAAAAAAATGCATTGGTGACCCAACGGTTATAGTTCCCTTAGAGGGCGTAGATATTCAGAATGATCTCTCTTTTGAAGTGGTTTTAGTCCAGATCCTCGATCGTCAGATTCGTAGACTGAGGAACAAAAAAGTTCCCTTAGTCAAAGTTCTTTGGTGGAATCAGTCCGTTGAGGAAGCTACTTGGGAAGCAGAAGCAGATATGCAGACCAAGTATCCTCGCTTCTTCTCTGCAAACTCAGATTTGGTTTAAGGTAACAGTATTTCTTAGCTCTACTCAATTCCATGTTTAGTTATAGTTATAAACTTGGTATTCTTTATCGTTCCATATCCAATCATGCATTCATGAATTAGTTCAGTTATGTACCCATGCAACAGATATGCATGTTCAGTATGAAAAATCAGCTTGTCAGTAGCTTCAGACATATACCCATGCATCAGATATGCATGTTTAGTGGGTAAGCTCAGTCTATCAGTATTTCTCAGCTTAATCAGTCTCATTCAAGGATGAATGTTCCCAAGGAGGAGTTATTGTAATACCTTGTATTTCTCAAGATTAATTAAGCTCTAAGTACATGAGTATTCCTACCTAAATTTTTAAAATACTCAGTATTTTTTAGTTTAGAGCTTACCAATTTGTAGGAAATTCAGTCAGCTTTCCAACAATATAAAGTTTGCCCAAATCCAATACTTGGGTGAAGAGTTAGAGCCATTTTTGTAATACAGTGTACCAAATTGGCACCCAGCGCATCGCGGAGACCAGCCAAATGGCAATGGTCATTTCCATTAAGCCAACACGATACCACCACATTGCGCCACCAGCTAAATTCCCAATTATCATTTTTCAGTATTCTGTCCCGATCATGGAGTATCACGCCAAGGGTGAAATTCGCATACAAAGGGGTACCGCGATTCTACTGCGTTGTGTTGACGGCCCAGTTTGCAATTGTTAGTTTCCAGTGACGCGGCGCGATAGCTCAGCGTCGCACCAAGGCCCATAATTGGGTTTTTCAGTGATGAATTTTATAGACTTCCCAAAGGTAATTTGGTATTTTTCTACGGTCCTAATCAGTCCTAAACACAAAATTTAACCCTAAAGGAGCACTAATTGCTCATTATTTCACTATTTAATAAAGAATTAAAACACTCTCTCTCAAGAGGAAAAAATCTTAGCTCAAGAATTTCTCCAAGAACCTTCAAGAATTAATATTCCAAGGTGTGTTAGATGTTCATCTATGGGTTCTTTTCACCCATAGAGCCCAAGAAACCATTTTTAAAACCATGAGATTGTTAATTTATAATTTACATGCTTGAAATTAGACTGTATTCATGCTCATGATATTAATTGAGTTTCAATCCATGATTAATTATGGTTTCCATGAAATTGAAATAGCATGTATATTGAATTGTGTAATTTTCATGTTATAATCCTTGAATTTGCAAGTTTGGACATTGTAGTTGCAATGTTTATATGATATCTATGATTAAGTGCATTAAGTTGTGCTCCTCAAGTGTTTGATAGAATTACCATGTGAATTAAATGGTGAAATCATGACATGCTAGCATATGTACAAGCTTATGCTCTACATGTCTTTGATAAAATGTCTCTATGAATGAATTATGGACAAATGTACATTGTTATGTTTCTCAATATCATGCTATGCTCTACTTTTCATGCTGTCGAGTCCTGGGGATATTGAATACCTGAAAATATAGTTGTTCACCTAGAGCTACAGTAGTTATAGAATAGTATCAGTCATGTCATGATCAGTAGAACTCAGTTAGTTACAGAACTCAGTAGTACTCAGTCAGCGACAAAACTCAGTAATACTCAGTCAGCAACAGAACTCTGTAAAACTCAGTATCAGTCCAGTCTAGTTTAGTATAATCAGTTTAGGGTCTATTCAGTTGGGATTAGGATTCAGCCCCGAGTAAACCCAAGGATGGGGGTTCACCTGCTAGTAGAGGGTGCGATCCTTAGAAGCAGTCCTTGCATTCTAGAACTACGTAGCTAGCATAGGTTGAGACATCAACTTGCCAGTTGAGGGTTGATGAGTTGTTTTAACCTGCCAGTTGAGGGTTCCACCATTCTCATTAAATTATCGGTCATATGAGGGTAACTCTTTAGCTTGTCTTTACCCATGGCACTGTACTGATACCCTTCCACCTAGGGTTATAGGTTGGACCCCAGTTACCTTATTTGGGGCATATCGATTAGATAATTTTCTCCTACAGTCTTAGTTTCAATCTTCAATATAGAATTCAGTTCAGTTCTACA
>NC_061120.1:174477623-174519508 GCF_002878395.1 Capsicum annuum | reverse complement strand
ACAGTCTTAGTTTCAATCTTCAATATAGAATTCAGTTCAGTTCTACAGAATTAGGACTGTCAGATACAGTCACTCAGTATCAATAAATCAGTTATTAGTAATCTCAGCTATCAGTTACTCAGTATCAGTAAATCAATTATCAGTAATCTAAGATATAAGTTACTCAGTATCAAAACTCAGTACTTAGCTTCAGAAAAGCTCAATTATAGTATACACGTATATGCACGTTCCATATTTAGTAATTACAGCTGTCTCAGTTATTTATGTACTCGTATTCAGTTACTCTATATCATTCAGTCAGTTATTGTTCATACATATAAACCCTTGCATTCAGACTTACCTCATCTAGTATACCAGTACATTCCACGTACTGACGCATACTTTCTCTTTGCACTATGATGTCTCATATCATAGGTTTGGACGCTCAGGTTCCTGACCGCGCATAGAAAGATTCAGTTATCAGCATCAATTTTAGTAGTAAATCCTTATCTATTGAGGGCATGCTTTTATTTTAGTATTTCAGTTTATCAGTAATTCAGTAGTCGAAGTTAGTTGGGGGCTTGTCCCATCAAGTCCACATGCAGACAGTTCAGTTAGAGGTTTTTCAGACTAGACTAGTTCAGACAGTATTCAGATTTCAGATATTTTTATCAGATGTTAGTTTTTATCAGTATTTCAGATTTTGAACCTTATGGCATTTCAGCCTATTTTCTACATTTATTACATTATTATTAATCAGTGCTCACAGCAGATATCAGTCATAGGTTAGCTTGTGGTCCTTCGGGGTCGCAAGTACCGTGTAGCATTTGGGGTACAGACTCGGGGAGTTATATGTCCAGTCTAATTTGTTACAAACTAAGAATAAAAAAATACTGAAATTAAAACCTAAACTATTCGAACTATCCTAGCTCTGCTTTACCTGATGCCTCGGGCCTTCATCACGAACGTCCTTCATGTACAAGATATTTTGGGGCATTCTTCGGTGAATAAATACAATGAACCTCAGGGAATTCCCCAGCTATATTAATACATTTAATGAAATGTGATTAAAGGCGTCAATTGGGCTGGTTTGACCCGGCCCGATCCGGCCCACTTTAATGACCCATCTCGATTTCACCTGGCCCAGTAAGCTCCCAGGCTGTAGGGTACCAGGTCTTGGGCTGGGCCAATTTTAAAATTGGGCCCAATTAACCCAGCCCGGACCAAAACTAGTCCGGGCCCACCGGTTAACCGGCTTGGATCATTTATTTTTTTAAAATAAAAAAGATGGATTTTTTACCACTGGGACCAACGCTATATGACCATTTTTGCGTCCACACGGCTACTTAGCCCTTTTTAATTTAAAAAAAAGTTTTTTTTCATTTAAAATATTTTTTTAAACTCAAAAAAATCCTATAAATACCTTACAATTTTAAATCATTTTCCACATAATTTTCATTCTCTCAAATCTCAATTCTCAAAATTCAAATATTCTATATATTTCCTAAAGTGCTTAATTTAATTTTTTAATTTTGAGATTACAACGTACGAGTGGAAGTTTCTAAAGTCGCAACTTTCGGATACTTTTAAAATTTGATATTGTCGTTCCATCTCTTACTTTTATTTTTTAATTAGTGTATTAATTATTGAATATTTAATTTCATTATATTTGTGTATTTTGAATTTTTTTAGTTTGATTTATATTATGGATAAATTAAGAAACCTCGCCACTAAAATTGTAAAAAAAAATTATCCCGGAAGTTGTAGTGGTAGCAAAATGCAAATTACTGGCGGTAGAGGTAGTTCAAGTAGTAGATATACCCGTGTGCCTTCGCCTCCAGTACTGCTTAGTCAACCTTTTGAGGAAGAAGTAGGTATAGGTGCTCATGATATGTATTATGTAGAAACTTAGGAAAATTATGGTATAGAAGAAGAAAATGATGTAGATGCGGTAGATTTAGATGAATATGATGAAAATATTGGTGAGACACCGGCAGTAGAAAATGCTAACACTAGATCTAAATTGGCTAATCTCTCTCCTCGTCCTCCTCATGCTCCAAGAGCTTGTATAACAACTAGTATTGCCTGACAATTTTTTACACGTATAGGAGATACTGAGGTGCAATGCAGTATTTGTCACAAGTATATAAGCATAAAAGTTGAGGCAAGCAAAAGGGTACGGGTACGTTAATGAGACATAAATGATAATCACGAAAGAGAGTTATTTATTGCATGAGGTGGTGAGGCTATTGGTGGGCCAACACAAACTAGAATGGACCCAGCAACCAGTCAGGTAATTAAGAATTATAATAAATATAAGGAACGGGAAGAAATAGCAAAAATGGTAGTTGTAGATTGTTTTCCTTTCAGCTTTCCTTCTTCAAATGCATTTATTCATTATATTCAAGCAATTTATAATCATATATTTAATGGTATTCCTAGAAGTTCTTATCAGGCTGATATTTTTAGACTTCATTCACAATATATTTTTTATTTATCTACATTGTTAAAAAATATTCAATGTAGAATGGGTCTAACTTCTGATCTTGGTCGTGTTGTTAATAAAAATGATTATATCACTATTATTTGTCACTGTATAGATAGTAATTATGTTATGCAAAAATTTATTCTTGCTTTTTTGTATGATGAAGATCGTAGACATAGTGGAGAATTTATTGCTGATTCAATTAGTGAAGTTGCAGAATTTTATGGTATTAAAAAAAAGTCTTATGTATTGCTTTGGATAATGATTCTAACAACAAAACTGCAATTACAAAGTTAGAAGCTAAGCTCTCTTCGCCGTTACCTGAAATATTTCATGTTAAATGTGCTTGTCATAATTTAATTGTAAGAGATGGTCTTAAATTTTTTGAGCTTTATATTGAAAAAATCCGGCTTGTTGTTGGCTTTATTCAAAGAAATAATTGAAGAAAAGGAATTAGAGAATTTAAAGTTAAATATCAAGAAAATGGACTTAGACCAATATTGATACTTGAAGAATGTGATACTAGATGGAATGTTACATATGATTATTTAAAAACTTGTCATGCTTATAAAGTTCCTATTACACTAAATTTTAACCAACATTGTGGTTCATTTGCTGATTTGTATGAATGTATGCTACATGATTCTGATTGGGCTATAATTGATGATCTTGTTAAGTTTTTGGAAAAAATTTATATAGCTACAGTTGAATTTTTCGATGCTTATTATCCTACTGTTTGTAATATTTTAGCATATATAGCCGATATTTCTAATTTTCTCAAAGAATATAAGAATAAAGAAGGTTACAAAGAAGTTGTTGGTGCTATGTTTGTAAAATTTAAAAAATATTTTTTCCCGATCATCCCTATTTACTTGGTTGGTGCTATACTAAATCTGTGTATGAAATATAATACTATGTACCACTTTAGTACTCTTATTTATTCTAACTTAAAGATAAATACAAACAATGATTCTAATGATGAAGAACAAGAACAACCAGATTTGTGGACAGCTATGAGTGATGCGAACATTTACATAGATAAATTATATAACCATTATGTTGATTTACTTGATTTATCTATACCGATAAATATCACTCTAACTGTCGCTCCTCATCCTCCCAAGGAGTCATCATCTTCTAAAAGGCCAGCACATTGTGGTTTTTCTAATTACATTTATGATTTAAATGTTTGGAACAGTTTTGAGGAGGGAACTTACCTAGCAGCTTCTCATAAAGAGCTTAAGTATTATCTTCGGACGTCGATAGAGGATCGTAGACGACGGATCAACGTGTTGGATTGGTGGAAGAATAATGAAACACAATATCCTATGCTTTCAAGATTAGCTAGAGATATATTGAATGTTCCAATGTCAACCGTTACATCGGAGAATGCTTTTAGTTAGGGAAAACAACAGTTTGGCGACAACCGACACTCTTGGAAAGCAATGATATGAATGTTCTAGTTTTCCTTAGACATTGGATTAGAACGGAACGGAGAAATCAAGGAATGGAGGTGGAGCTGAAAGACAAACAGAATCTTGAAGAAATTATTACTTCAAGGGAGAACTCAGCACAATCAAGTCCATTGCATGGTTTTACCCCCATTGACTTTGACTATCCTATGCAAGTTCGCGTCAATGGTAACATGAACGAGTTGGAAAAAATGATGAGAACTTTTTAGATTTTTCATTCATGTACATTATAAATTTTGAATCATTTTGCAATCAATAAAATATAACATTCATTCACTCCTTACTTTGTAATTTTTTCCATTTAAAGATTTAAATTGAATTTCTAGTTTAAATTAAATACTAAGTTTTAATATATTACTAATTTACTATCAGGTATTATTAATTTATTATATTAAGTAGCATAATATATTTTTAAAGTAGTACATACATGTTGAATGGTACGCATATATGTGTATATATTTTCTATAGGCTCTAAAGTAGTATATATTTAACGTATACATGTGTATATGTTTTATAAATTAGTATATGACTATATATATAGTGTGTGTATATATTGTAGTATATATATTGTAGTATATGTTTTATTTAATATAGTACAGATATTGAATGGTACGTATATATGTGTATATATTTTCTATAGACTCAAAAGTAGTATATATTTAACGTATACATGTGTATATATTTTATAAATTAGTATATATATCATTATATTGTAGTATATGTTTTATTTAAACTAGTACATATATATTGAATGGTATGTATATATTTGTATATATTTTCTATAGACTCTAAAGTAGTATATATTTAACGTATACATGTGTATATGTTGTATAAATTAGTATATATACTAGTTATATAGTGTGTGTATAGATTGTAGTATATATATTGTAGTATATGTTTTTTTTAATATAGTACATATATTGAATGGTACGTATATATGTGTATATATTTTCTATAGACTCTAAAGTAGTATATATTTAACGTATATGTGTATATGTTTTATAAATTAGTATATATATTATTATATTGTAGTATATATATTGTAGTATATGATTTATTTAAAGTAGTACATATATATTGAATGGTACGTATATATGTCTATATATTTTCTATAGACTCTAAAGTAGTCTATATTTAACGTATACATGTGTATATGTTTTATAAATTAGTATATAACTATATTTATAGTGTGTGTATATATTGTAGTAGATATATTGTAGTATATGTTTTATTTAAAGTAGTACATATATTGAATGGTACGTATATATGTGTATATATTTTCTATAGACTCTAAAGTAGTATATATTTAATGTATACATGTGTATATGTTTTATAAATTAGCATATATATTGTAGTATATATCTTGTAGTGTATGTTTTATTTAAAGTAGTATATATATTTAACTAACGTATAGTCGTATACACAATTACATGTGTAATTGTGTATATCTCTATATGTTTTTTAAATTCTAATTTAGTATATACTATATATATAGAGTATATATATTGTTTAACGTATTTAAAATGTATATAGGTGGGTATATATAGCCTATATTGGAGAAAAAACTTTTAATCTATTTTTTTGTTTTTGACCGATTTTGACCAAATTTTGGATCGGTTATGATTGGGTTTAGGCGGGTTGGATCGGGTTAGGTGTAGTGGGCCAATCTCGGGTTGTTTCTTGAAATTTTACTAATGGGCTCAGAACCGGACCGACCCATTTAACCTGGCCCAGACCGGACCAGCCCATAAGCCGTTTAAATGTGACGGGCCAGTTTCGAGTTGACCCGGCCTAGCCCGGCCCCATAACAGGCTTAAATGCGATAAAAATGGAGAAATCACTCAACACAAACAATTACACATTCGATGATTTGAATCCTACGAGTTTCCTACCACAAAACCTAAAGTTTTCATATCGATTTAACGGCCTAATCATGCTACTATTGTGTTCAATAACATTCATATTTAAATTGAATCAAACCAACATCAATGAATCTTAATCAATCCATGTTCATCTTTATATTAAAGTTTATTTCCACCCCAAACAACCGATTTTGATTCTTAAATGAGACATTATTTTATCACATAATTCATAACCAAAGAAATCAATAATGAATCAATATCAAGCAACTATTCACCGCTAACAAGGATCAATCAACATATAATATTCCATTCAATGCACCGACTCGCACAAATAATGAAATAAAAGTAGAGAAAGAGTAGAATTGAACCTCAAATGTGTTTTTCGTGTGCCAAATTTCACAATCGAAAGACGTAACTTCACCCCCGGACCTCGACTAGCCAAATTTCAAATAAAACCCAAACTCCACAATTTATTTTGGACCAATCAATTGACAAACTCAAAAAACCGGCTACGGATGATTCAAAAAGGCTCTTGGAAGAGAAATTGTTGGGTCTTATCACAAGTTTAGCGACTGGAATGAGTCTATTTAGAGTGGGTTTGGCCGGAGATGGTGTTTTCGGTCGATTTCCATCGTAACAGTAATGAATGATGATCGGCAGTGTTCCCCAATTGACGATTCCAGCGATAATTTTGCCAAAAAATAGGACCAAAACTTGTTTTATCACTTTTCTCTCTCTTTCTTCCTCATTTCTGATCAAACTCCCTCTGTTTTCTACCTCTAATCTCCCTCTTGTTCACTATTTTTCTCTCTTTTTTATTATTTTTCTCTTCTCATTCTAGTGTGTGTGCGCGCCTATATTAGTGTGTGTATCTCCTGTTCTTCAATTCCAGTGTGTGTATTTTGTGCCTCTATTCTAGTGAATGTATTAGTGTGTCTATGTATGATGGTGTGTGTATTGTGGTGGATCCATGTATTGTGTGTGTAATCTGTGTGTGAGGTTTTCTGTGTGACTAGTGTGTGTGTATGTGAATATCTATATGTTGTGTGAGTAATTTACCCCTTTTGCTATGTGTATGTGAGTGTGTATATAAATTGTGTTGTTGTGCTCTGTTATCAGAAAGAAAAAAATATGAGGGGAATGGGGAAGGGGGTAAGTGGGGGTATGGGGTGGGGTAGGTGTGAGTTTGTTAATATTGAGTGAGTGAGTGGTTTATTTGTTAGAGTAAGGTGTCAAAATTGTTAGAAATTTTGTTACTTTTGTGTGTGTTTTTTTTGTAAAAGAATTATAGAATGGGGTAGGGGTGTGTGATAAGGTAAGGTAAATGAGTAAAAATAATATCGGGGAGGGACAAAATTACGTGTCTACAGCATCACCTAGATCAGCACAAGGCTTACTTTTACGATTCTTCATAGTGCCAGAACCTACAAACAATAATTACACATAAGTAGATAATGTCAAGCTAATTATATCAAATAATTTACGAATATTAGTGTATATATTGTAATAATTACCCATTTCTCCTCCATCACATCTATTGGTCCGTGAGATACATCCTAAATAATATAATGTGCTAAATCTAGAATCTAAGAGAAATACAAAGAAAAAAAAGGATGATGCGTTAACATATTATAAATACTAGTCGTTCAAAATTTACTTTTTCAAATTATCAACCTGTGTGTCAGCGGGAAGCTCTGCGACTATCTGGGAAACTATGTCGGGGTCTGAACAGAAATGGATCACGAAGTGCAAACGAAATCCTGAGACTGCTTAACAATTTATTATAAGAAAAATAGATAATCAAAAATACAAAAAAATAATGAAGTAATTGTTAATAATAATCCCCACATCTCCAAAGTCTGTCGAGCCAAAACTCAAACGTAGAGTGCATGACAAGTCTCAAGAGGGAATGTCACAATATGATTGTGGGTTGGGTTCATCAACCCAAGCAGGTGCAACATATGTCGTGAAATTATGAAACTCAGGCATAAATGAAAAAACTGGCGTGAACGGTGATGGATGAAAAGGCGGCGAATGAACTGGATCATGATGTCCAACTGGGTCATCATCTATCGCTGCTTCAGGCTCTGGCTTAGGAGTTGGAAGTAATGGAACATCTCCTTCTCCCTCATATATGAAGACACTATATCTACATCCACGTCCTCGACCACGTCCTTCTCTACGCACAGCTACATCACCACGTCCACATCCACGTCCTCCCATCCCTTCTCCATGCATTCCGACTAGTTGTTGGTAGTGTTCAGCCAGAATTGTAGGCCCTTTAAAGGCTTAATTTGCCTGATCAAAAATCCTTCTAACATCAGCAGTAAGTTCGCTCCACGCTCGCTAGTCTCCGGTTTTAAAATCCATACTAAAGCCTTGTCATACAGCTTCTTAAGGCCTTTATGTATCGCCTCATGTGAAGGTGCAAGCGGGACGTACCTAGATATTGGATTTTAAACGAAGAAATAAGAAAGAGGGCAGACAAAGTAGCAGAAGAAATAGTTTTGAGTAACTATCTAGACTCATTAGCAACTGTACAAACATCACAATTAGAATTTTTCAAAGAATATTTAAGTGAAATAACATGGGATTTACATGGACTTAGAATCGACATAGAACACAATAATAGAAGGATAAGTTATTTAAAGAAATGGTGTGACCTAGTAGATATTCCTTTAGGATAAAATTAAGTAAAAATATATGAAAATGCATCCTTTTGCGAGACAAATACAAGGATAATATAATCGATTATATAAAGAAATAAGACTAAGAAAAAGAAATTTTAGAAAAAGAACAAACATTAATAAATCAAATAAAAATATTAGAAGTTATAGCATTATCAAAAGTCATTATAATCTCAGACCTTATAACATTAGTAAACTGTGTAGACCGTACAAATTTGTTTAAGTGTAAATTAGAAAGTGTTAGATACTGTATAGACTACAGAAATTATAGAATAAAAACCATTAGAAACCACTGTATTAGAAAAATACCTTTAGGATAAAAAATAGTAGTGTAAAAATTGATAATTTAAAGAAACTAGAATATTTAGATCTAACAATCCTAGCTGAAAAGAAATACAGACGTTTAAAAGAAAGTTCTCTTATTAAGTGTAATTTTAACAACGGAGAACATATATTACATGGAGATAATCCACAACTAAATACTATTACAGACTTTATAATAAACCTAGCAGAAAAAGTTTAAAAGGAAAATACAAAAATATTAAAAAGTCTAGAGATATTAGAAGACCTCCAAAACAAACAAAAGAATTTGTTAAGTAAAATAGAATTAAATTTAGATTTCCTAAAGAACCAACAAGAAGAATTAGACAAAAAATTCAAAGTTCTAATTAATAAAGACAAGGATAACCTAGAAAATCCTGAAATAAAGCTAGTATTACAAGAAGTACAAAAGAAAATTAACCAAATAAGACATATAATACTCTCATGAATGATATACTACAAGATAAACTTTAGTTAGCAATATTACAAAAGGCTGCACAAATTCAACCAAATCCCGAAGGATTATCAGATCATCAACCCCAAGGAAAAACAGACTCTTTAATCATAAAACAAAATAATATTATAATTTTATTACTATTAGAACTTACAACAACAACAACAACAAACCCAGTGTATTCCCACATAGTGAGGTTTGGGGAGGGTAAGATTTACGCAGTCCATACCTCTACCTCTAAAGAAGTAGAAAGACTGTTTTCGATAGACCCCCGGCTCCAGACACGGAATACTAAACAAATTCATAGTAAAGCATGGAACAAGATGGCATAACATAAATATGACACCCATAAGTAATAGTAAACAGAGAAAAGTAAACAGATTCGTAATAAAGCATGAAACAAGGTATCATAACAAAAATAATACCCCCACCAAGTAATTCCCTACACTAGCGACCCAAACTGACCCTAGCCTTCTGCCCTAATTCACGTCTTCCAGATCTTCCTATATAGGATTATGTCCTCAGTGAGCTGTAACTGCTTCATGTCTCGCCTAATCACCTCTCCCTAGTACTTCTTCAGCCTACCCCTACCCCGCCTAAAACCATCCAAAGCTAGCCTCTCATACCTATGAACCGAGGCATCCATGACCCTCCTCATCACCTGTTCGAACCATCTTAATCGGACTTTCCGCATCTTATTCTCCACTGGAATCACACCAACCTTCTCCCTGATAGTCTTATTCCAAACTCTATCCCCCCAAGTCAGCCCATACATCCAACGCAACATCCGCATTTTTGCCACCTTCATTTTTTGAATGTGGGAGTTCTTAATTGGCCAACACTCCGCTCCATACAACATGGTCGGACGGACTTCCACCCTATAGAATTTGCCTTTAAGCTTGGGCAGCACCTTCTTATCACACAACACCCCTAAAGTAAGCTTCCACTTCATCCATCCCACCCCAATACGGTGCGAGACATCCTCGTCAATCTCACCGTTACCTTGAATCACGGACCCGAGTACTTAAAACTATCCCTCTTACATACCACCTGTGATTCCAACTTCACTACCACCTCATTCTCCAGCCTCACGTCATTAAACTTGCATTCCAAATACTTTGTCTTGCTCCTACTCAACCTGAATCCTTTAGACTCAAGAGTTTGTCTCCACACCTCTAATTTATCATTCACACCCCCCGCGTCTCATCAATCAAAACTACATCATCTACAAAAAGCATACACCAAGGCACCTCTCCTTGAATACGCCGTGTCAATACATCCATCACCAAACCAAACAAAAAGGGACTAAGAGTAGATCCTTGATGCAATCCTGTCAAGACAGTGAAATGCTCTGAGTCTTCTCCTGCCGTCCTTACCTAAGTTTTAGCTCCATCATACATGTCCTTAACTGCTCTGATATATGCCACCGGGACTCCACTTACCTCCAAGCATCTCTAAAGCACCTCCCCTAGGGACTTTGTCGTATGCCTTCTCCAAGTCGATAAACACCATGTGCAGGTCCTTCTTCCTTTCCCTATACTATTCCACCAGCCTCCGTACCAGGTGAATTGCCTCCTTCGTCGAGCAGCCAGTCATAAATCCAAACTGGTTCTCCGAAATAGACATTATCCGTCTCAGCCTCACCTCAACCACTCTCTCCAAAATCTTCATAGAGTGACTCAATAACTTAATACCCCTATAGTTATTGCAACTCTGAATGTCACCCTTTTTTTTATAAAGAGGGATCATAGTACTCCACCTCCAAGCCTCGGGCATTTTTGTCGTCTTAAAAATTCCGTTAAATAATCCAGTCAACCACCTTAAACCAGCCTCGCCAAAAACCTTCCAAAAATCCACAGGTATCTCATTAGGCCCCGTCGCCCTACCTCTTCGCATCCTGCGCGTAGCCTCTCTAACCTCCTCTACCTTAAAACTTTTATACTAACTAAAATCCCGACACTCCTCTGAGTGCTCCATCTCCCCTAACACAATAGCTCTATCCCCTTCATCATTCAAGAGCCTATGAAAACACGACTTCCATCTATTTTTAATGTGGCCGTCCTCCACCAACACTGTACCGTCCTCCCCCTTAATAAACTTCACCTGATCAAGGTCACTACCCTTTCTTTCCCTAGCCTTAGCGAGTCTAAGCAACTTTTTTCCCCTCCTTTCTCCTGTAACCCTGCATACAAGCTCTCAAATGCTGCCGTCTTAGTCGTTATAACTGCTAACTTAGTCTCCTTCCTAGCTAACTTGTACTCTTTCTTGTTTACCCACTTCTCTTCTTCATCCTTACTCTTAACCAACTTAGCATACGCCCCTTTCTTGGTCTCCACTTTCTTCTTAACCTCTTCATTCCACCACCAATCCCCCCGATGATGCCCGGCTCGTCCCCTAGAAACACCCAACACCTCACTAGCATTTTCCCTGATGCACCTAGCCACCCTATCCCACATACTATCCACGTCCCCCCTGTACTCCCACACCCCCATTCCCCCCAACTTCTTCCCTATCTCGCACGCATGTACTTGCATCAAGCTGCCCCACTTAATTCTAGGTCTACACTCCTCACCCCTTCTCTTCCTATCCTTTTTTATACCCAAATCCATAACCAAGAGCCTATGTTGGGTTGAAAAATTCTCACTCGGGATGACTTTACAGTCCTTACACAACACCCTATCCCCTTTTCTAAGCAACAAAAAATCAATCTGGGTCTTGGCTGTCATGTTTCGGAAGGTGATCAGGTGATCGTCCTTCTTCGCGAAGCCCGAGTTCACCACCACCAGCCCAAAGGACCTGGCAAAATCCAGTAGAGTAGCCCCCTCTTCATTTCTTTCCCCAAAACCAAAACCACTATGCACATCACCAAAGCCTCCTGGTAATGCCCCGATGTGCCAATTGAAATCTCCTGCTACAACAATCTTCTCTGAGCTAGGCATACCTCTCACCACCTCATCCAAAGCCTCCCAAAACTGCATTTTCTTCTTCCCATCCAAGCCCACTTGTGACGCATAAGCACTATACACGTTCAGGGTAAACCCCTCAATGACCAACTTAATAGTCATCAACCTATCGCTGATCCTCTTTACCTCTACTACTTGACCTCTAAGCTCTTCATCTACTAAGATGCCAACTCCATTCCTACGCCTCTCACTCCCAGAGTACCAAAGCTTGTAACCATCCACATCCCTAGCCTTAGACCCTAACCACTTGGTCTCTTGAACACACGCAATATTAATCCTTCTCTTTCTAAGAATCTTCACAAGCACTATGGACTTACCCTAAAGAGTCCCTATATTCCAAGACCCAACACTCAGTCTACCAACTCTATCAACATGTCTTCCTCTACCGCCCCTAAGGCAAAACCTTGGCCTCCTTCCCACCTCTACCCTTTCCTCTTTCCCCGCCCCAATCCCCTCGGACATGAACCTATCCAACCATCAACGCCCACAACCACTACTATAAGAAAATATAAGAAAATATAAACAATGGTAGTAACAAAGCAGTGATAGGAAATACAAGGCTCACACAAATTAGAAGAAATAATCAAGAAACAAAACTAAACTCAAATGGGGAGAAAAAATAAAACCAAGGTAAGGACAAAACTAACAGTAAGAAAAATAAAGCACACTAATGGCCTGGCACCAAGGACAGCCAAACAAATAATAAGGAGCGGTGCAAGTCACGAATATACTACAGCAGACACACAAGTCAAGATACAGGAGATAGTACGATAAATAATATGAAGCAACATAAGAGGTTCAAAAATAGCAAGACAATAAAGACACCCTCAAAGCACACACTATATCCAAATTGTAAGAACAACAACTACTAGAAATCCAAATAATAGATAGGAAATCCCATGCCAATTATAGGCAACGAAAATATAAAAAAACCGCGCGATAAAGTAAAGTTCAAGGGTTTGAAGTCACCGAAATACGTTATCATATAATCTGCTCTTGCTTGTTGTGTTGGAACTCGACAAATTGGGTCGCCGAAATCACTTCACTGGAAAGTCGCTAGCTCAAATCTAGATAGTAGTTGCAATATCCGGTAGAGACCCCTACCTGGATTTTTCTGGCTCCGCCGCCTTCACCACCGACGTCCGTTGAACCAGTCAAACCATTGAACTAGTTCGCCAGATCTAATTACAGACTAGTAACTAGCAAGTTACTGCCTTCACAAATCTACTGACAGTAGAGAGGGGAAAGAGAGAGGGAGAAGGAAAGGGAGAGAGGGGGAAAGAGAGGGAGACCAAGAAAGAGAGGGAGAGAGAAGTGTGCCTACCTGTCGCCGGTGTTGTTTCACCACCGGCGTCTAGTTCACAGAGACTGACCAGTCACGTCAAAGAGAATGCAGGGGAAGGGAGAGAATAATAATAATAATAATAATAATCAAGAAGGGATGCAACACGAGGACTTCCCAGAGGGTCACCCATCCTAGTACTACTCTCGCCCAAGCACGCTTAACTTCGAAGTTCTGATGGGATCCAGTGCGTTAGAAATAAGCACTTAGCAAACACTTGTCCAAAAAGAATCAATAATAGATCTAGAAATTCACAATTAATAGAAGATGTAAATGAAAATTTAATAAATATAAACGAATATATGTCAGATAATGAAAGTATATACTCTATTAGAAAAATGGAAGCCTTTGAAGAAGAAATAAATAAATCTGATTCTTCAGATTCTGGAGAAGAGTAATTTATAAATGAAAGAGGATTAGAAAATACAAACTCAGACTATTATGATTTAGTAAATTTGATAGAAGAATGTGAACGTGAATTTGAGGAAGGAAAAGGATTAGATAGTAATCAGTGTTGTTTTTGTAAGTGGTTTCCAAGTAAAAGCAAAAGGGCAAAATGTAGAAAATGTTACAAGGAAGGATGTATAAAATGTATAGAGAAAGCACCAGAAATCTTAGAAACTCCAAAATCAACCTACAATTTAAATAAATTTTACAACAAGGAACCAATAACTAGAACAATAGAAGACAAACTATTAGAATTAGAAAAAAGACTAAGAAAATTAGAGATAAGAGTATACAATAAAGAGATAATTAGAGAAGAAGATTTAGTAGAGGTAGAATTATAAAATAAATTGGTTGAAAATAAAGTTAAAAAAATCAATTAATTTACCATTTGAAGGAATGGTATGTAATGAAGAAAAGAAAATTAGTACAGTCAAGGTTTTAGCAAGAATAAAAATTCAAGACTATGAGTTCGAGACTTTAGCTATAGTTGATTCTGGATGTACAAAGGGCATTTTAAATAGTAGAATTTTACCAGCAAAAATAATTAAAAATTTGCCAAAACCTCAAGAATCCATGCAAATGGACGAAACATATAATACCTATACATACAATATACCAAACGAAAAATAAGTTTTATTAATACTTGTGAAAAATTCTTCCAACCATTGTATATACTCAATGAAATACTAGTTAGAGATCTAAATATAAAAGCAGACTTTGTGTTAGGATTAGACTTTATGGTACAAAATAATGGAGGATGTCGTGTTATGAAAAATTGGGTAATATTCGCTAGGAATATCACTCACTCACCAGTGCAGACATAACCCTTGCTAACTAAATACCATTTCCTTGAAAATAGAAGAAAGAATCAAAAACTCAAAAGATCAATTAAAACCGGAAACAACTCTAGAATGTGATAAAGGAGAAAATTGTACATGTAATGATAATAAAAATGCAACAATGTATGAAGAATTACAAGATTTATTAGTAGTAGAAGAAATAGAAAATGACTATACTTTAATAAAAATGGATAAAAAATTATACAATTTTAAGAACGGTATACAACAAATAGGAGTAATAAAAGATCAAAAAGACTTTAGAAAAAATAATACAAATCCTAGACAAGCTAGAGATAATCAGAGAAAAACCCTTGCAACATTGGGACTCCAATCAAATTACCAACAAATTAGAAATAATTAATCCAGAATATACTATAAAAACAGCATCTATAGAGGCTAAAAATGTGATGTCTTTTCATTTATTATTATTTCTAGACCTAGTATCAAAGTGGTTATCTAGTCTTCTCAGATCTTCTTTTGTATTATTTAGTCTTTTATATTCTAAGTATAAACTATACAAATTACGCTGAATTTCTTCTAATGCTTTTATATTTTTATAAGGTGTGTTCATTAAGCTAAATAAAAAGGATACTTTTGTCTTAAAATCTTGTCTACCCTTAGTTAGTCAATAATATAAAATGTTTGGGTTCAGACTTCTGTTAATCTATTATATATGTCTTGTAGTTCTGTCCAGACTTCTTCTCTTGATTTTGCAGAAAGCTCAAATAATTTAATATTTAACTGCCTTTGGTGTAGTAAGATATTATATAACTTTATATATTCTTTTCTTAAAATTCTATTAGACCAATAATATTCTGAATCTAAAATTACTAAACGTTCGTAGGGCCTAGGTTTTCACTTCTCAGTTATTGACAATACCATATATAGTAAAGTCTCCTAGAATCTTAGGGCTCTGATACTAATAATAAACAAATAGATGTAAATATGGACAGGTAGATATAAGGAAAATACAAAAATATTAAAAAGTCTAGAGATTTTAGGAGACCTGCAAAACAAACAAAAGAATTTGTTAAATAAAATAGAATTAAATTTTGATTTCTTAAAGAACCAACAAGAAGAATTAGACAAAAAATTCAAAGTTTCAATTAATAAAGACAAAGGTAACCTAGAAAATCCTGAAATAAAGCTAGTATTACAAGAAGTACAAAAGGAAATTAACCAAATAAGACATATAATACTCTCAGAAATGATATACTATAAGATAAACTTTATTTAGCAATATTACAAAAGGCTGCATAAATTCAACCAAATCCCGAAGGATTATCAGATCATCAACCCCAAGGAAAAACAGACTCTTTAATCATAAAACAAAATAATATTATAATTTTATTACTATTAGAACTTAATAAAAATAATTAAAAAAGCTACAATAACTAAACCAAAACCATGGACTTTTTTTCAGCATCCCCAAGTAGATCAAGACCAAGTTTTACCCAAGAAAGATTAACAACAAACATGTTTTCAAGAATCATAAATTGACCCAAAATGAATTCAAGACAATAGTAAGAAGAGATAGTAGACGTAGACAAAGATATACTACTTTTTCATCAAAACAAATTAAAATTATTAAGTGCTAAGACTTTGTACAATGAAAGAATGTTTTCAATGGCACAATTATATAAACATTATAGGGAAGAGAAATTATGCGTAATTAGAAATGATAGTGTTAGTGTAAATTTAATAAGTCCAGAATCTTTAAGACAGATTGAAAAATCAAATATGAGCCTCATGCATATGGGACTCATAGTAGTAGGTTTAAAAGGCCTAACTAGAAAAAATTTAGGAACTAAGGTATTAGTTACAATATATGATAATAGATAGTCAGACTTGAGAAGATCCATAATAGGAATAATAGAAGTATACATGTCAAAAAATGGAGGACTTTTTTACTATAGTCCAGATTATATGATAAACTCTGTAGGATTTGGATAGGAATTCAGACTAAAGGATATGAAAAAATGAATAATGGTAATATTTTACTAATATGTGTAGGATTTATAGGAAAACTTGCCACTAATAGTAGTATAAAATTTAATCTAAAGATAGATGATGTAGTAAGTTTAATGGAAAATAAAGGTATTAAATTAATGAAATCCCTAAAGATAAATTCAAAAGACTATGCAGAACTAGAATGGAATTTAGAAAAAAATTCCAAAAAAGAAATACTAGAACCAACTGGTCATTTAATATATATAAACAATAAAGAAGAAGCTTCAGTAAGATTCACAGACTACCAATACACGAATAAAAAAGAAACTAAGGAAGAGATTGAAGAATGTGAGAACACTAATTTCATGAATATAGAAATACTAGAAGAAGGTTTTGAAGTAAATAAGGCCATGACTTTGAAATACAAATAAAAGAGCTATTAGAATTAGGAATAATTAGAAGATCTACATCAAGACATAGGTCAGCAGCTTTCATAGTAAGAAACCATAGTGAAATAGTAAGAGCAAAAGCTAAAATGGTAATAAATTACAAAAGACTAAATGATAATAGTGTAATGGATGGTTATAAGTTACCAGACAAACCAGAATTAATACATATAATACAAGGAAGAAAAGTATTTAGTAAATTTGAATGTAAATATGAATATTGGTGGATTAAAATGCATAAAGATAATATGGAATGGATAGCTTTCACATGTTCAGAAGGACATTTTGAATGGCTGGTCATGCCGTTCGGATTAAAAACAGCTCCTCCAATTTTTCAAACAAAAATGGATAGTATTTTTAGAAACTATAAAAAAATTTTATTGGTTTATGTAGATGATATTCTAGTTTTTAGTAATAATATGAGAGAACATTTAGGACATTTACAATAAGTTTTTAAATTATTTGTAGATAATGGAAAAAGAATAAGTAGAAAGAAAATGGAATTATGTAAAAATAGTATTAATTTTTTAGTAGTAGTTATTGGAGATGTAGAATAGAATTACAACCACACATAGCTAAAAAAAAGTCTTATAAATGCTAGATAGATTAGACAAGACTAA
The DNA here is from genome assembly GCF_002878395.1 of Capsicum annuum. Taxonomy (NCBI): domain Eukaryota; kingdom Viridiplantae; phylum Streptophyta; class Magnoliopsida; order Solanales; family Solanaceae; genus Capsicum; species Capsicum annuum. Next base: position 174,501,641 of record NC_061120.1, on the reverse strand, counting down.
AGATTTACAAAAAATTTTAAGACGTTTAAATTATGCTAGAGCTTTTATTAAAGACTTATGTAAAATAGCAGGACCGTTATATTCTAAAATAAGATCAACAGGCCAAAAAACTTTAATACTGAAGACATAAAATTAGTCCAACAACTTAAAAGCATGATACAAGACATCCCAGACTTAACGTTGCCATTAGAAATTGATTATTTAATAGTTGAGACAGACAAAAGCCTTCAAGGATAGGGAGCAGTATTAAAAGCAAAGCCTAACAAATATAGTGACAAAAAGGATGAAAAAATATGTGCTTATTCAAGTGGAAAATATAAAGAAAATGGTAAATAAAATAGCATAGATGCGGAGACACTAGCAGTAATATACAGCTTGAATAGTTTCAAACTTTACATATTAAATAAACCAGAAATACTAGTAAGAACAGACTGTGAGGCCATAGTAAAATTCTATCAGAAAATAAAAGAGAAAAATAGTAGTAAAAGGAGGTGATTAAATTTCCTAGATGCCACTTCAATTTATAATATTATTCTAGAATATATTAAAGGTAAAGATAATAAACTAGCAAATCAGCTAAGTAGACTAATAAAAGAAGACAACTTACAATTTTTGTTTCAGTACGTATACAAGAAAAAACAAAGGAAAGGCAAAAGCCAGTTTTTCAATCTTGTAAAATTCATTACTTATTAGTACTTATTTAAATATTAGTAGATGTGTCTTTATTATTATAAGATCTGGATCGCCGGCGGTTCACCGCCAGTTTTCTAGTCATGTAAAATTAGTAAATTACTTATAAACATACCCCTAGTAAATGGTTATTCTCTCAGTGTTTTAAGCAATAACGATGGATTAATCTGTAAATTCCTAGGGATTTGAAAAATTCACAAAAAATTATAAAAGGACTGTTGTTATTCTCCCGGGGTGTCATTAAAGAAGATATTGCTAAAATACCTAGTCTGATCAAATGAGTTCCCACTAATTGTACAATAATAAAAGTAATTATTTAGAAATTCTTTAATTCTTGACCAATGACTAATACTTAGTTGTTCTAAATTTATTAAGGTTTTTTTCTGCAATACCACTAATCTACTATTGGGATCTTCTCTTGTTAGTAAAGTATGTACTTTGTTTACAAAATTGTATGGATTTGAGCCAGATCGCCGGCGGTTCACCGCTAGTTTTCTAGTCTTGTAAAATTAATAAATTACTTATAAATATACCCCCAGTATATGGTTATTCTCTCAGTATTTTAAGTAATAACGATGAATGGATATCGTCATTGCTTACGTATCCATATTGTGTAATGCTTCTAAATCAAACTCCATTCCTTAATTCAATATATTTGTTAGGCTTTGCTTTTAATACTGCTCCCCATCCTTGAAGGCTTCCGTCTGCCTCAACTACAATTCTCTTATTAAGTATAATTTTAACAACGGAAAACATATATTACACGGAGATAATCCACAACTAAATACTATTGCAGACTTTATAGTAAACCTAGGAGAAAAAGTTCAAAAGGAAAATGCAAAAATATTAAAAAGTCTAGAGATATTAGAAGACCTGCAAAACAAACAAAATAATTTGTTAAGTAAAATAGAATTGAATTTTGATTTCTTAAAGAACCAACAAGTAGAATTAGACAAAAAATTTAAATTTTTAATCAATAAAGACAAGGGTAACCTAGAAAATCCTGAAGTAAAGGTAGTATTACAAGAAGTACAAAAGGAAATTAATAAAATAAGACATATAATAGGCGAATTTGTCGTTTGTCCACCCTTACATCTGGTGTCAATTTGAAAGTCAGATTGGATGGCTCATAACTGGCTAGATTATGAGGCCCAAAGATCAGTCTTTCTAAATGTCTGTATTTCTTTTCAGCTTGGATTGTTAGATCTAAATATTTTAGTTTCGTTAAATTATCAATTTTTACACTATTATTTTTTATCCTAAAGGTATTTTTCTAATACAGTGGTTTCTAATGGTCTTTATTCTATAATTTCTGTAGTCTATAGAGTATCTAATACTTTCTAATTTACACTTAAACAAATTTATACGGTCTACACAGTTTACTAATGTTATAAGGAACTTTTACAACAGACACAACCAATTTATGAGACTCAAAAAATTCTAAAGATTTCTCTATCTTCTTCAAAAATGGAAAAACCCACTATATCGAGTAAAGATACAGCTAGTCCAGAATGGTCTGAGATTATAATGGCTTCTGATAATTCTATAACTTCTAATATTTTTATTTAATTTATTAATATTTTTTATTTTTATAAAATTTCATTTCTTAGTCTTATTTCTTTATATAATCGGTTATATTCTCCTTGTATTTGTCTCGCAAAAGGATGCGTTTTCATATATTTTTACTTATACCTATAATAAACAGATAGATGTAAATATGGAAAGGTAGATATAATAAAGGACAGATAGATAATAATATTAGGTAGATATATAAACAAAGAAAATAATTAATAAGCAAGTCTTAGTGTATGTTATAATCAAAGTAATATAAGCAAGTAATTAAAGCAGGTTAGTAGAAATGAGAAAATAAAGCAGAGTTAATACGGTGTATTTTATATGATGTAAAATCCTACTTAGTACTCCCTCCTTCGTTGTCCTTAGTCCAGTGTAAGTGTCCAAGTCATAAAGATCAATGCATATTTTCTCCCAAAAATAAATATTTTTGCATTTTTTAATTGATACCCTGTTCATCTCTTTCTCTTCAATTTTAGGTATTTTAGCAATATCTTCTTTAATCACACCCTGGGAGAATAACAACAGTTCTTTTATAATTTTTTGCAAACTTTTCAAATTCCTAGGAATTTACAGATTAATCCATCGTTATTACTTAAAACACTGAGAGAATAACCATACACTGGGGGTATGTTTATAAGTAATTTACTAATTTTACAAAACTAGAAAACTGGAGGTGAACCGCTGGCAATCTAGATCTTATAATATTAAAGACACATCTACTAATAATTAAATGTACTAATAAGTAATGAATTTTACATGATCAGAAAACTGGCGGTAAACTACCGACGATCCAGATCTTATAATATTAAAAACACAACTACAATAAACTATGAACTTGATTAATTCAAACATAATTTACAAACTTGGGAGAAAAATAAAAAGATCTATGTAATCGACTACTTACATGTCTTAAGGAAGAAGTGAGGTTTCCTTTTTGGGAGTCCCTTGAAAACTTGACAGCTACCGAAAAATGAAGAACTAAGAAACTAATATAGACATTTTCACACACTCTTTTTTTTTTATGAAGAACTAACTTACAAACTTTGGAAACTAAGAAATTTATGAAAAACTAAGAACTTTCTCACTCTTAATTTTTTTCTCTGTAACTACTTATGTTTAAGTCTTCCAAATGGGGGTATTTATAGGCATTTGTGGACTTCAAATACACTTTAGATTTCAAATCCATTTATATTTTAGAAGACTTTAGCAAGACTTTTGGCAACTTGGATGGGGCGCACGATCACATGGCTATGTGTTTATTTTATCCGTCTATTTATTTATCTGCTATTGCATACGTCAGTAATTTTGTATTCCATGGATATCGTTATTGCTTACACATCCAGATTGTGTAATGCTTCTGAATCAAACTCCATTCTGAATCTACATCGATATTTGGGTCTTGTGTAAATTGATCCATGGCTGAGTTGTAGTCTCGTTCATACTCGTCACTGTCTCCGTCTGATAGTCCAAGTCTTGTTCCTGTTCTGGGTGATCTTGTCTCTTCTCGTGCAATTAAGGAAATTTTGGGTCTTGTCTCTTGCGGTTCTGGATTCATTACTAGTTCTTTGTCCAGTTGTTCTACTAACAATATTTTTATAGAGTCTACTACCATATTTTCTATATTTCTTTTTTCTATAACAATATTTTTATAGAGTCTACTCCTGAACATCTATGCTCTAAATAGGGACTACATCTGTTGGGTCACCTATGCACTTCTTGAGCAAAGAGACATAGAAGACTGGGTGAACTGAGGCTAGATCTGAAGGCAATGCGAGCTCATAAGCTACTTTGCCGAAGCGACTGAGAATTTTGAAGGGACCAACATATCTGGGACTAAGCTTTCCTTTCTTGCCGAATCTCTTCACTCCCTTCATGGGAGAGATCTTTAGATAGATAAAATCACCAATTTTGAACTCGAGATCCTTTCTGGGTACATCTGCATAAGACTTCTGTCGTCTTTGAGCAGCCCGAAGTCTCTCTCTAATCAACTAAACTTTTTCTAAGGCATTGAATACCAAGTCAGGCCCTATGACTGAGGCATCACTAACTTTGAACCAACAGACTGGAGACCTGGATCTCCTACTGTAGAGAGCTTTGGATGGAGCCATCTGAATACTGGAATAATAGTTGTTATTGTATTCAAACTCAATCAAAGGCAAGTGGTCATCCCAACTTTTCTTGAAATCAGTTGCACACGCCCTTAGCATATCCTCCAAGGTCTGAATGGTCCTTTCTACTTGACCATATTTCTAGATATGAAAGGTTGTAATGAGATAAATTTGGGTACCAAGACCCTTTTGGAATGCTTTCCAGAAGTGAGAGATGAACTAGGTACTTTTGTCTAAAATAATGGACAACGGAATACCGTGTAATCTGACCAACTCCCTGATATAGAGTTTGGTGTAGTCCTTGGCTGAATAAGAGGTATGAATTGGAGGGAAATGAGATAATTTGGTCATCCTGTCTACAATGATCAAACTGAATCATGCTGACGGCGAGTACGTGGCAAACCCATCACAAAGTCCATATTCACTTCTTCCCATTTCCAGGTGGGAATAATGAACTCTTGCATGGGACCACTAGGCTTCTGATGCTCTATCTTAACCTACTAACATGTAGAGCACTTAGCCACAAACTCTACAATATCTCTTTTCATCCCACTCTACCAATAGATCTCCCGCAAGTCGCGATACATCTTTGTGGCCCCTGGATGAAAGAGTAGCGTGCACCATGTGCTTCTGTAAGAATTCGCTACCTCAATTCATCTACACCTAGAACACACAGACGACCCTGATAATGCAAAACACTATCTCCCTCCTGGAGAAAACCTCAACCTTCTAATCCTTGACTGACTCTTTCAACTTGACTAGACTGGGATCTCTATCTTGCTTTTCTTTCACCTCAGAAACTAGAGATGATTTTGAACTACTCTGAACCCACACATCACCCTCATCTATATCAACTAAGAAAACACCTAGTCTGGTAAGCTGATGGACTTCCTAAGCTAACTTCTTCCTATTATCCTCAACATGAGCAACACTACCCACAGATAGTCTACTGAGAGTGTCGGCCACTATGTTGGCCTTGCTTGGATGCTAAAGGACACTCATGTCGTACTCTTTCAAGAGATCTAACCACCTTCTCTGGCGGAGGTTAAGATATTTCTGAGAGAATACATACTGAAGGATCTTATGGTATGTGAACACATCTACATGAACACTGTATAGATAATACCTCCAAATCTTTAAGGAAAATACTATGACTACTAACTCAAGACCATGAGTCAGATAATTCTTCTCATGGGGTTTAAGCTGTCTGGAGGCGTAGGCTATGACCTTACCATGTTGCATGGGGATACAACCCAAACCTAATCTGGATGCATCATAATATACTACGAACCCATCTGAACCATCTGGAAGAGCTAGGATTGAAGCTGAGGTAAGTCGAGTTTTCAGCTCCTGAAAACTCCTCTCATAAGGATCTAACCACTGAAACTTGACCTTCTTTTGAGTCAATCTGGACATAGGGGATGCAATAGAAGAAAATCCCTCAACAAATCATCTGTAATAGCCAGCCAAACCCTAGAAACTCCTGATATCTGATGGAGATATAGGGCGAGGCCAATTTCTTACCACTTCAGTCTTTTGAGGATCAACCCTAATGCCATCATCAAAAATGATATGACCAAGAAATGCTACTAACCTTAGCTAAAACTCACAATTATTGAATTTGGCGAACAGCTGATGATCTCTGAGAGTCTGAAGTATAATTCTAAGATGGTCTGCGCGATCACACTCACTGTAGGAATAGACCAGAATATCATCTATGAAGACTATGATGAACATGTCTAAGTACTGCTTGAACACCTGATTCATCAAGTCCATGAAAGCTGCTAGGGAATTACTAAGATCAAAGGACATGACTAGGAATTCAAAGTGACCATACCGAGTTCAGAAAGCTATTTTCAAAATGTCATATACCCTGACTCTGAGCTGATGATAGCATGATCTGAGGTCTATCTTAGAGAAATAGTTGGCACCCTAAAGTTGTTCAAACAAGTCGTTAATATGGGGAAGTGGACACTTGTTCTTAACCGTGACTTTATTGAGCTGATGGTAATCAATGTACATTTTGAGAGAACTATCTTAATTGCACATGAATAAGACTGGTGTGCTCTACGGGGACACGCTGGGCTTGATGAACCCCTTATCTAAGAGATCCTTCAATTGCATTTTCAATTCTCTGAGTTCTGCTAGTGCCATTCTTTATGACAAAATAGATATAGGCTGAGTATCTAGAAGAAGATCAATGCCGAAGTCTATTTCCCTTTCAGGAGGAATTTTGGGAAGATCTTTGGGAAAGACATCTGAATATTCATTCACGACTGGGACTGAATCAAGACTGGAAGTTTATGAACTAGTGTCCTTAAACAAGATGATAAACACATCCTTTAGACATCATTTTCCTTGCTTGAAGGTAAGAAACAAGCTGACCTCTGAACACTGAAGTACTACCCCTCCACTCTAGGACGGGTTCATTTGGAAACCAGAACTGGACTATTCTGTTTCTGTAGTCGACTGTGGCATAGCGAGAGTGAAGCCAATCCATGCCAAGAATGACATCAAAATTAGTTATCCCTAATTCGACTAAGTCTACTGAAGTGACTTTATGAAATATCATAACCGGATAATTCCTGTATACCCATCGAGCTATGATGGTTTTACCCACTGGGGTAGAGACTGAAAAGGGCTCTGCTAGAATTTTGGGAATGGTTCTAAAATTGCCTGTTATATAAGGAGAACAAAAGACAAGAAAGCACCCGGATCTAGCAAAGTATAAACATTCAAGTGAAAGATCTGCAGCATACCAGTAACCACATCAGGATAATTTTCTTAGTCCAATCGGGACTGGAGAGTATAAAGTTTATTTGGGCGTTGCCCACTAGTAGTACTGGAAGTGGCACCCTGCTAATTTAGGCTACCGAACTAAGCTGAGGAACGGTTATGCTACCCCTGATAACCTCACTGGGGACAATCTCTGACTCTATGGCCTGGCTTGCCACATTTGAAGTAGACATCGCTGTTAGCTGTGCAAACATCCTTATGGTTCTTACCACAAGTCTGACAAAGGGGATTAGTTCGGGCATTGCTGACACTACCCTGAGACTTAGAGCCTGGCGCCCTACCTCTATTACTATCCCTAAACTTGGGAGCTGGAGCACTAGCCGAAAAAAGAGCTGGAACTGATGACTTAGGATGAAACAGAGAAAGGTTTCCTCCTTCTGATTTTGGCTGAGCAAAGTTGAAACTACCTATCCTTGCTCTCTTATTCTGGTTCTCCCTCATTTTAATCTTTTGCTCCTCTATCTACTAAGCATGAGTCATAATCCTGGCTAAAGTCATGTCACTATTCAACATCGCAGACCTATACTCGTTGACCACACTATCATTCACCCCAAAAACAAACTTACTCATTTTGGCCCTGCTTTCTGCAACCACATGAGGGGCATATCTGGATAATTAAGTAAACTTAAGAGAATACTCTTTCACCATCATGTTGCCCTTCCTAAGGTTAATGAATTCTAACACCTTAGCTTCTCTCAGCTCTAGGGGAAAGAACCTCTCTAAGTATGGGAAACATCCTGCAACTGATAAGCAGCTAGATTAGCACTCTCACTAGGAGTAACCCCCATGATTTTTGTAACCTTCTGAACCTGATCGATGAATTCTTGAGGGTCTTTATCTGACTTAGACCCAAGAAAGAATGGAGGATTCATTCAGGTGAAGTCTAGAATCCTAGATACAGCTGAATTGGCCACTAGGTTGGCCGGAATGACAGCTAGTCAATCATTCTGAGCAGCTACTGACTAAGCAAGAGTAGTGAATACAACTCTGAACTCTGCGTGAGAAACATGTTTTCCCAAAGGATCTTCGGGCTGAGGGGATAGCTGATTACCATTTCTTCTTTTAGGAGACATGTTCTGTAGAAGAAAAGGAGAAATAGATTAGACTGAGAGATTATCTTGAGATTATGGTAACTAGCATGACATGAATACTAAAAGAAGGGAAATTGTTCCTAAAACTTCTTATAGCCTCCTGCACATAAATGTGGCGCGCAACACACCCATGCACAAGACTCTACTAGATATGGCTTTCAGACTTCCTAGGACACTATTGAACCTTAGGCTCTGATACCAAGTTTGTAAAGCCCCGAATCTGGTACCCGAAATGCTACACGGTGCTCATAATCCCAAAGGACCACAAGTTAACCCATGACTGATATTTATACCTGAACACTGCATAATATATTGTGTAAATATAGAAATAAAGGTTGTAAGGCCGTAAGGTTCAAAACTGAGACACAATATCTAATTAAATATAACATCTGTGTGGGGTATGAAATAACCAAAACAAACTAATAAACTGACTGAACATGATAGCCTGAAAAGCCTCTAACTATCTGAATAAGGAGTTGATAGGACATGTCTCCAACTAAATCCAACTACTAAAATAAACTAAGTACTGAGATAATAAGATAATGCTCATATCCTCAATGGATTAGGACTCACTACTGACTCTGAATGTTGAATACTGAAATGCTACTGATACTTTGGAGCTCATGCTTCTAAACCTATGGTATAAAACACCATAGTGCAAATGCATCAGTACGATTAAATATACTAGTATGCATATGAGGTAGGATAAATGCAAAGGGTTCACATGCATGAACTATACTAACTGACTGAACAACATAAACGTGAGAATACATGCGTGAATACATAATAACTATAATTGAGTTTGTGATAACATGATTACTGAATTTGAGTACTGATAACATAAGATACTTATAACCATATAACTAAAATAACTAATACTGAGCGACTGTATCTAACAGACTAGTTTCTGATGGAACTAGCAGAGTTTCATTCTGTTCTGAGATGACTACACCTAATAGTCCTGAATTCTGTAGAACTATTTGAGTTCTATTACTGAGACTGAATGACTGTATCTGATAGTCCTGATCTTTAACTAAAACTATAGTAATTATTCATCTAACCGACATGCCCTAAATAACGCAATATAGCTATGTTGGGGTCCAATCTGTAACTCCAATAAGAAGGGTGTCAATTCCGCACCACTCGTAACGACAAGCTGTGGGTGACCCTCATCTGACAGTGTCCCCAAAAAAGAATGGTGGGACCCTCATCTGACAGGGTTTATACACCTCAACAACCCTCATCTGACAGTGTTGATGTCTTAACCTATGTTGGCTACATAGTTCTTGAATGCAAGGATGACTTCTAAGAACCATACCCTCATCTGATAGTGTGTGTTCCCATCCTTAGGTTCACTTGGTGCTAATTCCTACTCCCATCTGAATAGACACTAAACATGGATTACTGAACTGAACTGGACTGAATTAACTAAGTTTTCATTGACTGATGGAATAGTACTGAGATTATTGTATTATTGAGCTTTCCTGAGTCACATAACTGACTGAGTTCTTGGATCATGGCTTGACTGAGGATATCGTAAAAACATGACACTAACTCTAGGAACACAACTATATTTTTTGGGTACAAGTACCCCCAGGACTCGATGGGAAGAAATTGACAAAGCATGACTTTCTTGAATACATGACCAACATCACAATCCATAATACAATAAATTGGAGATTTCATAAAGTACAAGTTCTAAAGCACCACAATGGATACACATATATCCATACTTCATTGACTAAGGCATTTCATCAAACACTTGACGTGCATAAACTTGTACATGAATGGAGATTTCATATTATTATACTAGTATGGCATTTTTCCTTCACATAGGCATTTAGTCAAACACATGGGGAGCATGCTTTAGTTATACCATCATCAACACATCTAATAATCATGGATACATCAATCAACTTGTAAATTGAAGGGGGTTTATCATGATTATTATGCAAATCTTCATATACTAGGGTCAATCATTGTAATATGTAACTTAAAACATAAATCAAAACCTCACAACAATATGAACATAAATTTAATTTAATTTAAATCATCAACATTCATCAATACACAAATCTTGGATTTCAAAAAGAGATTCTTGAGCTTCATGGGTGAAAGAGACCCATGACTCAACACATGACATACCTTGATACTTGATTTAGGAAGATTGATGGAAGAATCCTTGAGATTTGGATCTTGAATTGGAAACTTCTCTTCTTGTTCTTGAGAGAATTTGAGAGAAAAAATGTATTTTGGTGAAATGGAGGCTGAATTCAGTGTTTATGGAGCTTTGGGGTGAAGGGAAAATACCAAAATACCCCTCCAAAACCATTTGGAAAATGCTGAATTCTATAACTGACGACATTGGGCTGATGTCATCACATATGTGATAAGCCGTCATCTCATGTCATCACTTGATGCTAGAATTTATGACTTTCTACCTAAGGCTAACGACATTAGTTGATAAGTCGTCAGATATGTGATAAGCCGTCAGCTCATGTCGTCACTTAGTTGCCAGGTTAACATGCTGGAGTAAAATGGGTATAACGTTTTTCTCCGATATCGGATTTAGGCGAAATTGATATTGTTGGAAAGATAATTAAATTATCTATATTTTGGTGGGTCATTATCTCAAAAAATTCATAGTATAATGATAGATATGCTCGTTTGAAGTTGACTATACCAATATCCTTCCTAAGAATTCAATCGGTAAGGAATGTTTTGATTTGCCTAATAGCAAGGATGTATTTGAGACCTTAATTGACATCAAACTTGATCATGAAACTACCAAAGAACCATGATATACTATGCATAAGCTTGAAATATAGCGCTAATATTGATTTGCATTTTTTTGGGTATTACACAAATTACCTGCAAATTAGAAATAATTAATCCAGAATATACTATAAAAACAACATCTATAGAGGCGACAAATGAAGACTTTAAAGACTTTGAAATACAGATAAAAGAGCTATTAGAATTAGGAATAATTATAAGATCTACATTAAGACATAGGTCAGCAGCTTTCATAGTAAGAAATCATAGTGAAATAGTAAGAGGAAAAGCTAGAATGGTAATAAATTACAAAAGACTAAATGATAATACTGTAATGGATGGGTATAAGTTATCAGACAAAACAGAATTAATAAATAGAATACAAGAAATAAAAGTATTTAGTAAATTTAATTGTAAATATGGATATTGGCAGATTAAAATGCATGAAGATAGTATAGAATGGACCTTTCACATATCCAGAAGGACATTTTGAATGGCTGGTCATGCCGTTCGGATTAAAAATGGCTCCTCCAATTTTTTAAAGAAAAATGGATAGTATTTTAAGAGACTATAAAAATTTTGTATTGGTTTAAGTGGATGATATTCTAGTTTTTAGTAATAATATGAGAGAACATTTAGGACATTTACAATAAATTTTTAAATTATTTGTAGATAATGGAATAATAATAAGTAAAAAGAAAATAAAATTATGTGAAAATAGTATTAATTTTTTAGGAGTAGTTATTAGAGATGGTAGAATAAAATTACAACCACACATAGCTAAAAAGGTCTTAGAAATGCCAGATAGATTAGACAAGATTAAAGATTTACAAAAATTTTTAGGTCTTTTAAATTATGCTAGAGTTTTTATTAAAGACTTAGGTAAAGTAGTAGGACCGTTATATTCTAAAACAGGATCAACAGGCCAAAAAACCTTTAATACTGAAGACATAAAATTAGTCAAACCACTTAAAAGCATGATACAAGACATCCTAGACTTAACGTTACCTTTAGAAACGGATTATTTAATAGTTGAGACAGACGAAAGCCTTCAAGGATGGGGAGCAATATTAAAAGCAAATCCTAACAAATATAGTGACAAAAATGATGAGAAAATTTGTGCCTATTCAAGTGGAAAATATAAAAAAAGGGCAAGTTAAATAGTATAGATGCAAAAACACTAGCAGTAATTTACAGTTTGAATAATTTTAAACTTTATATATTAAATAAGCCAAAAATATTAGTAAGAACAGACTACGAGGCTATAGTAAAATTCTATCAAACAATAAAAGAGAAGGATAGTAGTAAAAGGAGGTGGTTAAATTTCCTAGATGTTACTTTAATTTATAATATTGTTCTAGAACATATTAAAGGTAAAGATAATAACCTAGCAGACCAGCTAAGTAGACTAATAAAAAAAGACAACTAACAATTTTTGTTTTAGTATGTATATAGGCAAAGACAAAGAAAAGACGGAAGCCTCATCCTCTCAAGACTACTTAAAAAAATTACTAAGCAAGACTCGTTACAAGCCATTAACAATGTTGGAACATTCAAAATTAGAAATATTGATCTTCGGGCCTCATAATCTAGCCAGTTATGAGCCATCCAATCTGACTTTCAAATTGAAACCAAATGTAAGGGTGGACAAACGACAGATTTTCCTGATCGACAACTTATGGATTTCCTACAACAAGACACCAAAAGACATTAGATACTTTATTTCAGTCCTGAATGCTTTAAGTTATTATTTTACTGAGAAAAATAGCACTAACAAATTTTAATTTTATGTTGTTCTTAGGGGAAAGACACAGGGAGTATTTCAAACATAGACAGAGGTAATGGATTATGTAAAAGACTATACAACCCCTCTCTATAAAGGCTTTGATAATTTAACAAAGGCTTTAGATTATGCCCATATAAATTTAGGGCTAAATGATTTTATTACCCCTGCTTTAAGCCCAGAAATGCAAAAAATTCCTCAATATAATATTAAAAAGGACACGGACAAAATTATATTTTGTGATCATTATTCCTCTATGACTGAAGCTTTTAGAAAACTAAATCATGCCAATGAGGTTTTAAGACAAGATAATGAAAACCTTGTAAATGAAAAAGGACAAATGTTAGAACATATACGTATTTTACAAGACCATATAAAAACTCTTCATTTGAACTTTCACAACAGACTCAGCCAATTTATGAGACTCAAAAAATTCTAAAGATTTCTCCATCTTCTTTAAAACTGGAAAAACCCACTGTATCAGGTTAAGATACAGCTAGTCCAGCTCAAACGGTAGCTGGTAAAGACTTATCAAATTTGTTAATGGGTGTGTATTCCCCAATGAATGTAGAAAGACCTACTGTATCGGGTAATGATACAACTAGTCCGGCTCAAACTGTAGCTGGTAAGGACTTATCAAATCAGTTGATGGCTGACACTTTGCCAAAAAGTATAAGGAGAATACTCCCAGCTAGTTTCAAGAACACAGGTACTTGCTTAACTATACAATACTCCCAGCTAGTTTCAAGAACACAGGTACTTGCTTAACTATACAAACATCACAATTAGAATTTTTTAAAGAATATTTAAGTGAAATAACATGGGATTTACATGGACTTAGAATCGACATAGGACACAATAATAGAAGGATAATTTATTTAAAGAAACGGTGTGACCTATTAGATATTCCTTTAGGATAAAATTAAGTAAAAATATATGAAAACGCATCCTTTTACGAGACAAATACAAGGAGAATATATTCGATTATATAAATAAATAATATTAAGAAACAAAATTTTAGAAAAAGAACAAATATTAATAAATCAAAAAAAAATATTAGAAGTTATAGAATTATCAGAAGCCATTATAATCTCAGACCTTATAACATTAGTAAACTGTGTAGACCGTATAAATTTGTTTAAGTGTAAATTAGAAAGTATTTGATATTATATAGACTACAGAAATTATAGAATAAAGATCATTAGAAACCACTGTATAAGCAAAATACCTTTAGGATAAAAAATAGAAGTGTAAAAATTGATAATTTAAAGAAACTAGAATATTTAGATCTAACAATCCAAGCTGAAAAGAAATACATAAGTTTAAAAGATAGTTCTCTTATTAAGTGTAATTTTAACAACGGAGAATATATATTACACGAAAGTAATCCACAACTAAATACTATTACAGACTTTATAATAAACCTAGGAGAAAAAGTTCAAAAGGAAAATAAAAAAATATTAAAAAGTCTAGAGATATTAGAAGACCTGCAAAACAAACAAAAGAATTTGTTAAGTAAAATAGAATTAAATTTTGATTTCTTAAAAAACCAACAAGTAGAATTAGACAAAAAAATTCAAAGTTTTAATTAATAAAGACAAGGGTAACCTAGAGAATCCTGAAATAAAGCTAGTATTACAAGAAGTACAAAAGGAAATTAACCAAATAAGACATATACTACTCTCATGAATGATATACTTCAAGATAAACTTTATTTAGCAATATTACAAAAGGCTGCACAAATTCAACCAAATCCTGAAGGATTATCAGATCATCAACCCCAAGAAAAAATAGACTCTTTAATCATAAAACAAATTAATAATATAATTTTATTACTATTAGAACTTAATAAGAACTTAAAAGAAGAAAAACAAAGAGACAATCAAGATAAAACTATAGACAAATTAATAGAGCAACTAAAAAAGATAGAAATAACCACTCAAAAAGAATTAAAAGAAGCTAAAGTAACTAAACCAAAACCATGGACCTTTTTTCAGCATCCCCAAGTAGATCAAGACCATGTTTTACCCAAGAAATAAGAAATATAGAAAGGCATATAAAAAAGACTATCGCCCTAAGAAGAAATATTTAAGAAGATCAACTGCGAAAAAGCCATACCTAGATAAGAATAAACATGTAAGAAAATATAATACCAGTAGAACCTTTAAAAAAAATTAGAATGTTTTACCTGTGGTAGCATAGAGAACTTAGCAAATACTTCTCCAAAAAGAATCAGTAATAGATCTAGAAATGCACAACTAATAGAAGATGTAAATGAAAATTTAATAAATGTAGACGAATATAAGTCAGATAATGAAAGTATATACTCTATTAGTAGTATGAAAGCCTTTGAAGAAGAAATAAATAAATCTAATTCTTTAGATTCTGTAGAAGAGGAATTTATAAATGAAATAGGATTAGAATAAACAAACTCAAACTATTATGATTTAGTAAATTTGATAGAAGAATGTGAACATGAATTTGAGGAAGGAAAAGGATTAGACAGTAATCAGTTTTGTTTTTGTAAGTGGTTTTCAAGTAAAAATAAAAGGGCAAAATGTAGGAAATGTTACAAGGAAGGATGCGTAAAATGTATAGAGAAAGCATCCGAAATCATAGAAACTCCAAAATTAACCCATAATTTAAATAAATTTTAAAATAAGGAACCAATAACCAGAACAACAGAAGACAGAATATTAGAATTAGAAGAAAGACTAAGAAAATTAGAGATAAGAGTGTACAGTAAAGAGATAATTAGAGAAGAAGTTTTAGTAGAGGTAGAATTATTAAATACATTGGTTGAAAACAAAGTTAAAAAAAATCAATGAATTTACCATTTGAAGGAATGGTATGTAATGAAGAAAAGAAAATTGGTAAAGTCAAGGTTTTAACAAGAATAAAAATTCAAGACTATAGATGATGTAGTAAGTTTAATGGGAAATAAAGGTATTAAATTAATGAAACTGCTAAAGATAAATTCAGAAGACTATGCAGGACTAAAATGGAATTTAGAAAAAAAAATTAAAAAATAAATACTAGAACCAACCGATTATTTAATATATATAAACAATAAAGGAGAAGCTTCAGTAAGATTCACAGACTACCAATACACGAATAAAAAAGAAACTGAGGAAGAGATTGAAGAATGTAAGAACACTAATTTCATGAATATAGAAATACTAGAAGAAGGTTTTGAAGTAAATAAGGCCATAATGAAAGAAGAAAACCTATACGAAATAAATAGCAATAGAGTATTTAAATGTATAGGTTGTAAATTAGGAAACTTAAATCTTGAAGAAATGAAAGAGCATTTTATAAAATGTGAAGTAAGAACAGATAATTATGGTTATACACGTAAAAAGGAACTAAAAGGTGAAGACTCAGAATCGATTTATAGTATAGACGAAAGTATAAAAGATTTATGGAAATTGCAGCAAGAACTGCAAGCCCTTTTTAGAGAATAACGAGTATGCAAATAGTACTAGTAACTATAGAAAATTTACCAAGATATAGAGTATTCAAAATGAACCCAGACATTCAAGCAGAACAAGACATAAAACCTAGAGGAAGAAGAATGTCAATAGAAGAACCCATTAGATTACAAGAAGGTGGTAATAAAGAAAAAATTCTAAATTTACCAACTCATGACCCTCAGGCATGGAATAATGTAATAGACATATGGAAGAATGTAGTTGTTGCAGACTACATACAACATATACAAGGTAATTAAGAACCAGATGCAGAAATTATGACTAGATATTTACAAATAATTCTAGGAGAAAGTACTAAAGCACTTTGGGAAGCTTATAAGACAATATTCCCACAAGACTTTCAAGAATTAGTAGAACTAGGCTTAAATCCATATAATTTTGTAAACAAAGTACATACTTTACTAACAGGAGAAGATCAATTACCTCTATCCATGTATGAAATACTCCCTATGTCTTTCCCTGGTATCAGAGAGTCTGTAATAGTATTTAGTTATGGATTATCTCCGTGTAATATATGTTCTCCATTGTTAAAATTACACTTACTAAGAGAACTATCTTTTAAACATCTGTAAGTAGAATTTTACCAGCAAAACTAATTAAAAAATTGTCAAAACCTCAAGAATCCATGCAAATGGATGGAACATATAATACCTATACAGATAATATACCAAAATCAAAAATAAGTTTTTTTAATACTTGTGAAAAATTCTACCAACCATCGTATATACTCAATGAAATACTAGTTAGAGATCTAAATATAAAAGCAGACTTTGTGTTAGGATTAGACTTTATGGTACAAAATAATGGAGGATGTCTTGTTATGAAAAATTGGGTAATATTAGCTAGTAATATCACTCACTCACCAGTGCAGCCACAACCCCTGCTAACTAAATACGTTTCCTTGAAAATAAGATAGAAGAAAGAATCGAAAACTCAAAAGATCAATTAAAACCATAAACAACTATAGAATGTGATAAAGGAAAAAATTGTACATGTAATGATAATAAAAAGGCAACAATGTATGAAGAATTACAAAATTTATTAGTATTAGAAGAAATAGAAAAAGGCTATACTTAATAGAAATAGATACAAAATTATACAATTTTAAGAAAGGTATATAGCAGATATGAGTAATAAAATATCAAAAAGACTTAGAAAAAATAATACAAATCCTAGACAAGCTAGAGATAATTGGAAAAAAAACCATGCAACATTGGAACTCCAATCAAATTACCTTCAAATTACAAATAATTAATCCAGAATATACTATAAAAACAGCATCTACAGAGGCTACAAATAAAGACCTTAAAGACTTTGAAATACAAATAAAAGAGCTATTAGAATTAGGAATAATTAGAAGATCTACATCAAGATATAGGTCAGCAGCTTTGGATTATTGATTCAGAGAACCTTATCCAACAGATGGACCATCTATTGCATCTTTACAATTATTAACCTATTTAAAAATTGACTTCTTATCTCACACAATGTTGATAAAATTCTCTGCCTCATGAGGAAAAGGCAATTAACGTATCGAGAAGCTTATGACGCTACCGATAGGATAATGGACCTCGACTTCTGCAAGAAGCTCAAGGATAGGTACATCAACTCAATGGGTAGGAGTTAGCCCTTGGCGTGGGACTTGATTTCCTAGTTCCTACGTTGGTCTTGGATGAAGAAGAAATGATAAAATATGTTAGAAGGGACAGGCCAAATCCACACGGCAAGAGCTGGACCAAGGCAAAAAGGATTCTTACAGTCATTAGGGTGAATGACATGCATTATCGAGCTGTTAAGATACTACTCGAGGAGGTAAAGATCAATGTTTATGACTCAAACATATCTCTCGATGATGATTTTGATCTTTTTCTCCTCGTGGAGCCACTGATAGTGTTGTTGCCCATCTTGTTGAGGAGAATAAACTGATGAATCATTTTCCAAAGGAAGTGTTGATGAAGAAATCATAGGATTTTGAAGGTCAAAACATGGGAATGATCCTTCCAAAAGATGATGTCATTAAAGCGAGTGGCTCGCACGCTCTTGCACACATCGAATATTTGCTGACAGGCACAGAAATGGCTGAGCCAATGACTTTTCTGTGCAACAACACTGTGGCAAACCTAGAAGAGGTATGGGCTTATGGGGTACTAACTGGACGCTTGAAGCCTGTGTATATAGAATAGCCTGTGAAATAGAAATTTTTAATTTCAAGTCACCCTTCACTTTATTACATTACATGTACATATAGTGGCAATAATTTTTTTCTGATGAAAGTTGAGTTTTTTTATAATGCAATAGATTATCAATCTGTTGTAAAATATAATTAATCTGTTCTGGCAGATAGTTTATTTGTTGCAATAGGTTCGTCATCTGTTGCATTATGCCAATGTTATTTCTATGAATAATCTAATAATCGAAGTATATGTTGCAACAGTGGGAAGACCTATTTGATAATTTCCAACAGATGACCTAAATTTTACAGCATATGCCTAAATATTTTTGATATTTTCCAACAATTAAGCTTGAATATCCATGTTCTCGACAACACCAAACCAGTAGAAAATACACACACCACCATGAAAATTTCAGCAATTAGGCTTGAATATCCATGTGCCCAACAACACTAAACCAGTAGCAATAACGGAAACAATGTAATATCTTCTTGCATGATTTTATTTCTCTTTAGAAGCCTTGACTTTGTTCAACAAATCCCAGATTGCATGATTTGCTTGTGAAGGGTGTCGTTCTTCATACCAATCAAAGTAATCGCATCCACTTAATTTCTATAAAAAAACAGAACACAATTATAAAATAATTACAAATCAATAATTAATCAATTAATTAAATAAAAAAAATATTACCTTTGAAATCTTACAAGTAAAAAACCTATGACCCAAATTTTGTTGAGTCCAAGAAGTCTTTAACAGAGCTTCATGACCGCACTTACAATATCAAAAATCTTTATCATAAAAAATAGTGGAAGATGCGCTCGATATTGTCAAGCTCAGTTGGAAAAAATGAAAGAGATAATTTGTAGAATTTGGATAGATAAAAGAAAATGACGATGAAGAAGAAGATTTGGAAATTTAAGGTTAAATTTTAGGAGGAAGATGAATATATAAGACAATGGGGGGAATGACCGTTAGAGGGGCCAAGTGAGGGTGAGGGCAAGTCAACAAAATATGCCAGACTGACATATTTGATGCCTATTTTTTTCGTGTTTAAAATGAATATTGTCTACTTGATGCCTATTTTATTTTTGGTGTTTGAAATGAACACCGTCGATGGGTTTCACCTTTTTTATTTTAATTCAATTCACTTTAACCTTTTTACACGCGGCAATTTTTAATGTCTAACGAAAGTTGAATTTTTATAATGCAATAGATTCTTCATCCGTTGTAACAGTTATTCTACCTGTTCTGACATATAGTTTATCTGTTGCAATAGGTTGGTCATCTATTGCATTATCTCAATACTTCTATCTAAGTCCATCTATTGCAACAGTGGGAAGACCTATTTGATAAATTCCAACAGATTACCTACATGTTGCAACATATGTCTAAATTTGTTTGATTTTTCCAATATATGTGTCATCTGTTGCAACAGATACATTATCTGTTGCAATATTTGAATATAGTATTCCTTTTCAATTAATAAGTTTAAATCAAGGAATAAATAAAATTCATAGACAAAATAAAATAAATCGAAGCCTTCATAAATTAGCTGAAATAAGTCAACAAATAAATGAAATGTTAAAAAATTATTATGGGTACAGATCTCAACAAATACATCAATAATAATTTAAGTATACTGCCAAAGATTACTTTGAAAGGCTCAAGCTATAAAGATCTGCTCAGTATGGACAAGTTGTTCTTCATCCAGTGCTATGGAATTCATCTTTGCTCATTGTGGATCTTTATTGTCACTTACGTATGGTTTCTACGCCTTCTGTTCTCTATATTTGCATAAAAAGAGTAGCATATTATCAATACTGTTCAACAGTAGCTTCTTCTACCTAGAAATCCAGAATTGGTCAATGCTAATCACGGAGATACAACAAAATAAAAAAGAATAAGTCATCTCTTCTAGTAAATCAAACAAGTCTTCCTTCTATTTTAAATTATCCCAAACAGATTATATTTCTGTTGTAACAATGAGTCAACTATTAGGACAAATTTCTACATGAGGAAAACCCTATATGATAATTTTCAATGGATGAACCATCTGTTGCAATATATGAATCATCTATTGTAGCAGATAGGTCTTCTGTTCGTACAAATAAAAGTAGTAAGAAGAGTTGTTTGATTTGCTAAAATAGACGAGACATATGTTGCACCAGATACTTTATCTAGTGCAATAGGTTAATCAACTATTGCAACAGATAAATATATCTGTTTGATAATTTTCAGCAGACGTGTCATCTGTTGAAACAGATATGTGTCTGTTTATTTTGTCAGTTGGAAGACATATAATATATTCACCTTCTTCAGCTCGTGCTCCTATTCTTTGGACATTGTATGTTGCTCAGTGTAACACACAGGCAGAGGAGTTGCACCTTCACTTTTTTGGATGCTTGATAATGCCCTGGAAATTACTCTCCTTTTCCTCTTAGCCCTAATCTCTAATAGAGCGGATGGAAATAAAATCCTCTTTGATGGAATGAGACCCCTCTTAGATGTCAATTCCTTTACAGAAGTAGTTAATGCATTAATAGTATTAATCACTACATCATGTTTTGCCCTGCAGTCTTGATATTTGCATGCAGAATATTCACTAGGAGAGGCAAAATCTGTATAACCAGTATGATCATACTCATAATGGTTTGCTTTAAATACTGTAAGAGGAGCATTATTAGGACCACCAATAGTACCACTACCACCATCAACAGCTCCATCACTACTAAGACCATTATCAACTACAAGCCCACCCTCCAAAATTATTTTTCTTGTAATGGTTGTTGCTCCAAAAAATTTTATTTTTATTCTGTCAATGATCTTAGGGTCCGATAAAGTTTGCATAGACTGTAAAGTAAGAAAAAATGGAATCATCAACTCTCGATTGGTCAGAACTAGCGACAGATGCACAATCTAACATAAATCATTACAGATATTAGAATGATGATTAGATTATTCAAAAAAAATCATTAACTACAGAAAAATTAATTATAATTATACTTACTGCATCCTTAGGGGGTTGAAGAGATCAAGAAATTTTGCATTTTTATCAGTTTTGGCCGACAACCATCTCAAGATTTTTGGACAGAAAACTCCTTCTTGGTAGTTCACTTGTTGTCTCAAATAAGGAATGGCTTCAAATGCCCAAGCCTATAAAATAATACCAATAAATCAAAACCATTATTGAGTGAAAAAAATAAATAATACCATAATAGAAGAAAGAAACATTTACCATGAAAGTCCATGGAAAGCCATATAAGTTAACTGTCTTTGGCGCTAACGGAGTAAATAAATATTTGACAGGCATTTTGAAGCTTTCATACCCCCAAGGATAGCCGTTAAACACCTTAAAATCCTCGGTGAGCTGTATTAAACCAAGGCTTATGTTGTTGTTAACGTCTCTCGCCCAAAGAATATTATGTACAAACCAAACCAAGCACAATGACTGTTTGTTCTTCTTTGAAAGTCCTTTACCTTTCAATCCTTCTATCAAATTTTTGTTTTTGAAGCTTGGACAAACAATGTTCATCAGGTCATCACGATCACACGACTTGCCTTTGACTTTTTTGGGTGTGTGGGGTTCTTTTTTTTGGGTTAGAATAGGTATAACTTGAGAAGGAGAAAAACATTTTAGTCCATTAACTATGGAAAACTCCTTCCAACCAAAACAAACAGACATGCCACAGTAATTTATCCACACCTCATCCATCTTATCTTTGTTTTCATACATAAACCTACACTTGAGAAGTTCATATACCATTTTTATTTGGAAACGAGAATTGTTGTCCTCCAGTAAATCAAGATATTTTCCAAAGCAACTGTCCCTAAAATAAGCATCTAATTTTTGTTCTCGAAGTATTTTTCTGAAGGCGTCAGAAAATTTTCCCATGGATGACTTAACCACAAAATCACCCGTTAAATCTGCGGCACCATCGCACTACATTCTTACAGGATAACGATCAATGCTGAAGGCTTTGACCAACTCTTTGGTGGAAGGGTTATTAGCATCTGCATCATCTCTTTTGAAATATCCTCCTTCCCGTGTTTATCATATTCTTCTCCCGATTGAGATAACGCTTGTAAAGCAAGCTCATAGAGTGGTGGATGTAGCCTAGCTGCTTCACTTGTTCCTTTACTTGAACTTGATTCGGTTTCTATTCTTTTGGGAACCATATTATCTAAAATTAATAGGAATATAAAATAATATATTATTGTTGATTAATGCATCATTAAAAAGGATAACAGTAAATCAAACAAGCAAAATAGTAAAATTACAATTGCAACAGATCACTAATCTGTTGCACCAGGTAGTATATCTGTTGTAGCATATAACCAAACTGTTACAGCGGAAGAGTAATCTATTGTAATAATACAAAACATATCACTCATCTTTTAAGATAGATGAATGATCTGTGCAACAGATCACACAACTATTGTGGCATCATCTATTGCAACATATGAGTGATCTGTTGGAACAGTTAAATAATCCATAGCAACGACTGAGTAATATGTTGCGACAACACAAAATATATCACTCATCTATTGAGAAAAATGAATGGTTTGTGCAACAGATCACGCATCTGTTGCAATATATGAGTGATCTATCAGAGTAGTTAACTAACCTTCAGCAATGGCTGAGTAATCTATTGTGACAATACAAAATATATTACTCATCTATTGAGAAAGATAAATGATCTGTGCAATAGGTCACACATCTGTTGCAACACATGAGTGATCTATTCAAACAGTTATCAACGGTCAATATTGTTTAGATTTCTTCCAACATAGAGTCATTTATCGCGGCAGATAAATGATCAGTTGGAAAAATTAAGTCTTGGACATTTCCTGTAGGAAGAGTTGATAGGATTTTATCCAAAAAGAGGTTCATCTGTTGCATCAGATCATTAATCTGATGGTTTTTCTTTTGCACCAGATGGTTAATTAGTTGTAACAGATTTTTTTCTAATTCTTAATCTGTTGCAACATATGGTAAAGCTGTTACATCAGATAGTTAATCTATTGCATCAGATTATTAATCTGTTGCATCAGAATTATAATCTGATGGTTCCTCTGGTACATCAGAGAGTTGATCTGTTGCATCATATGATAAATCTGTTGCATCAGATGGTTAATATGTTGCACCAGATGGGTAATCTGTCGGAGGAAATAAAAAATAGTAATACAATTTTGTTCAACGAAAAAACAATAATTTCACCATTTTTACCAAGAACAAGAACAGAACAAATCAACCCAGATTGTCGTTTTGTTTTTATAAACACACACAATAAAAATCCAACTTCAAAAAAATGCAACAAACAACAAAATATCATAATTCACTTCGAAAAGGGAAGAGAAGAAATACCAAAAATTATGATTTTATTCAGACCGCATTTCAAATTAATGCAACAAATATTAAAATTTTTAACCAATACTATAAGAGAAGTTGGCTCAAGTTTCTCATTTTCTTCAAAACTAAAAAGGCCATAAATTTTTACCTGTGAAAGAAGAAAAGGAACGATGAAGAATTTGAAGTTG
>NC_061120.1:174253177-174477523 GCF_002878395.1 Capsicum annuum | reverse complement strand
TTTTGAAGAAAAGGCCATAAATTTTTACCTGTGAAAGAAGAAAAGGAACGATGAAGAATTTGAAGTTGTTGTGGCCGGAGAGCAAGGCTGTCACGTCAATTGAAGGTTGAAGTCGAAAAGGAACTCGAAGCCCAACTATTTATAGTCAGATATTGAAGTCATCGAGGATTGAAATGAGAAATTTACAGAACAGTTGGTTGGGAGAAAGTCGATAGAAGCTGTCGGGAGAGGGATAAGAGACAAGTTGATTTGAATTGAAGAGGGAAACTTGAAGTCCAACTATTTATCGCCAGAGGTAGAAGTCGCCTGGGGTTGAAGGAAGAAAAGAGGGGAACTCGAAGCCCAACTATTTATCGCCGGAGGTAGAAGTCGTCGGGGGTTGATGGGGAAAATTTTGCAGAACTGTTGGTTGGGATAGAGTTGAGAGAACCTGTCGAGAGAGAGAGGAGAGAGTGGTTGATTTGGATTGAAGAAGGGTGTGGGTTGGGTTGATTTATATTTTTGAAAAGATTAAAAAGTTTTGAAAATATTAATCAAGTCCACAATTAACTTAATCAAGTTTCCTAATGATGTTTGACCCTATCTATTGGTCAATGTCACTAATCCTTCATTCAAGACTTAAAAGACACCTTTCCTTCAATTTTCTCCACTAATTGGGATGCTCAATAGAAAAACGTGTTCTTGCATGTAATGAGGCAAAAATTCTCCTATAAATAACCCTCTAAGACCAAGTTATTAATGAATCTAACGCATCACAATTCTATAAAGCAATTAGAAAATTAATCAAAGAAAGACTATGCAGATCTCTTTCATTTTAATTTTTCATCTGACATCTTTAAAACTATAAGATTAAAGCATATTTTGGTATATTTAATATTTTTTTTTTTTATCTATGATCAGATAATTTAAAAGTCTTGTTCATTTTCTTAATTAAACTCTTTGTCAAATCAAACAGGTTAATCAATTTAAAACGAAGGGAACGGTAATTATATATGCATGATTAATACTCCTTCCGTTTTAAAAAAGAACGACCTACTTTTCTTTTTGGTCGTCTTTCTTTTGCAATACTTTAACTTTATTTTTTCACGTGACATCTTTAAGACCACAAGATTAAAAGATATTTTGATATATTTGATTAAGATCATAATATCTAAAAGTCTTCTTTAATTTTTCTAAAACTTCGTGCTAAATCAAAATATGTCAATTTGTTTGGAACGAAAACGGAGGGAGTAGAATCATATATGCATAATTAATGTTGTTTATAGGAGTACTAATTATTTTTTCACATTACATTGTATATAGACTTTAGAAAGTACAGATGGCCAGAACTTGTTGGGGTAGAAGCATAATTGTCTAGGGAAGTAATTGTGGAGGAAACTCCAAAACTAACTACTGTTGAAAGAAAATTGAGTCGTACTGTTGCAATCGAGCCTCTCTTTATGTTTAGCTTCCTAGCTTCTCTTTAGGTGAATGTGTTGGGGTTGTGGAAATTCCTACCATTGATTGAGTACTAGCAGTCCCAAGAAAAAACAAAAATTGGAGTTTGTAATATGGTTAAGTAATACCTCCGTGTAATTCTCTGAAGGATTACATGACTTCACCGTCATAAAACTTAATAATTTTCACATATTATTTAATAACAACAAGACAAAAATTATATCCGAATTATCGTTTTTTTTTTGTTTTGACCGAAATGACGAAAGCACTTGATTTGTATTTGATTTTTTTTTTCTTGTTTAATAACTCTTGTTTCTCCCCTTTTCTTTTGTGGGTTTTTTAGAAATAGAATATAGAGGGTGTTTGGAAGATCTTATAAAATGGTCAAAATGGCTTAAAAGTCATTTTTTGTTTTTAAAAGTGTTTGACAATTTTGAAAATTGCTTTAAAAAGTCAATTTTGCCTTAAAAAAAAAGCCAATTTGACTTTTAAGTCATTTTAGTTTGACCAATTAAAAGACATTTTTGTCCCTCAAAATCCTCCCTTATTCCAAAATAACCCTTGTGTGGCCACAAAATAGATTTTAATGCTTAATGCTTGTATTAATTGAATATCTATACTTTTTGTATTTATGACGAACTTAACTTTAATCATATTAGTACTTCTTTTGTATGAAACTTTTAATTTATGAAATATGAATTTTTATATATTATTCTCCTTCTTTAATATATTCTTTTAAATTTGAATAATTATTATTGTACAACATATGAATTTCTCTAATAAAAAAAATAATTCACCAACCAAAATAAATTGAGAATACTCATTGAAGATATACAACTTCATGAAGGATTAGTGAGTGATCCATCTATATTTTACGATGCAACATTCATATTCGCCAATGTTTTAATAGTGATAGTTATTATTCAATCAACGAGTAATATGTTTTCTAATTAAGAGTCTTTTTATCAAACAAATAGTATCATTTGTGACAAACTATTTATCCATTAATGTAATTATAATGATTAGTAACATATATATTTTGCTTAATGATTTAAACTTTTTTAACCAAAAAAAAAGTTTTTTAGTGCACAAATTAATATTCATTCATGAAAATATTATATATATATATATATATATATATATATATATATATATATATATTAATTTTAGTTTGAATCATTTTAGAAATAAAAATTAATAATAATCAACCCTATATATTGTTAATAACTTTAAGGGTATTTCAGACATTTTGACTCAAAAAAAGTGCTTAAAAGCACTTGTTTACCAAACACATCAATAACTTTTTTTCAGTTTCAGTACTTATATCCAAACACGTAACTGCTTATTTTTAAAATAAGTTCAACACTTTCAAAAACACTTTTAAAGAGCTTTTTAAAAGTCTCTTTTTTAGCTTATTCAAACTGGCCCATAGATGGAGAATATGTTATTCTCTCTTTTAAAGAGAGGGAGAGAGGGGGGGACCTAGTTATTTAGGGAGTTACAGTTTCTCTTTTCACCTCCTATCACATAAGGAAAGAAGTTTTATTTTAAAATAACCTCTCAATAATATTCTATTATAATTAGCTATTTTACATTTATTAAATCAATATTAGTCATGTGCTGGGCCACAACTTACATTCTTTCACTTGCCATGCGAACATTCACTTAATGGTTCAATAAATATTTCAATCATTATGTACATATTTAAAGCTAAATCTTGGTTTCATTGAAAACATCATTCATTGTGATTGAGTAAATCAACTAATATGAGTCATGGTGGTTGTGCATCATGACTGCATTCGACATAGTTCCTTTCATATACTATAATATTAGTCTATTATCCAATACTTATTTTAGGAATATATAAGGGGTCCAACAATAATGCTTAGAATTCATTATCTAAGTCAAAATCTATCATCAATTTCAACAATATGTATGCAAGAAAAAACAGGCACCAATAGAAACATATATATAATTTAAGCTCAAAGTGTCAATTAAATAAACATAATAAAGTCTTTACATATAGTTATTCATTGCTATCAATAAGGCCCATTCTTTCAACATGTTTAAACAAATATTTTGGACGGTAATTCTTTCGTCAGAGGGTCGGCAATCATAAGCATGGTGCTAATATGTTCAATTGATACTTTATGTTTCTGAAGTTCTTATTTAATCGAAAAGTATTTCAGTTTTATATGCTTAACCTTTCAAATACTTATCATTTTTTTAGAAGAAAACTGTTGTACTATTATTAAAATAAATGTTTAGTGGCCTAGTTATATTGTCAACTAGTCAAAGTCCTAAAATCAAGTTTCACAGTCAATTAGCCTGGACTATGGCCTCAAAGCGTGCCACAAACTTAGCTTTCATAGTGAAAGCAACTATAATAGATTGCTTCACACTCTTTAGTAGTATTACTCCTCCAAATAATAGGAATAGATATTCAAATATGGATTTTTTTGTATCAACACAGTTAGTACAGTCTGAATCAGAATATCCAACCACATCAAGATGATCGGATCTTCTATAAGTGAGCATATGATCAGTCGTTCCGTGCAAGTATTACAATGCTTTCTTTGCAGCCTTTCAGTTATCCATTTTAGAATTAATTTGACACCGGTTTAGCATGCCAACAGCAAAACTATTGTCTAATCTTGTACACGTTTGAGCTTACTCTAGGCTTCCAACTATTGATGCATAAGGAATGTTTTTCATTTGTTTACGTTACAAGTCATTTTTTTGGACATTGATTGATATTAAATTTTTTTCCTTTATGAATTAATATGGGACTTAATGAACATTTTTTCATTCTAAATCTCTCTAACATTTTATTAATATAGGCTTTTAGAGACAACGCAACAATTCATGTGATCTATCTCAAAATATTTGTATTCCAATTACATAGGATATCTCTCCCATATCTTTTATTTCAAAGTTGTTAGAGAGATATTTTTTGATATTGTACAATAAATCAAGGTCATTAATAACAAGAAAGATGCTATCAACATAAATGAGTAACATAATAAACTTACTTCCATTGACCTTCAGATATACAATGATCAACAATGTTTTCCTTAAATTCAAAGGTAATAATAGTTTCATTAAACTTAAGATACCATTATTGGAAAGCTTATTTAAATCCATATATTGAATTCTTAAGTTTACACAACATATATCCTTTCCTTTAATAAAAAATTCCTCATATATACTTCTTTCTCCAAATTTTCATTTAAAAGAGTTATTTTGACATTTATTTGATGTAGCTCTAAGACATAATGAGCTACTAAAGTCATTATAATTCTGAAAGAATCTTTTCTAGAGATAGGTGAAAATGTCTCTTAATAGTTAATATCATTTTTCCAAGTGAAGCCTCTAGCAACAAGTCTGGTCTTGTAATGTTTGATGTTGCCAGTTGAGTTGCATTTTTTCTTAAAGATTCATTTACACTCAAGTTTTTTGCAACCTTCAGGTAATTCACAAAGTCTCAAACTTTATTGTATTTCATAAATTTTAACTCATCTTTCATAGCATCTATCAATTTATTAGAATTGTTATTTTTAATAGCTTGTGAGAATAAAACTATATCTTTATCAATTTCTAAGTTAGTTTTATATTCGTGTAGATATACGAAATAATCATCAGAAATACAAGTTCTTTTTTGTCATTGAGATTTTCTTGATGCTACTTTTTATGGTTTATCTACTGCAGGTTTATCAATTATGACTTCGTGATGATTAACAGGTTGTAACGCCCCAAAAATTGAGTCCCGAGACACCACACGGTGCTTAGGGTCACAAGTGACCCCAAGCTAACCCTTTCATAGGTATAACTCAAAAGCAGCTAATTTAAAACATAATTCTGAGAGAATGAAGCTGAAAATATCTCAATACAGAATCTGTTCAATACAATATTTTTGAGAAAATATCAAGACTCATGGTAACATCTCAAACGTTATATCTCAATATGCTCAATGATTCAATTTCGTCATAAAGAAGCTTTAAGCTTATCATAAATCTCAAAATCATTCCAAAATACCATTTCAACATATATCTCGAAATCATTCAAAATAAAAATATGAAATTTACAATTATAGATATCAAGACATCTCATGTCTCAAATATATATTCAATAATTCAAATCGTCATTGGGAAGCATAAAGCTTGACACATATCTCAAAATATTATTCCAAAATACCATCTCGACATACGTCCCAAAATCACTCAAAATACCACCTCATGGTAAAAGTGTGTAATTCGCAATGATAATTATTAAATCATATCATGAAAACATTGAGATAATCATATAAATTAAAGTTTATTCATTCAACCAGCATAATCTCATAATCGAATTATTTAGACATAATCTCACTTGCAAAATCATGTAAAACCATAATAAAATTAAAGCTTTGGGCACAAGAACGGAAGATTACTCTTGTTCAAAACTCCACATACCTTGAAATTGACTTCTTGATTACAGAATCCTATTCGGACAAATAATGGCTGCTCCTTGAAGGTCTTGAAATGAGGAGTTCATTTATCGGATTAATTTTGGATTTCTACGGTGAAATTGAAAGATATTTGAAGGTGAAATTTGGCTAGGGTTTCATTATCCCAAATTTTTCATGGAGAAAATGAATTTTGAAGGTTCAATTATGGATTAAATGGATAAATTTTCGTCCAAGAGGGGGTGTGTGAAATGACCAAATTGCCCTTAAAAAAACAAATAATGTAAAATCTGTCCTTTGGTGGACTGTTTTGATAGGCTGAAGTAGATCGATCATAACGTTTTACTCCGATAGCCAAATTGGATACAACCAATTTCATTAGAAAGAGGAGTCTTATATCTTTCCGTTGATATATAGTAGCTCACCCAGATCATTATGTACAAGGATTTATGGTCATTTGAAGTTGACCATGAAATTTGCCTGGCTGCAGTAATTTTTAATTTGCTGCATGTTTTACTATTCACAGTTCGATCGGAATGGTCGTAGTTCGATCGGAATGGTCGTAACTCATCGCTCGAGTGTCCGTTTTCGATGATATACATATCGTTGGAAAGCTTATTCGATACTCTATGCAATGGTAGGTTAACGCCTTAGAAATACTACACAAAAAATTTATGGATCACTCTAAAGCGTAGAACTCGATACGTTTCTCACGAAATCTTTACGAAGAAAATTTTCTGGGGTATTACACAGGTGATTGAGGGAACCCAAAGTTTCGATCTCTTCTCCATGGAGGGAGGTTTATTTTACATCAAGAGTGTATTGGGGAGTCCAGGGAAGATGGATTGGATAGAGAAGCAATGCTTATGCCTCTTCTTTCTCAATAGGATTCCCATTATTTTCAGTCTACGGCAAAAGAGACAAGGGTGAGGTACCGAACATGCTCTACCCTTAACCTCTATCCGCCATTAGTAATATCAATTCACTTTTCCTATTTACTAGTACACTGCGTACTACAACTAGCAGTCCCTTATATAGGTTGGGAAAAGGCTAGCCTACTATAGCACAATGGCTGATGAAAAGCCAGCAACTTCTTAGGAGTTGATTCCACCCAAGGAACCCTCTACTTATAATGTTTGATCATTAATTTGTTGTTCTTATTGATTATTAGTTGTATAACAGCATCAGGAATAATGAATTTAAAAGAAGTGTTGGGTAGAGAAATACGCATTCTAACTTTGTTAATTTTCACGTTACGTGGTTCTTCACTCACACTAACTTCACCATTCTCAACGAACCTGGCATTTTAAGTTTCAACTATTCTCATACTATGGTTAGTACAATCAAATCTATTAACCTTTGATTTTTCTTAATATCAATGAATAAACCACTGATTATTCTTGAATTCAGTTTCTTTTCTTGTGGATTATAAACTCTAACTTCTGTCGGATCACCCCAAACATATAGGTTTCTCTAACTAAATTTTCTATCAGTCCACAATTCAAATGGTATTTTTGAAACTGCTTTACTAGGATCCCTATTTAGCAAGTAAATGACAATCCTTAAAGCGTACAACCATAACGAAAGAGATAAAGATGAATTACTTAGCATACTTCTTATCATATCCATTAATGTATGATGACGTATTTTTTCCACACCATTTTATTGTTGTGTGTCAGAAATTATGTTTAAGTACATATATCACATTTTTGGGGGAATTTAGCAAATGAACTTAGGTGTTGTCCAGTTTCATCATATCTTTCATAATATTCTTTACTTCTATCAGACCTGATTATTTTCACTTTTATATCTAGTTGTCTTTCAACCTCAATAATAAATACCTCAAGGCATTTGTAACACCTCAAGAGTACACCCTGGACATCACACAGTGCTTATAGTCCCAAGGAACTATAAGTTAACCCATGAGCTGATACCTGTTGTGAGTACTAAATAATATAATGATAATGCAGAAGAACAACTGTTATGCCATAAGGTTTTATGTAATGAAAACTGATAAAATCTATAAATGCCAAAATGATAAAATAATTTGACAATATCAACTGAAGTCTGAATACTGAATAACTAGCTATAGTATCTGAAATCCTCTAAACTGACTGAATATGAGTTGATGGGATAGGCCCTAACTAACTCCAACTGACTACTAAATTGAAAGTATGAAATAAAATAATTTGTCCTCGAAATATGAGGACTCATCACTGCTACTGCTGAAAACCTGAGAAGTCTAAGAGTGATATGGGAAATAGACGTCCGAACCTATGATATGAAATATCATAGCGCAAGAAAAGGGTATGCGATTAGTAATTTGAATGTACTGGTATGCTAAATGAGGTAGGCAGATATGCATGGTTTTATGAACATGAACAAATAATCATCTGAATATATATACGGATAACATAAGGTACTAAATAGAGTGCATAAAGTCTGTAGATATTGAGAATACAAAAAATTTGTAAATACTGAGGATGTATAACCAAGCATATAACATGAACTGAATGTAGTCTATAAACTGAAATACTGAAATTCTGATGACTGAATGTCTGATATCTGTATGTTACGATCAAGCAACCTAAAACTGAGTTACTGGACTGATTTTAGAACTGAGACTATAACTTGAGACTGTGGGAGGTATCATCTAACCGACATGCCCCAATCTGAGCTAATTGGGGTCCAATCTATAACCCCAGTTAGAAGGGTGTTAGTACCATGCCACTAGTACTAACGCTGGTTATGTGGATTCACTATACTGTTTTACTATATTGTCCTGAAGGACTAAGGGTGTCAAGCCTAAACTGACGAGTGACCCCTGCGAGATAGTCAAGCTTAAACTGATGGGTGACTTCTCATATCCTAAGCTGGATACATAGTTCTGGAGCACAGGAACTACTACTAACGACTCTGCCTATCTGATGGGGAAGCCGTCATCCCTGCACTCGCTCGATGCTAAATCCTACTTTCAACTGAATGGCATTGAGTTCTTAAACTATTCGGAGTTTACTGGCTGATCTAGTAATGCTCATAATACATTTTGAAGTTATTCTAAAGATACTGAGATGAGACTAAGGCAAACAACTATGGTGTTCGGGTATTCAAAACCCTCAGGACTCAAAAGCAATAATAGAACAATAATATCAAGCCTAGGGGACATAACATAAGAGCTTTTATCATGTACTCATTCTTGTAGGCATTTTGTCAAACACTTGTAATTCAAAGTTTAGTCTAATCATGGGAATGACATGGAACTTGAAGTAATAGCATGAATTCTACATCTATGATGCCAAATCGTGATTTAACTCAATGATTAATAACAACATTAAAGCATGTGAAATTTGATAGAAATAATAATTCCATTTAAACATAGTGTAGAATCCAAGTTCATGGAGATTCATGGTTGCAAACATGATTTAAAATCAAGAAACCTTGAAAAGATCATAATTTTGCAAATAAAAACGGATACTTGGACTCCATGGGTGAAAGGAACCCATGGATGAATATTTAACATGCCTGGGTGGACGAATTCATGAGTATTAAGGGCGATTTCTTGAGATTTAACCTTGAATTTTAAAGGTTAGAGTTTTTGTTCATGAAGAGAATTGATTTAATTTGGGAGAATAATGTAAAAATGAGCAAATAATGCTTTATTAGGGCTTAAATCCCATGTTAGGATGGATTAAGAACTTTGAGAAAAGACTAAACGGCCCTTGGAATTTTAAATCGCGAACTGGAAATCCCAACTTTTGGCCTTGGCGCGATACAGTGCAATCCCATCGTGCCACTGGAATATGACAATTGGGACCTGGAAGCTTGGAGCGATGCAGTGGAATTGCGAAGCCTCATTGGAAATTGACAAATGTGAATTGGTTCTATGAAGCGATGCACCATTATCACAGAGCAACACTGAAATTTGACAATTTCCATTTGACTGGCCTCCGCGATGCTGTGAAGTGCCAATTGGCACACTGCTTTACAAAAATGGCTCTAACTCTTCACCCGAGTATCGGATTTGAGGGAATTTTATATCGTTGGAAAGCTGGCTGAATTTCTTACGTAATGGTAAGCCCTAAGCTAAAAAATACTGAGTATTTAGAAAAAAAATATATAGGATAACTCCTGTACTTAGAGCTAAATTAAGCTAGAAAAATACGGGGTACTACAATATCTCCCCCTTGGGAGCATTCATCCTTGAATGAGACTAATTAAGCTGAGAAACACTGATAGACTGAGTTTACACATTGAACATGCACAACTGAAACATGATTGCATGACTGAAATCACTGATAAGCAGAGTTTTTCATATGAACATCCATATTTGATGCATGAGTACATGACTGAACTGATTCATAAATGTATGACTGAATATGCTATGATAATGGATACCAAGTTTGCACTTGTAACTGAACATGAAACAAAGTAAGGCTTAAAAAGGTTGATACCTCAAGCTGAATCTGAGTTTGCGGAGAAGAGATGAGGATACTTGGTCCGCATTTCTGCTGCCCAAGTAGCTCCCTCAACAGACTGATTCTGCCTGTCATACCCGATTTTAACCTAAGGTTAAAACGTAGCACAACACTATGGACTCTAAAAGAATAAATTTTGTACAGAATCCCCACCTAATTTTTAAGAAAAATAAGGAAACCTATTTATTTATTTATTTATTAACATATATAACTTGTGTTTTAATCTACGAACCAATATAGATTCTAGGTAAGGGTTCAAATTATTCTGAAGGGAAGGTATTAGGCACCCTTCAGAATCCATAAATGTGGTTCTCGATCAGACTTAGGTTTATTAAAAGAAAGAGAAAAAATTAATGTTTGTAAGTACAAATACAAAAATGCATATTAAAATAATATACATAATTTATATGTAAAAATGTGTAAATTACATATGTTATCGTAAAAATATGTGTATAAAAAAGTGTATAAAAATAAACAAAAATACATGAAAATATGTATGAAAAAATCAAAAGATTAAATAAAGAAAAATTTGTTCAAAAGAAAAGATTATGTAATGTTTTTAGTGTAAAAATATGAATTATTCTATTAAATATCTAAATCAGTTTAATTCTTTTATATAAATAGTAATGGCCTAAATTTTCCTAACGCGTGATAAAAATTGCGTAAATAAACAATATCCCTCCCAACACCCCAAAAATAAAGATTTCACTATAATTTAATATTCGTACAAGTGTAAAAGTATAAAAATACAAACATAAAAATTAAAGTCTTCTATGAATGCTATTCCCGGTGAGTATTACCAATAACCTGTATAAATACTCGTAGTAAAAATGTTAGTAACAAATAAATAATTATCAAAATAAATTGAAAAGATATGCATGCATGTATATTTAAAAATATAATTTATTTAAAAGCGTGGGCTCAGATTAGATTTTAAATACAGCATGGCTACGACGTAGTTGCTAATTTATTAGCCATCCTAAATCGTCTTGCCAAGATATGAATCATAAAACTTTTGCATTGTTATAAAAATTTCATCATAGCCCAAAAATATTTATTTTGTTACGTATTTGTATACGTAATATCCATCCTTTTATTTATGGAGGCCTCAAAAATCGACGAAAATTTCTTCATTGGTCAAGTATTGGTCCTTGATATAAATTAGTAAATTTAAGAAAAATAAAATCCGTCTTTTATAATGGGGTGGCCTCAAGTATCCAACAGAAAGATAATTGCATTGGCCAAGTGTTGTAGCATTTGTTCATTATCAGTGTAATAAAATATAAAATAGTTAAAGGACAAAATTTGTCCGAAAGAATGCCCTCAAAATAACACTAAAACAGTGGTGATCAAACAAAAGCACCCAATTGTCTTTGTAAAAAGTCATTATCAGTACAAAAGTAGTTCAATAGAGAACCAGATAAGGCAAAGTTAGTCGCAAAAATCAAAAAGTACTGTAATAGGAAAAATAGTCCTGCAATGAATGGATCTACACCAATTCAAACAACAAAGCTTGATAGATATGACATCTTCCAGTCAAATCCCAATCAAACTCCAACAAAATAACATTATTTAGAATATAATAGCTTTGTACAAAACATAATGCAAGAACAAATTAGCAAATAGACACAAAAAAATCAAATGAATGGTATAATCGGAGAAAATTAAGAAAATAATGGTGTTGCTTTAACGGAGTTGCCGGCAATGCCAGATACTCAAAATTTGACCAGATCTGGCAGCCATGGTGTGGCAGTGCAGAGGGGAAAAGAGATAATGGTGGTTTCAAGGTTGTTTTGGCGATGGTAATGGCTGGGC
The DNA here is from genome assembly GCF_002878395.1 of Capsicum annuum. Lineage (NCBI taxonomy): Eukaryota > Viridiplantae > Streptophyta > Magnoliopsida > Solanales > Solanaceae > Capsicum > Capsicum annuum. Next base: position 174,465,352 of record NC_061120.1, on the reverse strand, counting down.
GTCGATGTTGTTGTTATGATGGTTTGGTGGTTGCACAAACTCGTTCACCGCAGCTCCTGCAGTGACGGCTGACGCAAAAAAGTAGTGGAGGTAGGGAAATTTTTCGATTGGATTTGGCCCATGTTCTGGTTAGAAATGGGGGCAAAGGGATGAAGAGGGAGAATGGGAGAAAGCGTGAGGGAGATTGGTGGTGGACGGAGCTCCGACGAATAAGCTCCAATAGTAAAGATGGTTATTGGCGTCTGTTTTTAGAGAGAGAAAGAGAGAGAGGGAGTAGAGAGAGAGGAGAATGCGTGTGTTTATGTGTGTTATATGTGTGTGTGTGGTGTATTTATAAAAAAAAATTATCAAATATAATTTTCTTCCAACATATTCCTTAAATTAGGGAAAGTAGATGTGGAAAAGTAAAAAAAAGTAGAGAAAAATAGGAAAAAAAATAAATTAATATTATTTATGTTAATGTGACAAGACACCAAATTATTATTATACTGTGTATTGAAATAATTGATTTGACTTAGCTTTAGTAGGTCATATCAAATAACATATAAGATAATGAATGTCGATATATATAAATACAAAAAATATATATATAATAAATAAAAAATATAATTATCTTGAAAAAAAATTTATTATGCTATAAGTAATTAAAATTCTATTGTGCAGTAAAATGCAGTGCTATGATGTGTACGTATGCAGATGACTGTGCAAAAAATATTAAAATAATAGTAAACTGATAAAAATCCTAAAATTTATGAAATTAAAAATAATTATTAATAAATTATGTAAAATTAAGATATGACAAAAATTGATGAAAAAATTATAAAATAATGACGATTATCAATAATTTGTTAAAAATATGTAATAAAATACATTTTGTGCCCTTTAACGATCAAAAAACCTGAAAGCGTTAATTTTAGGCACGAAGAGCCAAAATTGGGTGTCAAAAATTTTCTCCTTTTTGATTGAAGACGATGTAGAAATTTTTAGACAAAAATGTTGACGGGGTAGCCAATTTTGCTCGATAAAAAAATTATTTTTGCTAAAAAATTTGACTGAACTCTAGTTTAGAGTTTCCTACACACCTTGAGTTGTATGAGGATCAGGTCGGGTATAGTTCAAAAGATTAGGCAAATCGCCCTTTTATTAAGAGTGAGAGACCATGTGAAAATGATTATAAAAAGAAGGACTATTTGGGAAAAGAAGTGTTCATCTATTCCCAATGCTCCTTTTAAAATTGCCCCAATATTGAGTTGTGAGATGTTGGGGATGCCAGATTGTGTACTTGCTGGGAAGAAAGAATGATTATGGTTGTGATGACCGAACTCTGCACAGAGCTTCCTAGATATCTTGAGTGTCATGAGAATCAGGTCAATGTAGTTCGAAAAAGAAAATAGGGTAAATTTTAAGATGCTTCTCAAAATTTTCCCCAGTGTATGATTCATGGCTAACACTATCTTTTGGGGAAGAAAAAGAAATGTCTTGTTATTGTGAATTGTAAGATGTGTGATATCTCTGATTGTCTATAGGGACTTGAAGATGAATGAAAGTTGTCTTCGATTATGTACGAAGATATGTGATGAATAAAAGATGTCTCTGATTGACTTTAGAGACTTGATGACATCTCCAATTATCTATGGTGACGGATGTTGATTTTCGTCTCTGATTGTCTATGAAGACTGATGTTGAATGATGATGTCTTCGATTGTATACGAAGACTTGATGACATCTCTAATTGTCTATGGAGATGGATATTGATTGTTGTCTCTGATTGTCTACGGAGACTGGTATTGAATAATGATGTCTTCGATTATCTACGAAGACTGGTGTTGACATCTCCAATTATCTATGGAGACTGATGTTGATGAATGGTGTCTTCGATTGTCTACGAGGACGAGGGGTGGGCATGGTATGGTATATACCGAATACCAGACCAAAACCAAAATTTTTTATACCACGATATGGATGTTGTGGCATTTGGTAAAAATTTTAAATTATTTTTGCATATGGTACGGTATTTGGTATTTATGCAATAAATAACGAAATACCATATACTGCACCAAAGTTTTTTAATAACATATAAAACCCACATATATATTATTTTTAAGATTATTAAATATATTAATATATCATCCATTAGCCAATTGAACACAAAAGTAACTTTTATTAAGAAATAATTTTTTTTTGAAAACTTATTATTTAGGAGTACTATGCTTAAGTTTAGGTAATGTTGTTCAGAGTTTGCATCTCGCACTATTCAATCGTGATTGAAATATTTTTTTTTGTGTAATTGATTAACAAAGATAGTTGTTAATCTAATATGATTGAGACATTTTTAAAAGTTAAAGTTATAGTTTTTTATATGAATATATGTAAGTAGAAATCAAATAAAGTATGGTTACCGAATTACCATACCTTAAAATACTGAAACCAAATTTAAAAATACTAAACCATACCGAACTAATATGGTATGCTAATGGTATTTTTCTTTTAGATACTAAAAATCGAAGTTACCATACCGAAGTTTAAAATATTGTACCATGTCGTACTATGCCCACCCCTAACGAGGACTGTGATGATAAAATAACGTCTTCAATTGTCTGAATGATGCCTCCAATTGTTTACGAAGACTGTGTATGATATCTCCAATTTTCTATGGAGACAGATGTTGAATGTTGTCTTTGATTGTCTACGAAGACTGATGTTGAATGATGATGTCTTCAATTGTATACGAAGACTTGATGACATCTCTAATTATTTATGGAGATGGATATATGATATATCTAATTGTCTATGGAGACTGATGTATGACATCTCCAATTGTCTATGGAGACTGATGTTGATTGTCGCCTTCGATTGTCTACTAAGACTGATGATGGTTGTCATCTCCAATTTTCTATGAAAACTGATGTATGATATCTCCAATTGTCTATGGAGAATGATGTTGATTGTCGTACTAATGATGATTGTCGTCTTTAATTGCCTATGAAGACTGATGTATGATATCTCCAATTGTCTATGGAGACTAAATGATAAATGATGCCTCCGATTGTCTACAGAGACTATGTCATGAATGACGTCTTTAATTGTCTATGAAGACTATGTTGATTGTCGTCGCTAATTATTTATGAAGACTATGTGATGATATGATGTCTTTGATTGTCTTCGAAGACCATGCATGATATATCCAATTGTCTATGGAGACTGATGTATAACGCCTCTAATTGTCTACAGAGACTATGTGATGAATATTGTCTTCGATTGTTTACGATGATTATGTTGATTGTTGCATGATATCTCCGATTGTCTATGAAGACTGATGTTGGTTGTCATCTTCGATTGTCTATGAAGACTGAGGCCCTCAACTAGTGAGGGGACCGAAATCTAATAGCCCTTTTGACTGGCGTGGCTATTGAAATGTAAAAAGTTCTCGATTGGGAGGATAAATGTAATATCCTCCCGACTACTGGTGCTATGTAAAATGCAGGTATTTGAAGGTATATACCTGGATGGAAAAGTCAGAATGCTCGTATTTAAGAATTGAGCGTCTTAAATGAAACTAAAAATGCATCTATGTGAAAGTGGGTGTCTTGGAAAAGAAAGAAAAATTTTGTATTTTCTATATAAAAAAGTGTTGAAAAGTGAAGAAGGTATTGTTGTGTATTGATTTCAGTTGGTACCAATAATTAGTAATGTGTATAAGAATCCCCCCATCTCCTTCCCAGTTAACCGAGATCGACTCCAGGGGAACTCCTATAGTTTCAAGTCGTACCTCAGACATACCTAAGTATCGACAAGATTTTTTAGTCTTGCTTCAAACAAAGATTTTGAGTTATTCCTATTCTCATGTTTCAAGTGCCCTCTCCAGAAAGAAAGTCCCATTTCACACATATTTGTGTAATTTTCTTTTTGAATTTGGGGACGTCTAAAGAAATACACTCTCATTCAGAAAAAATTCAATGCATGCAATTGTGATACCACAGGCTTGAGCTTCATGTAAGTATCCACTAATGTGAGAACACTTGAAATAGAATCTCGTAGGATATTGCTATCAGCTTGTAATGTAGGCTTGGGGACAGGTAGGATAATATTTGGGATGAATGTTGCACTGTATCTGTGCTTTCAACATTTGTTGCACTTCGATGCGTGATTTTCATTGTTGTGCTTCGTTGTCCTTTGTTTTTGTATATTTTTTGACTTCTTTTGAATCTTGTGTTGGAGTTTTTGTTTTTTTTTTCTCTTTTTCTGTGGAGTTTTTACTCCTTTTGAAGTCATTTTTTTTATTCTATTCATCTAGGACAATATATCCTTTGCATGTTGTGTCTTTGATCTTGATTCTCTATCCACAATTTGCATGTATTTAGTGCGCTCAAGGAGGTAGGTCTAAGAGAGGAATATTGCATGTAAGCACTCAAAAGGGTATAGGCTTAGATGTGGTAGTTCAAAAAAAGATTTTAGGCTCAAAATGGGGGAATGCTAGGGATAAATGTCATTTGATGGACTGTGAAACGCTCAATCGGGTTAAATAAGGCCCACGGTCCTTTCCTAAATCAATAGTAACTTAGAATTTTGCCTCAACAAAAATTTAGGCCAAGTTTTAGATCAACAATGCAATGCAATGAATTAAAGTAAAGCTCACCACACAATCACATGAAACGATGAGGTTGGTTTTGTCCTTGTCTTAGATGTATGCAAAAGAATTTTTCAAGTGCTACTCAGGTGTGATAAAAGGTACCAAAAGAATCTATATATCACGAAATTGGTACTTTACATCATACTAATTTGTTCTTTCTCATGCACTCTCCTAACTATATTGGTATCAACCAAGTCAAAATTTTATTTTATTTTTGAAAAGAATGGGACCGAACCCAAATGAGGGTTGCCTACGTATCTTGTAAAAACAAGAATCAGGTCTACGTAGTTCAGGTAAATTTGTAAATTTGTATGTGCAATGCATGATCGTAAAAAAAATTGATAGTCATTCATAAAAATAATGTGAAAGACAATTAGGAAAGAACTGCTTTTAGCATCAAAATTATTCTATCAAATGATCGAAAGAATGGATGTAAAGCATGAGGAGAACTTTAAAACAACTTCTGTATGCTGAAAAGATTGAAAAATTAAGATATTGAAGGGAATTATAACATTATTTTGCCGCATTGGCAGGATTATTATAACTGGAAAAATATTGAATTCTTGCTTTTGAAAGTGAGGATCGATACGTCATAAGTTTAATAGTTTACGACGTTTGAAAAAAGAAACTAGGTATTAGTGCACAAAAATCAGGTGAAGATCTGGGGATAGGCCGGCTAGGCACTAATGTCAATGAGTTTTGGATTTGAGAAGCTATTAAATTGCGCTCTTGAAGGAGCGTCTTTTAATTGTTTTAGAAAATTGCCCCAGTTTAAATACCGAAGAAATTATTCTGAAATAGTGAAGAGACCGAACCCTAATGCACGGCTACCTACATATCTTATCAAGACAAGAATCAGGTAAAAAACGTAGTTCAAACCTATGCCAACTAATGTCGATGTTGTAAAGGTGCCTCTTTTAACTAATAAACTATGGAAAACAAAGGTTAGACTACACATTCTCACTAAAGTATAACCAATTTAGAGCAAATATATATGTACAGACACAATAATCCTTCAAATATGTACAAAGAATATAATAATGCATCACTTGGGTCGTGAACCCTTCAGACATAAAGTCGACTAACGATGCATGCATCTAAAAGGTATTGTTTAGGTTCTATCTTATGTTGTTAAATTTCCAATATGAGAAGACACGTGGTTCCACGGCAGTAAAACTCCCACTCACCCCACGTATATGCCGACTCTCTAAAGTGAGGTGATTTGAAAAAAAATTGGGAAAGTACAATGTACAATGTGTGTGAGTGTCAACTTTCCGAAGTGAAGGAAATATATGAACAGAATGAAAATTTAATAAAGCAATAAACAAATAAATAATCTATACAAAATAATAACAAATAAACAATTTATGCCACACAAACAAGATAAATCAAGACAATTTTAAAAAAACATGTAACTGTATATAAAAAATATAAATATTTACCTAAGTCTGTAATGGTTTGAACCTTGTAAGTTCCCCAGCAGAGTCGCCAAGCTGTCATACCCGATTTTTACCTAAGGCCAAAATGTAGCATGACATTATGGACTCTAAAAGAATAAATTTTGTACAGAGTCGCCACCTAATTTTTTAGGAAAATAAGGAAATCTATTTATTTATTAACAAGTATGACTTGTTTTTTAATCTACGAACCAATATAGATTCTAGGTAAGGGTTCAAATTATTCCTAACGGAAGGTATTAGGTACCCTTCAGAATCCACAAATGTGGTTCCCGGTCAGACTTAGGTTTATTAAAAGAAAGAGAAAAAAATAATGTTTGTAAGTACAAATACAAAAATGTGTATTAAAATAATATACACAATTTATATGTAAGAAATGTGTAAATTACATATGTTATCATAAAAATACGTGTATAAAAAAGTGTATAAAAATAAACAAAAATACATGAAAATATGTATGAAAAAATGAAAAGATTAAATAAAGAAAAATTTGTTCAAAAGAAAAGATTACGTAATATTTTTAGTATAAAAATATGAACTATTCTATTAAATATCTTAATCAGTTTAATTCTTTTATAGAAATAGGAACGACCTAAATTTGCCTAACGCGTGATGAAAATTGTGTAAATAAATAATATCCCTCCCAACACCCCAAAAATAAAGATTTCACTATAATTTAATATTCGTACAAGAGTAAAAGTATAAAAATACAAACATAAAAATTAAAGTCTTCTTTGAATGCTATTCTCGGTGAATATTCTCAATTACGTGTATAAACACTCATAATAAAAATGTTAGTAACAAAAAAATAATTATCAAAATAAATTGAAAAGACATGTATGCATGTATATATTAAAATATAATTTTTGTTAAAAAACGTGGGCTCAGATTAGATTTTAAATATGACATGGCTATGAAGTGGTTTCTAATTTATTAGCCGTCCTAAATCGTTTTGCCAAGATATGAATCAAAAAACTTTTGCGTTGTTATAAAAATTTTATTATTTCCCAAAAATATTTATTTTGTTACGTATTTGTATACGTAATATCCGTCTTTTTATTTACAGAGGTCTAAAAAATCGATGGATATAAAATAGCAAATTTAAGAAAAATAAAATACGTATTGGTCCCTGATATAAAATAGCAAATTTAAGAAAAATAAAATTCATATTTTATAATGGGGTGACCTCAATTATCTGATGAAAAGATAATTTCATTAGTCAAGTATTGTAGTATTTGTTCATTATCAGTGTAATAAAATATAAAGCAGTTAATGGACAAAATTTGTCTGAAAGAATGCCCTCAAAATAACACTAAACCAATGGTGATCGAACAAAAACACCAATTGTCTTTGTAAAAAGTCATTATCAGTACAAAAATAGTCCTACAAAGAACCAGATAATGCAAAGTTAGTCGTAAAAATTAAAAAGTACTGTAATGGGAAAAATAGTCCTGCAATGAATGGATCTACACCAATTTGAACAACAAGGCTTGACAGATATGGCATCTTCCAGTTAAATCCCAATCAAACTCCAACAAAATAACATTATTTTGAATATAATAGTTTTGTACAAAACATAAAGCAAGCACAAATCAGCAAATAGATATAAAAAAATCAAATAAATGGTATAATCGAAGACAATCAAAAAACCAGTAGCATTGCTTCAATGGCATCGCCAGAGCAATGTCGAATACTCGAAATCCGGCTAGACCTGGCAGCCATGGTGCCACAGTGGAGAGGGGAAAAGGGACAATGGTGGTTTCAAGGTTGTTTTGGCGATGGTGATGGCTGGACGTCGATGTTTTTGTTATGATGGTTCGGTGGTCGGCGGAGCTCGTTCACCAGAGCTCCGGCAATGACAGCTGATGCAAAAAAACAGTGGAGGTGGGGAAATTTTTTTGATCGAATTTGGACCGTGTTTCGGCTAGCACTGGCGGCAAATGGATGAAGAGAGAGAATGGGAGAGAGAGTAAGGGAGAGTGGTGGTGGCCGGAGCTCCGACGAACGAACTCCGATAGTGAAGATGGTTGTTGGAATCTGTTTTCAAAGAGAGCAAGAGAGAGAGGGAGTAGAGAGAGAGAGAGGAGCATGCATGAGTTTGTGTGTGTTGTATGTGTGTGTGTGTGTGATGTATTTAAAAATGAAAAATAAATAATTTATCAAATATAATTTTCTTCCAACATATCCCTTAAATTAGGGAAAGTAGATGTGGAAAAGTAAAAAAAGTGGAAAAAATAGGAAAAGAAAATTAAATTAATATTATTTGTGTTAATGTGACAAGACACCAAATTATTATTGTACTGTGTATTGAAATAATTGATTCGACTCAACTTTTGCAAGTCGTATTAAATAACATATAAAATAATGAATGCCGATATATATAAATACAAAAAATATATATAATAAATTAAAAATATAATCATGTTAAAAAAAATATATTATACTATAAATAATTAAAATTATATTGTGCAGTAAAAAATTGCAGTGCTATGTTGTGTACGTATGCAGATGACTATGCAAAAAATATTAAAATGTTGATAAACTGATAAAAATCTTTAAATTTATGAAATTAAAAATAATTATTAATAAATTATGTAAAATTAAAATATGACAAAAATTGATGAAAAAATTATAAAATAATGACGATTATCAATAATTTGTTAAAAAAATATAAAAATATGTAAAAAATTACATTTTGTGCCCTTTAACAATCAGAAAGCGTGAAAATGTTAATTTTAGGCACGGAGAGCCAAAATTAGGTGTCAACACCGGCAAAGAACCTTGACTAGTGGAACTTCTTTGTTCCTTAGTCTATGAACTTGATTATCAGGAATTTCGACTGAAACTTTCTCATAAGAAAGACTGTTCTGAACATCTACACTTTTTAAGGGAACAACTACAGCCGGGTCACCAATACACTTCTTCAACAACGAGACATGGAACGTAGGGTGTACTGAAGCTAGATCTGAAGGCAAATCAAGCTCGTAAGCTACCTTTACAAAGTGACTGAGAATTCTGTAAGGACCGACATATCGGAGACTGAGTTTTCTTTTCTTGCCGGACCTCTTCACTCCCTTCATGGGAGAGATTTTCAAGTACACAAAATAACCAACCTCAAACTCGAGATCTTTTCTCCTCACATCTGCTTACGATTTCTATTTGCTCTGGGCTGCCCTAAGCCTATACGATTTTTATCAGCTCTAGGCTACCCTAAGCCTTTCTCTGATCAACTGGACTTCCTCTAAAGTATTAAATACCAAGTCAGGCCCTACTACTGTGTCCTCACCCACTTCAAACCAACCAATCGAAGACCTATATTTCCTACCATAAAGAGCCTCAAACAGAGTCATCTGGATACTGGAATGATAGTTGTTATTGTACGCGAATTCAATCAAAGGCAAGTGGTCATCCCAACTACCTTTAAAATCAACAACGCAGGCTCTTAACATATCCTCTGGTATCTTAATGGTCCTTTCGGCTTGACTGTCAGTCTGAGGGTAAAAAGCTATACTAAGGTGAACTTGGGTACCGAGACCTTTTTGGAATGCCTTCCAGAAGTGAGAGGTAAACTGAGTACCTCTGTCTGAGATGATAGATAAGGGAACACCGTGCAACCTAATCAACTCTCAGAGGTAGATTTTGGCATAGTACTCAGTCAAATAAGAGGTGTGAACTGGCAAGAAATGAGCTGATTTGGTCATCCTGTCAATAATAACCCAAATCGAATCATGCTGATGATGAGTACGAGGCAAAATCATCACAAAGTCCATGTTTATTTCATCCCATTTCCATGTGGGAATACTGAACTCCTGTATGGACCCACTAGGGTTCTGGTGCTTAATATTAACTTGCTGACATGTCGAACACTTAGCTACAAACTTTGCAATATCCCTCTTCATCCTGCTCTACCAATAGATCTCCCATAAATCATGGTACATCTTAGTGGCTACTGGATGAATAGAGTAACGTGTACCATGCACTTCTGCAAGAATTTGTTATCTTAAGTCATCTCTACCTGGCACACATAGCCGACCCTGACAATGCAATACACTATCTCCCCTTTGGAAGAAAACTTCTATCTTCTGATCTATGACTGACTCTTTCAGCTTTACTGGATTGGGATCTCTATCCTGCTTTCCCATCACCTCAGAAACTAGAGATGATTCTAAACTACTCTGCACCCACACACTACTCTCTGCTGAATCGACTAAGCGGACGCCTAGTCGGGCAAGCTGATGAACTTCTTGAACTAACTTTTTCTTACCATTCTCAATATAAGCAACACTACCCATAGACAATCTACTAAGAGCATCTTCCAATACATTGGCCTTGCCTGAATGATACAAAACACTCATATCATAATCTTTCAGCAATTCCAACCACCTTCTCTAATATAAATTCAAATCTTTTTGAGAAAAGGCACACTGTAAGCTTTTATGGTTTGTGAACACATCAACATGCACCCCATACAAATAGTGCCTCCAAATCTTTAAGGCGAACACTACAGCTGCCAATTCAAGATCATGGGTGGGGTAATTCTTCTATGAGGCTTAAGTTTTCTAGAGGAATAGGCTTTGACCTTACCTCTTTGCATCAAAACACAATCCAACCCAACTCTGGAAGTATCACAGTACACAACAAACCCATCTGAACCATCTGGCAAAGTCAAAACTGGGGCTAAAGTGAGTCGAGTCTTCAACTCCTAAAAACTCTTCTCACAAGAATCAAACCACTAAAACTTAACTTTTTTAGTCAATCTGGACATGGGAGACGCAATAGATGAAAACCCTTCAACAAACTGACGATAATAACCAGCTAAACCCAAGAAAATCCTGATGTCTAATGGAGAGACAGGTCTGGGCTAGTTTCTCACCACCTCGATCTTTTAAGGATTAACTCTAATGCCATCACCGGAAATAATATGGCTAAGGAATGCTACTTACCTTAACCAAAATTCACACTTACAAAATTTGGTGAACAACCGATGAGTTTTGAGAGTCTGAAGTATGATTTTGGGGTGATCTGCATGATCATTCTCGCTATAGGAATAGACAAGAATGTCATCGATGAAGACTATAATGAACATGTCCAAGTACTGCATGAACACGCAATTCATTAAGTCTATGAAATCTACTAGGGCATTAGTAAGACAAAAGGACATGACTAGAAATTTGAAGTGACCATACCGAGTTCGGAAAACTATTTTCAAAATGTCACATTCTCTGACTCTGAGCTAATGATAGCTGGATCTGAGGTCTATCTTAGAAAAGTAACTGACGCCCTCAAGTTAGTAAAACAATTCATTGATTCTAGGAAGTGGATATTTATTCTTGATGGTGACTTTGATCAACTGACGGTAGTAATACATATTCTGAGAAAACCATCTTTCTTACGCATAAATAGAACTGGTGCGCCCTACGGAGAGATGTTGGGTCTAATGAATCCCTTATCTAGGAGATCCTTTAATTGTTCTTTTGATTCTTTAAGTTTGGTTGGAGCCATTCTGTATGGCAGAATAGAGATAGGCTGAGTATCTGGGAGAAGGTGTATTCCGAAGTCGATTTACCTATGGGATGAACTCCAGGAAGATCTTCAGGGAACACATCTGAAAATTCCCTGACTACTGAAACTGACTCAAGGGTTGAAGTCTCTGAATTAGAGTCTTTGACTCAAACAAGATGGTAAATACACCCCTTGGATATCATCTTTCTCACTCTAAGGTATACAACAAGCAGACCTCTGAGCGTTATAGTACTACTCCTCCATTCTAAGACTGGTTCATTTGGGAACTAGAAATAAACTATTCTATTTCTATAATCAACTAAAGCATAGCATGAGTGGAGACAATCCATGCCGAGAATGACATCAAAATCCGTCATCTCTAATTTTACAAGATCAACTAAAGTAACTTTATAAGATATTGTTACCGGACAGTTCCTGTATACCTGTCTGGCTATAATGGAAACACCTACTAAGGGTAGACACTGAAATGGCTCTGCTAAGATTTTGTGACTTATTTCAAAGTTGACGACTATATAAGGGGTTACAAAACAAAGAGAAGCTCCAGGGTCTAATAAAGCATAAACATGTAAATGAAAGACTTGCAGCGTACCAGTAACTACTTTAGGAGAATTTTCCTGATCTTTTTAGTACTAAAAAGAATACAATCTATTTGGACGCTGACCACTGGTAGCACTGGAAGCTGCATCCTTCTGAGTCAGGCGACCGGTTGGAACTAACAACTAATGAGACTGGCCCTGTTGGCTCAACTCCCTATATTTCTAAGCAACTACCTAACATTCTCAAATTCGATGGCCTGTCTTGCCACACCTTAAGCATACATCACTGCCAGATCTACACTCACCCTGATGGTTCCTACCATATTTTTGACATAGAAGATTCATACGGGCACTGTTAACATTGCCTTAGGACTTAGAGGCTGGTACCCTATCCTGGTTATCATTTCTGAATTTGGTCACTAGGGCACTAGCTGAAGAGAGTAATAGGGCTAAAGATCTCTGATGAAACTGAGGGAAGTTACCACCTTCTGACCTTGGTTGACTGAAATTAAAACTACCTATTCTATCCCTCTTGTTCTCCCTCTCTCTCCTTAGTCCTCTGCTCTTCAATCTATTAAGTATGGACCATCAACCTAGATAAGTCCATCTCCGTAATTAGCATTGCGGTCCTACACTTTTTGACCACACTATCAGATACACCAGACATAAACTTGCTCATCTTGGATCTGCTGTTAGCTACTACATGAGGAGCATATCTAGCTAATTGAGTAAACTTGAGGGAATACTCCCTCACGCTCATGTTGCCCTGTCTCAAGTTAATAAATTCTAACACCTTTGCCTCTCTCAACTCCAATGGAAAGTATCTGTCTAAGAAGGCTGTAGCAAACTCATCCCATTTTACAGGTCCAACATCTGTACCCCTATCTACCTTCCACTACTTAAACCATGTATGGGGTACATCCTATAACAGATATGCAGCCAACTCAGCACTTTAGTAGATGTCACCCCTATAATATATGTTACTTTCTAAACTATATCTAATAATTCCTATGGATCTTTTTCAGACTTGTCACCCCTATAATATCTGTTAACTTCTAAACTATATCTAATAATTCCTATGGATCTTTTTCAGACTTGGATCCCATGAAGGAAGGAGAGTTCATTTGGGTAAAGTCTTAAATTTTGGTTGCAGCAGTATTGGCCACTGGGTTGGCCTGAACAGCGACTGGCCATTTCTTTTGAGCTGCTATGAAATTGGCTAGAGTGGTAAACGCAGCTCTAAATTCTGCATGGGAGACATACTCGTTCAGAAGATCTGCCTGAACGGATGAAGGTGTTGGCTGGTTTCTTGTTCTTCTTCCATTGTTCTTTTTGGGGGGCATGTTCTATAAATAGAAGGAAGAAATAAATTAGAAAGAGAGTTTAACATGAGCATCATTCTCAGTTGCATGACGTGAATACTGGAAGAAGGAAAACATTTCCTAAACGCCTCATAGCCTCTTGTCCATAAGTGTGGAACACTACACACACATGCATAAGACTCTACTTGATGTGGCTTTCAGACTTCCTAGGATACTTTAAAACCTTAGGCTTTGATACCAAGTTTGTAACGCCCTAAGAGTATACCTTGGGCGTCATACGGTGCTTACAGTCTTGAGGGACCATAAGCTAACCCATAAGTTGGTACCTGCTGTGAGTACTGAATAATATATGATAATACAGAAGAACAATTGTTATGCCATAAGGTTTTAAGTAATGAAAACTAATAAAATCTATAAATGCCAAATAGATAAAATAATCTGACAATATCAACTGAAGTTTGAATACTGAATAAATGTCTATAGTGTCTGAAAGCCTCTAAACTGACTAAATATGAGTTGACGGGACAGGCCCCAACTAACTTCAACTGACTACTAAACTGAAATCATGAAATAAAATAATTTGTCCTTGAAATATGAGGACTCACCACTACTACTGCTGAAAGCCTAGAAGTCTAAGAATGATCCGGGAACTGGACGTTTGAATCTATGATATGAAACATCATAGCACAAAAAAAGGGTATGCGGACAGTACTTTGAATGTACTAGTATCCAAAATGAGATAGGAAGATATGCATGGTTTTATGAACATAAACAAATAATCATCTGAATATATATATAAATAACATAAGGTAATGAATAGAGTGCATGAAGTCCATAGATACTAAGAATACAAAAAATCTGTGAATACTGAGGATGCATAACCAAGCATATAACACGAACTGAATGTAGTCTGTAAACTAAAATACTGAAATTTTGATAAATGAATGTGTGATATCTATATGCTATTGTCAAGCAACCTAAAATTAAGTTACTAAACTAATTTTTGAACTGAGACTGTAACTTGAGACTGTCAGAGATATCATCTAACCGATATGCCCCAATCTGAGCTAATTGGGGTCCAACCTGTAACCCCAGTTGGAAGGGTGTTAGTACCATGCCTGTAATATCCTAAATCATAATTAGTGAGTAATTATAATTGTATAAGGAGAAAAAAAAAATTTGGGCTATTAGGCTAAAGCCCAATTTAAAAGGGGAAGGGAAAGGGAAAAAAGAGGCGTGCCTTTTTGCCCAAATTTAAAATGGAATGGGAAAGATTATTATTATTATTATTATTATTATTATTATTATTATTATTATTATTATTATATATGTATATATATACATATATATGTATATATATAGGGTTTTTGCCCATTACCTGCATAGAGAAATTAAAGCTAGCAAAGGCAGAAAAAAAAGAAACGAGCAAGTTGTTCGTCAAGTGGAAACAAAAATGAGGTTGGATCGGCAATATCTTTCAAGCGTAAGGTAAATTTGTTTCTATATTTTTATCGTGATCTTAAGTCTAGGTAATTTATTTTGATAGTAAAATTTAATTGCTAAAGGCAAGAATTTTGGGTAATAAGGTTTGTTTTGGTTATAAAGTTTAAGAAATAGAAGAATATCATAAAACCTTGAAGGTTGGGTAGTCTAATTTTATCATGAAATTATCCTAAACAATAGAATTAACTCGAGATTGATATGATATGATTTTAAATTCGATCGAAGGGAGTCCTATCAATAGTTCGAGGTGACAAGTTTGGTATTTCAGAAATTATACTGTGAGTAGTAATCTTACCATAATTTGTGTTTATTAACTTGCATATTTTATACTTGATTTTGATGAAACAATGAGTTTGAAATGCTTTGAAATTGCATGTGGGGCAAGTCCTTTACTTTATTTGAACTTTAAATGATATATACTATTTTGAAAAAAATACTTTCATATGAATATTCTATTGTTTACAAATGAACTTATAAATGGGAGTAGTCCTTGATTTGAATTCCGCAGCTAATGGCGGGATCGTTAGGCTTGGTGCACCTTGTATTTACTGATGAATTTTATAGCCCTTGCTAGTGGGAATGTAAAACTAGCATACTATTACTGATATGATATGGGACTCTTTTATGAGGGATCCACTGTTATGGGTTATTCTTAATAAAGAAGAAAGCCACACTGATTACATGATTTATTCTTAAAAACCTCCCAAATATGTATATTTGATATGATATGATACTTTTTGAGTTTATTACTGAACTATTGGTTTACTTGGTTTACATGAAACAATGATATTGTTTATTATTACTAGTTTCTGAAAAAACATTTATTTTATGATATTTCTTGACTTGTCCCCAATAAAATGGTTGTAGTTAAGTTTTATTACTCACTGAGCTAGCGTCTCACTCCTCACTATTATTTTTCAGAGAACGCAGGTAACAATGAGGATTTTGTTGGCTAGAGGATCTGAGTAGAATATTCCTGGTAAGCCCCGCAATTATTTGCTCCATAGTTGTGTCTTTAGAGCTTTGAGCAGAATTATGGAGTATTTGATTTCCTCTTGTTTTTGGAGATGAATTTTGTATTGATATTGGTGGTATTAGTGCATTGTTGGTGATTTTTGGTGTATTGTGTTGGTGTTTGTGTAGTGGTTGTGATGTTGGGTTGTTTTGTTATTGAATTGAGACAGGAAATTTTCTGGTTAGGCCCCAAAACAAGGGAAACTCTGTCTGATTTTCTGTAAAATTCTGACGAGGCTTGCTTTGGAGTCCTAAACTCCTTAGTGCCGATCATGATCCTATTTTGGATCGTGAAAAAGTTAGTATCAGAGCGCCTAGGTTAATTCTGTGACTATGGAGAACACGATAGTAGTAGAATCTCAGTTATGATTATGTTGCCGGCCATTTCTATAATCGTGATTTTGCGAGAGCGTGATAGGATATGTCTTGATCTTCTTTCATATTCTTCCATACATGTGTGACATTTAGGATCAATTAGATGAATCTAACTGTCTTGTTTTTTTAATCAGATGGTTCATAGAACAACTCATGGTAGGGGAAAAGGTGGAGCCCATAGAAAGGCTCGGGTAGGGGTAATGGTGATACCGCAGGGAATCGCACTTCTACTCCAAGAAATTCAAGAGAACCCACTCTTTTGTGTCGTCATACTTTGTTGTGAGATTTGATAGACAGCCAGAGATGTTAAATTTTCTTTTTCCTGTTGCTACTTCTGTGGGAGATTCATTGTTAGTTGAGTATGCGTACTGTAATTATGAGATTATAGTGGAAGGTAAGGATACCCTTACTGACTTGATTGTACTTGACATGATTGACTTTGATGTGTTGATGGGCATGGATTGGTTATCTCCTTGCTATGCTACCATAGATTATCATGCAAAGATAGTTTGATTTGAGATACCCAATGAATCTAGTTTTGTATTGGAAGGGAGTCAAGTTCTAGAGGTAAATAAAGTTATACTCCCTCCGTCCCATTTTATGTGTTGCCATTTCCTTCTTGGTCCGTCCCAAAAAGAATGTCACATTTTCTTATTTGGTAACTATTTAATGGCATCATTCCCATTTTATCCTTAGTTGGTCCCACTTATTAAGAAAAGTCAACAAAAAAGAAAACATAAAAATAACTTTAAAAGAGGTAATTTTGTAAACTTTACAAAGTCATCACTTATTTCTTAAACTTCTTGCCCCATAAAATAGGACGGAGGTAGTATCTTTTATAAAGAACCAACGGCTATTAGAGAAAGGTTACATGGGTCTCTTAGCTATGATAAGTGATGTTAGAGAAGGAACACTTAGTTTGGCGGAGCTACCTGTGGTAAAGAAATTTTCTGATATATTTCCTGAGGAATTTCCAGGATTACCTCCAGTACAAGAGATAAACTTCAGTATTGATTTGGCATATGACACTATGCCAATATGTATACCCCCATATCGTATGGCACCAGCAGAATTGAAGGACCTCAAACAACAGTTGCAAGACTTACTAGATAAAAGTTTTATCAGATCGAGTATATCGCCATAGGGTGCACCAGTTTTGTTTGTAAAGAAGAAAGATGGGTCTCTAAGAATGTGTATTGACTACAGGCAGCTAAACAAGGTAACAATATGTGACAAGTATCTGCTGCCTCATTTAGAAGACCTATTTGATCAAATAAAAGGAGCTTCTCATTTTTTAAAAATTGATCTCTGATCGGGTTATCATCAGCTTAGAATCAAGGAGGAAGATATATCTAAAACAGCATTCAAAACTCGATATGGGCATTATGAGTTCCTTGTGATGCCTTTCGGGTTAACCAATTATGGACTTGATGAATAGGGTGTTCAGGCCGTTTTTGAAAAAAATTATGATAGTATTCATTGATGATATTCTGATATATTCTCGTAGCTAGGAAGAACATGAGAATCATCTGATGACTGTATTACAGACCTTGAGGGAACATAAGCTTTATGCTAAGTTCTCAAAGTCGAATTTTGGCTTGACTCAGTATCATTTTTGGGGCATGATGTCTCCAAGGATGGTATCACGGTGGATTCTAAAAAGACAAAAACAGTTCAACAATGGCCTAGACCTACTCCACCTACAGAGATTCACCACTTTATCGATTTGACTAATTACTACAAGCGTTCTGTGTAGGATTTCTCTAAAGTTGCAGCTCCATTGACCAGAATGACCCAAAAAAATGTTAAGTTCCAGTGGATGAAAGAATGTGAGCAGAGCTTTCAGAAACTCAAAACATGTTTGACCACTGCACCAGTTTTAGCCTTACCATCAGGTTTTAGAGGATTTAAGGTATTCTGTGATGCTATGCTTCAAGGGTTGGATTAGGATGTGTTCTTATGCAACATGATCATGTTATTGCTTATGCTTCGAGACAGTTGAAGAAGCACAAGCTGAACTATCCTACAAATGATTTGGAAATGTCCGTTATGGTTTTTGCTTTTAAGATTTGGAGGCATTACTTATACAGTGAAACTTGTGAGATTTATAATGATCATAAGAGCTTGAAGTACATTTTTTCAATAGTAAGATCTAAATATTCGAAAGTATCGGTGGATGGAATTACTCAAGGATTATGATTGTGTTATCTTGTATCATCCTAGAAAAACTAGTGTTGTGGCTGGTGCTTTGACCAGGAAATCTATTGGTGGTTTGGTACATATAGCTCTTGGAAAGAGGCAGCTAGCGAAAGATGTGCAGAAACTTGAAGGAAAAGGTGTCAGTTTTGGTGTTGGAAAGTCAGGGGTGTTGTTATCTTGTGTTCAAGCAAAATCTTCTTTAGTAGACGCATAAAAGCGACTCAATTTGAGGATGTACAGTTGTGTAAATATTGAGATGAGGTCCTAGCTAGTCAAAATAAGATGATGAGTATTGATTGTGATGGTATCCTTTGGGTGGGTAATCTATTATGTGTACCAACTGCAGAGGGGTTGAGACAAGCTATTCTTAAGGAAGCTCACAACTCTAAATATACCATTCACCCTGGTTCCACTAAGATGTATCATGACCTGAAGCAGTTGTACTAGTGGGAAGGTATGAAGAAAGATATTGCTAACTTTTTTCTAGTTGCTTGACTTATCAACAGGTTAAAGCAGAGCATCAACGACCAGCAAGATTATTGCAAGAGATCAGCATTCCAGATTAGAAATGCGAAAGAGTTACCATGAATTTTGTAATCGGGCTACCACAAACCATTAAAGGCATGAATCTGTATGGGTAATTGTAGATCGACTTACTAAGTCAGCTCACTTTCTAGCAGTTAAGACAACATATAATGGAGTGACATATGCTAAGTTATTTATGGATGAAATTGTCAGACTTCAGGGAGTTCCATTGTCCATCATTTCTGATAGAGGATCACAGTTTACTTCACACTTTTGGAGATCTTTCCAAGAAGCATTGGGTACTATATTTCATCCGCAGATCAATGGATAATTTGAGCGTACTATACAAATCTTGGAAGGATATGTTGAGAGCTTGCATTCTTGATTTTGGAGGTAGTTGGAATACTTACTTACCCTTAGATGAATTCGCATACAATAATATTTTTTAGTCCAGCATTCAGATGGATCCATATAAAGCCTTGTATGGTAGACGATGTCATTCTTCTATTGGGTTGTTTGAAGTTGGAGAGGCTAAGGTTTTAGGACCATACTTGATACAGGATGCTATGGACAAAGTCCAATTATTAGACATAGGTTGCTCACCTCTCAAAGCAGACAAAAGTCATATGCTGATAAGACAAAAAGAGATTTGGTGTTCACAATTGAGGATAAGGTCTTTCTACGAGTCTCTCCTATGAAGGGTGTGATGCAATTAAAAATAAGAGGTAAATTGAGCCTGAGATATGTAGGACCTTATGAGATACTTGAGCATATAGGAGGAGTGGTATATCGTGTGACACTCCCTCCCAAGATATCTTTCATCCATCTGGTGTTTCATGTCTCTATGCTAAGGAAATGTGTATCAGATTCTTCTTACGTTCTCAAAGCACCGACCTTGCAACTTGATGGGAACTTAACCTATGAGGAGGAACCAGTGACCATATTGATAGACAAGTAAGAAGGTTACTGAAGAAGCTACATGGGAGTCAGAAAAGGATATGAGACTCAACTACCCTCACTTGTTTCAGTCTTCAGGTATGCACTTGTTCTAAATTCGGGGACCAAATTTCTTAAGGTGGGGAGAATGTAATACTCCAAATCATAATTAGTGAGTAATTATAATTGTATAAGGAGAAAAAAAAAAGATAGAAATGGGGCTATTGGGCCAAAGCCCAATTCAAAAGGAAAAAGGAAAAAAAGGGCGTGCCTTTTTGCCCAGTGACCATTATATACATACATACATACATACATACATATATATATATATATATATATATATATATATATATATATATATATTAAGGGCTTTTGCCCATTACATGCATAGAGAAATCATAGCTAGCAAAGGTAGTACTACTACCTAACGACGCACAAAGTAGGAAAAAAAAAACAACGACCAAGTTGTTCGGCAAATAGAAAAAAATGAGGTTGGATTGGAAAGATCTTTCTGCCGTAAGGTAAATTTGTTTCTATATTTTTATCGTGATCTTAAGTCTAGGTAATTTATTTTGGATAGTGAAATTTAATTGGTAAAGGCAAGAATTTTGGGTAATAAGGTTTGTTTTGGATACAAAGTTTGAGAAATAGAAGAATATCATGAAACCTTGAAGGTTGGGTAGTCTAATTTTATCATAGAATTAGCCTAAACAAGAGAATTAACTCGAGACTGATATGATATGATATTAGATTCGATCGAAGGGAGTCCTATCAATTGTTCGAGGTAACAAGTTTGGTATTTCGGAAATTGTATTGTGAGTAGTAATTTTACCATAATTTGTGTTTATTAACTTGCATATTTTATACTTGATTTTGATGAAACAATGAATGAAATGCTGTGAAATTGCATGTGGGGCAAGTCCTTTACTTGATATGATATTGAAATGGTTATTTGAAATATGATATTATTACGGTGAACATTCTTTACTTACATGAGATTAAGTATTTTTGACATCTGTTTTATTCAACTTTACATGTGACATGATTTGATATGAACTTTAAATGATATGTACCATTCTGAAAAAAAATATTTTCATATGAATATCTTATTGTTTACAAAAAATTTATAAATGGGAATAGACCTTGATTTGAATTCCGTAGCTAACGGCGGGATCGTTAGACCAGTGCACCTTGTATTTACTGATGAATGTTATAGCCCTCGCTAGTGGAAAGGTAGAACTAGCATACTGTTACTGATATGATATAGGACTCCTTTATGAGGGATCCACTGTTATGGGTTATTCTTAATAAAGAAGAATGTCACACTGATTACATGATTCATTCTTGAAAACCTCCCAAATATGTATATTTGATATGATATGATGCTTTTTGAGTTTATTACTGAACTATTGGTTCACTTGGTTTACATGAAATAGTGATACTGTTTATTGTTACTATTTTTTGAAAAAGCATTTATTTCATGATGTTTTCTAACTTGTCTCCATTAAAATGGTTGTGGTTAAGTGTTATTACTCACTGAGCTAGCGTCCACTCCTCGCTATTATTTTTTAGAGAACGCAGGTGATAGTGAGGATTTCGTTGGCTAGAGGATCCGAGTAGCATATTCCTAGTGAGCCCACAATTGTTTGTGTGGGCTATAGTTTAATTATTCATGAGTAAAATTGTGGAGTATTTGATTTTCTCTTATTTTTTGGAGATGAATTTCGTGTTGATATTGGTGGTATTAGTGCATTGTTGGTGATTTTTGGTGGATTGTGTTGGTGTTTATGTGGTGGTTGTGATGTTGGGTTATTTTATTGTTGAATTAAGAAAGGAAATTTTCTGGTTAGGCCCAAAAACAGGGAAAACTCTGTCCGATTTTCTGTAGAATTTTGACGAGGCTTGCTTTGGAGTCCTAAACTCCTTAGCACTGATCATGATCCTGTTTTGGGTCGTGACAGTGCCACGGTTACTAACGTTGGCTGTATGGATCCACTATACTGATGTATTGTATTGTCCTGAAGGACTATGCATGTCAAGCCTGAACTGACAGGTGACCCCAGCGAGATAGTCAAGCCTTAACTGACGGGTGACTTCTCATATCCTATGCTGGCTACGTAGTTCTGGAGATCAGGGAGAGCTACTAATAACCTTGCCTATCTGACGGGGAAGTCGCCATCCTTGCACTCGCTCGATGCTAAATCTTACTCCCAACTGAATGACACTGAGTTACTAAACTGTTCAGAGTTTACTGGTTGATCTAGTAATGCTCATAATACATTCTGAAGTTATTCTGAAGATACTAAGATGAGACTAAGGTAAACAGCTATGGTGTTAGGGTATTCAAAACCCCCAGGACTCAAAAGCAATAATAGAAAAATAATATCAAGCCTAGAGGACATAACATGAGAGTTTTTATCATGTACTCATTCTTGTAGGCATTTTGTCAAACACTTGTAATTCAAAGTTTAGTCTAATCATGGTAATGAAATGGAACTTGAAGTAATAGCATGAATTCAACATCTATGACGTCAAATCTTGATTTTATTCAATGAATAATAATAACATTAAAGCATGTGAAATTTGATAGCAACAATAAT
Source organism: Capsicum annuum (assembly GCF_002878395.1). Classification (NCBI taxonomy): domain Eukaryota; kingdom Viridiplantae; phylum Streptophyta; class Magnoliopsida; order Solanales; family Solanaceae; genus Capsicum; species Capsicum annuum. The sequence continues at coordinate 174,442,732 of NC_061120.1, read as the reverse complement.
TCCATTTAAACATAGTGTAGAATCCAAGTTCATGGAGATTTATGGTTGCAAACATAATTTAAAATCAAGAAAACTTGAGAAGATCATAATTTTGCAAATAAAAATAGATACCTGAACTCCATGGGTGAAAGGAACCCATGGATGAACATTTAACAAACCTGGGTAGATGAATTCGTGAGGATTAAGGGTGAGTTCTTGAGATTTGACCTTGAATTTTGAAGGTTAGGGATTTTATTCTTGAAGAGAATTGATTTAATTTGAGAGAATAATGTAAAATTGATCAAATAATGCTTTATTCAAGCTTAAATTCCGTGTTAGGACGGATTAGGAACTTTGAGAAAAGACCAAACGACCCTTAAAATTTTAAATTGCGGACTGGAAATCCAGATTTTTGGCTTGGGTGTGATGCGGTGTAATCGCGTTATGCCACTGAAAAATGACAATTGGGACCTGAAAGCTTGGCGTGACGTGGTGGAGTCGCGGAGCCTCACTGAAAGTTGATAATTGTGAACTGGGTCTATGACGTGACGTGCCATTATCGTGGAGCAACACTGAAATTTGACAATTTCCATTTGGCTGGCCTCTGCGACGTGGTGAAGTGCTAATTGGCACACTATTTTACAAAAATGGCTCTAACTCTTCACCCGAATATCGGATTTGGGTGAATTTTATATCATTGGAAAGTTGTCTGAATTTTTTATGCGATGGTAAGCTCTAAACTGAAAAATATTGAGTATTTAGAAAAATTTATATAGGATCACTCCTGTACTTAGAGCTAAATTAAGGTAGGGAAATATGGGGTATTACAACATTAATCTCTTGAGATTTTTTATGCAACAAATTACTTATTCATAACATGAAAAATCGTCAATAAAAGTGAGAAATATTTTTTTCTTAGTGAAAAATTAGAGATCAGAAGAATCACATATATCAGTGTGTATAATTTTAAAAATTTATATGCTTCTTGCGGATTCTTTCTTTATGTGCCTTGTTTTTTTTTTTCTAATACAATCCTCACAAATGTTAAGATTAGTAAAATTCAAATTTGAAAGAATTTCATTTTTAACTAATCTTTTCAGTCTTTCTTTATATATGTGACGTAAACATTTATGCCACAAGTAAGAAGATTGTTCATTCACCAAACTTCGATTAGTTCCAATATTATGATGTTGAGTTAAGAGTGTTTCGACAAGCAGATTATCCAGATTTAATGTGTATAAGTTATCACAAAGAGTATCAGTACCAATGAGATAATTATGCTTAAACAAATTAAAAAATTCATTATCGAAATTAAAAAAAGTGTCCAATATTATCTAACTTAGATAAAAAAATAAATAAATTTTTTGAATAAAAGGTACTTAACAAATTTTAAGTTAATTTAAATGACAATCAGTATCGAGAATCAAATGATAAATCCCGACAGCTTCAACTGGAGCCTTCACTATATTCTCTATGTACACATATCTTTCATTCTTGTTTATGGCCTGATTGTAAAAAATTCCTGCATTGTATTAGAAACATGAACAACACAATCAGAGTCAATCCACCTAGTATTATAAGGAACTTTAGTTAAATTTGATTCATGACATATAAAGCACCAGACTTACCTTTCTTCTCGAATCATGCTTTATTTTTTAGACAATCTTTTTGAAAGCATTCAGATTTTCCGTAGAAATGACACTTATCATTCTTTTTTTTCTTTTACATACTTTATATGAGGACTCATTAACATTAAGTTGTTTTTGTTTTTTCTTACCATGCTTCTTTACTTTCTTTTCAATTCTTTGATGATTTACAAAGTTAATGGAGTGGGTTCATTAATTCTTCATCCTTATTTCCTCCCGAACCAGCATGTCATGCAATTCATGCACATTTCATTTGCCTTTCGTGGTGTTGGAGTTTATTTAAAAAGGACTGTATTCGACATTACTGAATTGATGATGAATTGCACAAGAAAATTTTGTTCCCAAAGACTTAAGTCTTATTGCTATGTTTTTCATTTCAATGACATGCACATACATGATACGTGAATCATCAAATTTCATAGTGGTCAAAGTACCTATTAGTATCTCATCAAGAGACTTATTAACAGTTTGAGAGAATTTCTTCACAAGTTTCAGAAGTTCTTTCGCATTTTTAGTTTTGAAAAAAGTAGTCTTAATGTTGTCCGCAATATTCATTCGTATGAATACTAAGCCTAATCTGCTAGACCGATCCCAATACTTATAGTAGGATCTTTGTTCAGACTGCTAGTTTTAGTAATAGCAATTGGCTTCTCAAAGTGAAGTACAACATCAAGATCTACAATTCTCATATGAAATCTGATCTTTTCACACTAGTCTAAAAAGTTAAGACCGTTAAAAATCATAACAAAGATAGAATGTGAATGAAGAGCAAATGTTGCAAAAATAGAACATTCTCATTTGTTAAACGTTGAGTTATGAGTTAAAATATATACTATTAGATTCAAAATTGATTTATGTACTTTAATGTATATTAATGTCCTTCTTTGGGCGAAACATCAAAATACAACTTCAAACTTAATGATGTTTAAATATAAATTTAACATAATTCGATAAACTTTAATGTATCTATAATAATATTTAATATCTTTGGATTAAAAAAAGGCAACCCGGTGCACTAAAGCTACCGCTATGTGCGGTGTCTGGGGAAGGGCCCCACCACGAGGGTGTATCATACGCAACCTTACCTTGCATTTCTGCCAGAGGTTGTTTCCAAGGCTTGAACCCGTGACCTTCTGATCACATGGCAGCAACTTTATCAGTTACTTTAAAGCTCCCCTTCATTTAATATCTTTGGATAAATAAATAAAATTAGTGATACATCTAAATTATCTTTTTAATGTTCAATAATCATAAGAACAAACAATCAATCTTTGAGTGATTCATAAATGTCTTATAACCAAAAACTTCAATCAACTATAACTGTTACAACGGTTATAAGCATCAAGATCAAAATTTGAAATTAAGTTTAACTATTCTTTTGAAATTGTATTCCTTAAAGATTCGATCACTTTGGTGATAAACTAATCTCACTTATATAATTTCAAATTAAAAAAATAAAAAGTAATTTTTATTTAAATTAAATCACCGTATTGGGCACAAAACTTTGAAATCCAATGAATTGATTGACCATAATTATAATAACTTGATAGTGTTATTTACTACCAAAGTGTTCTTTTCAATTGTTGTTGGATTCTAAAATGAATGATAAGATAACATGCTTCAACCATTTCTCGATTCACGGATAAAACAGTCAAAATAAAGGAATAAATATCTATCATCATGCATACCATAAAATCACCGATACAGATTACATGAATTCACATGAGAAATTTTGTAATTCTTTAAATAATATCAAAATTCATGAACAATTAAATCCATTATAACAAACTACGTGCAACAATGAATGTTGTTTACGGATTAGGAACTTTGGCATTATTCTCTAAAGGGTTCATAAATTGAGAGAAAACATCAATTATAGTGAAAAAATTATTAGTTCGTAAAACTTTGGCGTTGATACCACATGTAAAGATTACATGGCTTTAGAATTGCAGAACTTAAGATTTTCACATACTAGTGAATAACAACAAAACAGCCAAGAAACATATCTGAATTGTCCACAAATTGTCTTCTTGAACGAAATTGTGGAAGCACTTTATTTGTATTTATTTCTTTTCTTGTTTAATAACTCTTTTCTCTCCCTTCTCTTTTGTGGGTTTCTTTCAGAATAGAACATAGATGGAGAATACGTTGTTCTCCCCTTTTTTTTTTTTTGGTTAAGAAGAGGAGATATATTAAAGCATAGAGTTTAGTACACGTTGGCCACTCAATCTGGCTCAAAAATAAGTTGGTTTGTATTACAGTTTGTGCTATTGAATTTTACAGATCAATTGAAGCAAGTTCCTAAAATGTCTTCTCAGACCCGCTCTAACGTAAACACAGCAGGAACTTCCAAAATGCGGTTGGATCCAAAACATTTCCTACGTGCTCCTTCCTTAGCCAGTGAGTCCGCTACTTGATTTTGCTCCCTAAAGCAATGTTGCACTGCTGGTCTTTCCACTCGTGTAAGCATGGACCTACAAGAATCAATAATATGGTTATAGTGCATGTTCCCGTGTTTCAGCATATGTATGACCTGTTGGGAGTCGATGTTGATTTCTATGGGAAGGAGGTTGTTTTCAGCAACAATTTTTAGGCCCTCAAGCAGAGCTAGAAGCTCCATTTGATTATTAGTCGCATTAGGATAACCCTTGTAAAAGCCTATAATCCAGTCCCCATTGTTATTTCTGATTACCCCCCCCCCCCCCATGCCTCCAATCCCTGGGTTTCCCAAGCTGGACCCGTGTTGAGTTTGTAGGTGTTTTGGGGTGGGGGCACCATTTGACAGAAAGAGTGATATGGGGGGACTATAGAGGGTTAGGGTAGTTGTTTAGGTAGTTGTATTCCATAGCAGAAGCATACACCTTTTGGAAAGAGGGAGGGGAGTTAGAGTTGGTAAAGATTTTACCATTCCTGCACTCTAGATCTCTCATTGGTAGAAGACAAAGAGTGTATCTAGATAAATACAGCTGTCAAAAGGCCTATGTTGCACCCAATTCCTGGCATTGTCCAGCATGTTATTTTCATTAATGTTGTCCAGGTTGGGAAAGTTGTAAACCAGCTTGTTAAAGACTTTTGTCCATAGCTGCTGGACTTTTGGACATTTCCAAAAGATATGGGGTACATCTTCAAGGGTGTTACTGCAGTAGTAGTAGTTGGGAAGGATTGGGATGCCTCTCTTGGCCAGAATAGAGTTACAGAGAAGTTTATTATGGTTAAGCAGCTAGAGAAAATATTTTATCTTATTGGGGATACTCAGATTCCAAATCCAAGAGAAGTTTTTCTGGATTACAAGAGGGTGGGATTTAGAATTGATGAGCTTGTAAGCAGTGCTGCTCTTAAACTGGCCACTACCAGTTGGGCCCCATATTGGATAATCCATAGTGCTCTTAGTGGTGTGGAAGAAGATGGAATGGATTGTATGTTTAGGGGTAACTCATAAGGAAGGGTTGAGAAATCCCAAATGTCATTTCTCCAAAACTTGAATATAGTGACCAGGTGAAGATTCCTCGTAGGAGGTCCTTGAATAATGTTGTTCAAGGAATTAGTGTTTAGGAGCCATTTGTCAGTCCAGAAACTTTTCTGTTCCCCTTTATGAATGATCCACAGGGAGGCTTCTCTACAGACAGCATTTCCCTTGATGATACATTTCCAAGTTCTGGAAGCTCTCTGGTGGTTAGTGGTCAAACTATATTCATTAAGAAGGAGTTTTGACCAGAGGGAATTGGGGTCCTTGGTGAGTCTCCAAGATAGGGCACAATGCATAGTGTCATTTTTAGTACTAGCTTTATGGATACCCAAACCACCCAGATGCTTAGGTTGAGTAACAACACTCCACTTAATCATATACAACTTCCTTTTCTCATTAGTAGTGCCCCAAATAAAGTCCCTTTGGATTTTGTCAATTCGATTAGTGATTGTTTGGGGCAGTTAGATGTATTGCATTATATGGGTAGGGATGCTATTAAGGGAGGCTCTAGTGAGGGTTGTTCTGCCTACTTAGTTTAGAAATTGAGTTTTCCATCCAGTAATCTTGGCTTTCATGTTGTCAATGATGAATTGGAAGTCCCCATTGGTAGGAGCTTTGTGAAAGATAGGAACGCCTAGGTATTTTCCAAAATTGTCCTTGTGGGGAATGTTAAGGATAGAGGTCAAGTAGTTACAAGTATGAGTAGAACAATTTTTGGAGAAGAGAACTTTGGATTTCCTCCTATTGATTCTCTGACCAGAGTAAGCACTAAAGGAGTCAAGGGTTTGCTTGATGATTTCACAGTTCTCTTTGTTTGCTTTGGCAAAAAGGGTTAGATCATTGGCAAAGAAGAGGTGAGAGAGATTAGGACCCTTTATACTGATGGAGATGGAGGACCACTTGAGAAGGTCAACCTCATGGTCTATTCTTTTAGAAAGAAGTTCCATGGTTAGGATGAAAAGATAGGGGGAGATAGGGTCCCCCTGTCTTATGCCTCTAGTAGGTTGGAAGTATTGGGTGTTGGTGCCATTAGAGAGGACAGAGATAGAGAAAGTGGAGATGCAGGACATGATGAGGTTGGAAAGTTTTGGAGAAAAGTTGAAGAATTTCAGAGCTTACTTTATGAAGGATTATTCCAATTTATCAAAGGCTTTTTCAAGATCAATTTTGATGATCATGTTGCCCACTTTCTCTTTTATTTTTGCAAAATGGCTTTTGTACTCTTGGATCATGATTGCATTGTCAGAAGCTCTTCTATTTGCAAGAAACCTAGCCTGGGTGGGACCAATGATCTTAGCCAAGAATGGTTTGATTCTATTGACTATGATCTTGGTGATGATCTTGTATTGGGTATTACATAGACCAATTGGCCTGAAATTACGAAGAAAAACAGCACTCTGGCATTTGGAAATAAGGCAAATGTAGGTTCTGTTAACCTGCTCCTCCATTTTACAAGTTGAGAAGACTTTACTGCAAAAGGAGTTAAGCTGAGTATTGATGGTATCCCAGAATTTTTGGTAGAAGAGAGGGTGAAGTCCATATGGTCTAGGGGCTTTGGTGGCTTTGAAATTGAACACAGCCTTCCTTATCTCATTGAGGGTGGCGATACTATCAAGTATTTCATGGGCTTGATCAGGGATGGAACCCCTGGTAAAAGGCTTTTCCTGGCATAGGAGGTATGAGATAGTGTGTTCAGTACAGTACAGTTCCTTATAAAAAGAAAGGATGGATTGGCTAATGTCATCTTGGTTTGAGATCCAGTTACCATTATCAAGTTTAAGAAAGTTTATGCGGTTTTTCCTTCTTCTATGGAGGGTGACAGTGCGAAAGAATTTGGTATTGGCATCTCCCTCATCAATCCAGCTTATCCTAGATTTAAGTTTCCAGAAGTCATGTTCATGCTTAAGGATGTCACTGAAGTCTTTTTGGAGGGTTGACTTAAGGTTATGCAGGAAGGAACTAAAGGGGTAGTGAGGACTCCTTTGGATACCCGCAATCCTTGCTAAGATCTTCTTCTTTCTAATAAAAATATTTCTAAAGACTTCTTTGTTCCAAGGGATGACAATGGATCTAAAAGTGTTAATGGAATCAGTGAGATTGTTGTTAATGAGAAAGGCTTAGTTTATAAGTGTGGGAAAGTGAGGGTGGGAGCACCACATAGGTTCCATCCTAAAGGGTTTGTCCCTTAAAGGATGGTGAGGGGTGAGACTGACCAGCAGAGGACAGTGATCAGAGTGGACCCTGGGGAGGTGTGTTACAGTAGCTTCAGGATATAGATGAATCCAGTTATCATTAGCAAAACATCTATCAAGCCTTTCAAGAATCAGGTTATTCTTATTTCTATATCTTTTATTAGTCCAGGTGTACTTACTACCTTTAAAACCTAAGTCTACAAGATAGCTTTGGTTGATGCAATCCCAAAAACTTCTGGACCTACTACTGCTAATAGGGTTTCCCCTATATTTTTCAGTAGCTCTGAGGACTTCATTGAAGTCACCTCCCACCAGCCAACTAGTATTGCTTCTACCATTGATGGTATTGGCCATAGTAGTCATCTGATCCCAGAGATTATGTCTATCATTAATGTTAGTGCTGGCATAGATGATGCTTAGAAACTAGGAATAAGAAGAAGAATGTACCTTAACAGCAGCATGGATGCTTTAGGGAGTAATTGATATGTCGTTGATGTTAAAGTAGTCGTCTTTCCACATTAAGGCAATGCCACCAGATAAACCAACTGCCACAACTTAGAGCAGAGAGTCAAAACCAAGGTCATGGGTTAGGGAATGATGGTTAGCCATCCGTGTCTCCAGGAGAGCAAGCATAGCTGGTTTTTAAAGGTTAATCATAGTACCGCAGTGCCTTTTGAACTCTACATTATTTGATCCTCTAGCATTCCAAACAATGAGATTCATCATCATTTGTGATTGAGTTTGCAGGTGACCTTTTGCAACTGCCTTCCTCTTTTCTAACGGTGTCAGTGATAATTGGGGAAGTTTCACATTTATCATCGATTTTAGCGGATTCAGTGTAGTCTTAAAAATCCCCCCTGTCAAGACACTGGGTTGATTGACTTCTATGGTAAACTTGGTGAGGCTCAGTGGTAGGAGGACTATCCACATTTCACTGACTAACTCTCCGAATCTTAAAACTAGTGTTCTATCTAGGGTGGTTGCCTCTGTAATTGGGACTGTCATGGTTGCTAGAAAATCTTCCATTTCTTTGTTGCTTGTTCTTAACATATCCAATATTTTTTCTCTTTCCTAAATCTATGGAGGCGTTGGTGTTGGTAGGTCCACTACCACTGGAGAAGATGTATCCTCCAGGTACAGTAGTTTTGGTCCATTTAAGAGGAAATGGGGATTCGAGGGTGGGAAGAAGGGGAGTTTCTATGCTACCTAGTTCATGGCCCCTGCTAAAGTCTGCGTATTTAGAGATTCGAGGTAATGCAGGCCTCCTATGGTCATAAGAGTCGACTTTCATAGATTGTTCTTGTAGGTTGCCAGGCTTTGGTTGAGCCCCTCCTTCACTAAGAGTGCAAGATAAGGGGGTGAGTCATCATTACCTCTACAGGACTCTCTTCTATCTCTCCTATCATGGTTGGTGACATGTTTTGAAGACCCATCTCCAACCATGATTGGGGTGAATGGTTCAGTGGAGGTGGCTCCGTAAATAGAGTCAGTTTGGTTTTAGTCATTTTTGTTTTGCTGCTTTCCAGGAAGGTTGATTTCATTACTAATTAAGAGAGTTGGTAAAATCCCATATTTAGTAGTAGAAGAGGTCTGGTGTTGCAGGGAAGGCGTTTGGGCTCCCTGGTTGATTTGACCACCGGTGGTCATGTTAGCAGGGTGATGAGTACCCTAGAGCTGACAATTTGAAAGGATGGGAGTTGCGTATCTTCCCCCTTCATCTTTTGGGCTTTCTTGGTTATTATTTTTTCGTATTGGGCCTGTGGGCATTTAATGTCTGAGTTTAGGAGTGGCCCATTCTTGTTTGGAGCATTCCTGGTTTGGCTCTCAGGATGGGCCTCCTGTTGGGCTTGTTTATTGAGGCTTGGACATGTTTTTGTAGACTTACTACTGGACCCAATTTCCATAGGGCCCTGAGATTGCAGGCCCGAATGAGAAGGGTTTTTATTCCCTTTGCGTTTTCCTTTGTTAGAGGAGTTGCCGTCTTGAGAATTTTCTGGAACCGCGTGATTTCTGAGATGGGGTTCAGGGAACTTACCTGTAGCAGTGTTATGTTCTTCTACTGGTGTAGTAGGAATATGATGGTTTTGTGTACCACCTCCAGCCTAAGTTTTTTGTGATTTTACCTTTTGCTTGGTGGTTTTCTTGTGGAAAGGAATGGTTTGCCACTCCTCACCTTGAGCTACTTTTGTTGCTTCCTGTTCTGAGGTTTTGGTCGGCGTCTCTTGGTGGTTCTCCAGTTTTTTGAAGTCACAGTGTCTCACGACATGCCCCAATCGACCACATCCCATACACAAGATCCCTTTCCCTTCATAACATATCGGTTGGGAATGGTTACCAATGTATATAGAGGTGCAAACTGGGGTGTCCATTGGGATTTGGACACAGATCCTTGCATATCTACCCCTGAGGGTTGCAGATGTACAAGTATCGATCTTCAGAAGGAAACCAATTTATTTCCTAATCTTCTCAAGTATTAATTTATCGTAGAACTCTATTGGAAGAAAGGGGAGCCTTAGCCAGATCGTTGTTGATGTGTCCCATTTTCTTGTAGAGAATAGGAGACAGCAACAAACCATGGGCCTTTATAGAGGATTTTCTTTTGGCTTTCCTCGAGTACTAATTTGACTGTAAAAAATCTTTCACTGAGGTAAATAAGAATCATTTTTTCTTCAAGTTTCCAGATCTCAGCTAGTTTCGATCTTAGGTAATTGTGGTTGAATTTCTTCCCTACGCACTTGATAATTACAGAGCACTTCCATGGAGAGTAGATTTTGAGTTTCTCTTCTTTAGAAAGGGAGATTGAGGGTTTCATGTCACTAGTTATTCGATACACACCGTCACTAGTGAGATCTTCGTTGTTGCAAGCTGAATCCTCATGGGATTTTTCCATAACAACATCTTTGTATGAGGGTTTTCGAGGTGGGTCTTCATTCATTTGGTGAATGGTTAAGTCGGGTGGGTCTGGTGGCGGAGTGGAGGGGGAGGGGTTCGTGAAGGGAGCTGCCGTCGATTGGGTCATTTTTTGATAATACTAGTACATCATTAACAATATTCTCTAGTCAAGATTTATCAGAGAAATGAATTTACATAACTGTTCTCCCTTTTAAAGATAAAGAGAGGGGACCCCAAATTATATTGAGGAGTTCCAACTCGTCTTTCCCACTCCCATCACTCAAGAAAAGAAGTTTTATCTCCAATTAACTTCTCAATATTATCCAATTTTAATTATCCATGTTATTAAGGGGAAAAGAAACAAATGATCACTTAGCCGAAATTAATTCCTGCAAAATAGCCATTGATTTGGCAATTCCTAAATATACCCACTCGGTCTTTTCGTCAGCAGCTGCTGCCTTATTTTTTTTTCTTGGTATTTTTTATTTTAGTTTATTGTCTAATGTCAATTATTTTAGAATGTAACACTATAATTATCCTAACATGCGCATTTTTCTAATTATTTTTTTTAACAATATAAAGACACGTATCTTATAACCTCTACATAATTTATACAATAATGAAACAAATTCTATGCATATTATATACAAAAAGTGTATTGTATACAATAACTATAGAGTTCTATACACAGTTTATTCAATCTTTAGCTACAATAATTATTTAGATACACATTTTTTACAATAATTATATAATTTTTTTACATATCTTATGCATATACATATTTTATACAACAATGATATAGTTTCTATACACATCGTATACATGTACAATATGCAACTATTGTATAGTTTCTATGCACATTCTATATAATATATATACCATATTAATACAATTCTTATATCATATTAATACAATCTTCATACCATGTTGATACAGTCCCTATATCATATTAATACACTTCTTATACCATGTTGCTATAATCCATATATCATATTGGTACAGTCCCGATTGACCATTTTGGAAATTTAGTTTGGACCGACTAACAACTTCATGTCCAATAGTTCAAGTATGGGTCATTTATTTTTTGATGGATGAAACAAAATTTAAAAAAATAAAAACAACAACCTTTTATAAGTGGACCGAAATGACCCAAGAAGGAAGAGGTGGACCAAAATAGCCCAATGACTATTACATGAAAATAGTTTGGCCGATTGATTATTATTCGACAAAATGTTAAATGATGGTTATTTATTTTTAAAATGACAGATGAATGTCCTTTTCCCTTTTATTAAACCAATATTAGTCATTTGATGGACCACAACTTACAATTCCACCAATTGACGATGATAAATAAGTGTGGCTTTTCATATAGTATAAATAGACTTATTTACACTCTCTCACTTTCTTCATTATTTTACTCTCTCTCCCGATTAATATACATAACACAGCCGTCATATACATAAAAGTTCTATGTATATGTAAATCTTTAAACGTCTATTAAAAAGAAAAATAGTGGAATTTTATTCTATTATGGACGCAATTAACACAATAACACTAAAAGTGGATTGCTGAATCCCTAAATTTATGTAACAGCTCTACTAATTCAAATTTTGAAAATAATAAATACATAAAAATTAGATCAACCGGAAAACATAATTCACCAAAAAAATTGAATAATGATTTTTGATCTCTTTGAAAGAAAAAACGTTTTTATTCGTATTCAAAAAGATGAATATTGCAATTCTTTTGAGGCACTCTGGTGAATGAAAAATCGAAATAAAATATGTAAAGTACAAAAGTGAAGAGATTGTTGTCGCAAAATTGATAACTTATTTGAAGTTTATTTCATCAATTGTTGTTGAATTAGACAGTGACAAAGCTAGGAAAACTATTGATGTACGTTATGTTGTTGAGTAGGTGCCATTTATCGGGGAACAGAGGCCGGATAATGACTTCAAATATTGCTGAGTATATTAATGGGTGTTTGGTGGAGGTTCGAGAATTATCAATATTCAGATTCTTAGAAGAGGTGAGAATTTATTTGGTTCTGGGAACTGTAAAAATAGTGAAACAAAATATTACTCGAATATTATGAAAAAATTACTGAATGAAGGTGACAATAGGCACTCCTGTAGTTTTTTCCCAAAGAAACGATAACTTTTAATTTTTCTCTACTTATATTGATTAATCACTTGATTATCATTGTCCACTCTTATTGTCACGATCCAAAAATGGGAGTCATGATGACACTTATCGCGGCGTACCTTGACAAGTAAGATTATCACCCAAACTGATACAAAAAGAGGAAAAGACAGAAACATCCCAAGGTAGGGCTTCTAGAACGAAGTCGAACCATATAAGCAATCATAAAAATACAGAAAGAACTTATCCAAAATACCAATCATACCCAAAACCAGGTGTTAATAGTGTAAGAACTACTAATACAATTCAAGAGTCAAATACATCAAAAAAATAACCACAAAGGAATAATATTTGTCTCTGAATACTAATATAGACATAACTACTATAGAAAGATAGAGGTGAACTCCGAACACATAAATGTCCAACTTCTACGTTGAAAGATCCAATAATCGCCCGAGTCAAGTAAGTTGAGGCGCACTCGAGCTAGGACCTACACAGAAAGGGTGCAGTAGGCATGAGTACGGTCCACTTGTACTTAGTAGGTATCATTGGCCAACCAAGCAAAGTAGTAAATAAAACATACAAAATATACACTAAGGGCACGCCATCTATAATCAGAAAATATCCCACAACGGTAGCCCATATTGCTTGCACTAACAGTTCTTATATATCACATATATTATAAGATCACACCAAGACAGAACACAAGTATGCATTATATTACATATAAGTAGAACAAGGGAGAACATGTAGATACAAGATCATCAAATATAAGTAAAGGAAGGTAAGACAAATACATAGATGACAAGTCAATATGGCAATACAACACAACATAAACACAATAAAGTAAGTGCAATGTATATGATGATGATGCGCAAGGTCGTGGTACAACCTCTGAGATCATCGCACAATCCTCGTATACACCTACGGAGCTAAAGCTTTCCGACGTAGGACCCATGGGGGTTCGTCAACCCGTATACAATCCACATATCTTATATCTCTTTTCTGGCATATTCCTCGAAAAGAGTTTTATAAGGTGTTACAATATATTCTTCCAAATAAATCCTTCGGGGAGGTTTTAAGAAGGTGTTGCCAGTCTTTCTCAAATGTTGCTACGGTGATACCAATGTTTCATGAATGAGTATGATATGAGGATGTAATGCTCACAACCAATCACAATGAGTATTTTCACAACCAACCACATGATTTATTTCCACAACCAACCACATGATATATTTTCATAACCAACCATAATGATTTATTTTCACAACCACATGAGTCAATATCCACTCATTTTTTTAGTTTCATCTACGAATTTTCACATGTCTCATATGCCAATAAAGTATGAATAGAATCACAATACACTAATGGTATCATATTAAGCATCTTAACAACACAATACAATTATTCACATGTATTCAAGGCTATTAATATCCACATAGGACCCCACACGGTAACGCATATCACATAATAACTTAATTTTGATAATTACATCACACATAGGCTACCACTCCGGTACAACACATAGATAGACATTTTTCATGATTAGTTCCCACCCTTAATATGCATTTTGTACCATTATTTACTATCCAGCCTAGTCTGAAAGAGCTAAGCCATAACCTACCTTGAAAGTCGAAATCAGTCTATTATACTTCGAATCCACAACCTTACTTTTCACGAACGATCCCAAACTTCTCTAAAAACATCAAATATGGAATCTACACTTCAAAACAAAATCAACGATACCCATATTGACTACTTTTGGTTCGGAGTTAAAACAGACCCCAAAAACGAGTTTTCAAAAAAGAAGGGAAAAATCGAAGATTTACTTTAAAAATATGTTCCCTTATTTTTAGGAATCTACAGTTGAAAATCCAAGTCAAATTGAGTAAAAAATGAGGTTCAAATTAAAGAAAAAACATTTTTGAACTTTATTTGATAAAATCTTTGAAATCCGGGTTAAAGTCAAGAATCAAAGTTGTTTTGAAGGTTAAATTGATGAAAAACTAGTATTTATAAGATAAAAATATTATTCACGTAAAATGGAGTGAAATTGAGGTTTAAAATCAAGCCCTAAGATTTTTTGGGTTTTGAAAAATTTGTTAAGAAATTACTAAAAAAATGGTGAATTCTTACCTTAAATCCATAATAAAATCAAGAAATATATGTTAATCTAGCTTTCCAAGCTCCTACAAGCTTCACCTTTAAGGTCCCACAATATTTTAAAGTTTAACTCTCAAAAGATAAGATGAAAAATGAGAAAAATAAGCCCAAAAACTGTTATCTATTGTGCAGATTTTCTGCTCTAACGGAAGGAAAAATCTGGCTTTTTCCTTTTTGGTTCAATGTGAACTTCGATAGGCTGTCCGAAATTCATTTGGAGTCTGATATAAGCAGACGAACTATGTAAACACACTAAATTTGAAGTTTCAGACATGTTTGCGAAGTCAAATTTTTGAAAAAATATCATTTTCAAGAAGTTGACCCCCGAAACTCGAAATTGTAACTTTCCAAATCGAGGATCGAAATGAAATTTAAAAGCCGTAAAATCATACCAAATATGCTAACATCCTAAAATCGACATTCCTGATGTGCTGGTGAAGTCGGATTTTCCATCCGTGGTCGTTTCAACCAAATGTGGGTCCCACAATCATTTTCTAATTTTTCAACTTTCCGATTAATAGGTCGAAATGAGCTCAAATGCACCGAAACCCGAATCAAAGGTTTACCTAGCCTAAAATTGATATTTCGGATCTGAGCGTATTCTATTTGGTCACCCGTCGCATGGATCAAAAGTTATCCCCATAAGTCTAAAATAAGGCTTTTGAAACCATCAAAAACTACAATATCACATAAATGGTACCAAAATGCATCAAAAACTATGTCAATCACTCCTACACCCTAGAAATACCATAATGCAACTACGGAAAGGGGTAAAATAATTAAATCACATAAAATCATAAATTTCACATAATTCATCACATTTTTAGATTGTTACACTTATGTAATATTTTGTTGAACAATTTAAGTGGGTTGTTGTTAGGTTGACATAAATATCAGTTTTTCTTCACTTTATCATGTGTGTTTGATGTCTTTTTTTATTTTTATTTTCTTGTATATGTTGTTGTTGCGTTATTATATAATAAATGTCTCGTACTATCTACATATTTTAATGATAAAATTGGTGTTAATATGTATTTATATACATATCTGTTTTGTACTTGTCTAACTCGGATATGTTGTTATGTGTAAAGTAGTGTTAGATTTTGTATGTTATATATACTACATCGGCTTGTTAAACTTATGTATATTTTACAGGTTACTTATGTATACAATCAGTTTTGGAATATGCATATATTCATTTGTACATTGATTTTTTGATTGCTGATGAGTATTGTATATGAATTTCTTATTAACTAATGTATATGTAGAAAAATTCATACATATCATTTATGAAATAATTAATTATTGATAACTATAATTTCTATGTATATGTAGACATATTGGCACATACATTATAAGTAGTGTAACTGATTTACCAACCTTATGTAGTTTTGACAAAAAGAATATTTACACTAATTACCAATATGATAATGTATATATGAAAGAACATATGTCCTAAGTTTATGTATATGGATACATATTCACTCTATATAACACTTATATATATAGTCAATTGTTGGTGTATATAAATATGTAGATATTTGACTATGAAAGACTACAAATTTTTGCATGTTAATAATGATGTCAATGTATATGTCAATAAATACACTTTAGAGTAATGGGTTGCAATTCTTAGTAAGTTGCACTTCCGCAATGATCTGAAATATTGTTATGTATTGTTATGTATATAGATATCTGTTAAACTTATGTATATTTTACTGGTTACTTATGTATATAAATATAGAGATATTTAACTATAATAGACCACAAAATTTTAGATGTTAAAAATAATGTCAGTGTATATGTCAACAAATACACTTTAAAGTAGTGGGTTGCAATTTTTAGTAAGTTGTACTTCCACAATGATCTTAAGTATTGTTATGTATTGTTATTTATGCTTTACTGTATAGTTATGTGTTATGTCCACAATATCAGCAATGTATATTTGATTGCACATACATCCTATGTTCATATATATGACTAAATATACATAAAAATTTTGATTAGTACTGTTTTATTAATCATATGATACATATGCTAACTAAAAAGCGAATCTAATATGTTGAATCAGTTTTGCAATTTTAAAATACAATATAAACAGTGTAACCGATTATCCAACATTATGTTTATTTTTTATTAAAAAAATAGTTAAATTTATAAGTCATATGACAATGTATATATGACTGAATCTATATCGTATGTTTATGTATATGAACATAATTACATTCTACATAACAGTTATATATATGTACGATACGTACATTATAGCAATACTTAATATGCACAATACACAATTTTATGCACACACAATTTAATCAATAATTCAAAAACATTAGTCAATGTGTTGTAGCAACTGTATACATATAAAACACCTAAATTAGTTTGAAAATCAAATTGCTAACAAATCAACAGAAATAAAAAGTCTTTACCTTAAACATCTTTAAGCCTACTCAATGCTAACTACTCCAGCTTTATCAGGTAGGGGGACATTTTTTGTCCTTGATCTTGGAGGGTCGTCATTGTCACTAACATAATATTTCTCCACTTTCTGAAAGATCAAAATTTCAAAGGAGCAACGCATATTGCATACGATCCTATTCTACTTCAAAACCAATTGAAAGCACATCAATTCCTTCGCTTAGGTATTTTGCACACTCAGCTACATACACTCCACAGTCCTTGACATGCATACAATGAATCAAGTTAATTAATATAACACATCGTTACTAATAATTAATAAAAAAAATATAAAATATGAAGCAATACTTGTGTATATGTCCATTATATACATATATGTAATGTATATTCCGCAATCAGTATACAAAAAGGTATAATAAAAAAATAACATATGTATATGTTCAAAAACATAAAATCACTCATATATATGTATAACATATACATAAGTGTTTTTCTCTATGTACACTGACAAATGAAAAGTGCAAATCAGTAATGTATGTATATACTTTCTGCCGTAAAAAGAGACTTTACATAACAGTAAAATATATACATGAGTTCTGAATGTATATTAGTATAACAAAATCAATCAACTCCTACATAAACAACATAAAAAATCGTAGATAAGAAATAAATGTATATGAACTATACATATATTTATTGTTCCAAAATATCACAACGTCACATATGTATATGTCTATCATATATAAAATGGTGTTATGTATATACACTTGCAACTTGTAAAATAAACAACAAAAAAAAAAATGATATTCCACAGCAGAGCTAACAACCATCTTCAAAAAATAAAAGTAAAAAACTCACATTACTAAATAAAATACAAAATATCCCAGTACAAATTAACAATCAAATTCAAAAATAAAAAATTAAAAAAAATACTTTGATAGACGTGGCTATGCAATATCATCTTTTTTTATTTTGCTTGACGATTCTTTAATTTGTTCTTTCGACCTTTCATCAGCAATTTTCCTGAGCTTTTTCATCTTAATTGGGTTGTTACGATGTTTTGATCTGTTTTCATCAAAATTAGGATCCTCGTAATCAAATTCTCCGGGAACGAATTCAATAACGCGATTTGTTGGTACATTATACTCTAACTGAGTTATTCCTAAACTAAAAGAAGGAGAATCATCCATTTACTAAGAAATAAGTAGTTGATTTAATAACTGTAAAAAGATGTAATTGAAAATCAAAAATAAAGAAAGCTAAGTTTGATTCTATATTTTGATAAAATAGAAAATCAAAATATTATTTCAGTACTATAAAAAAAAAAATAAGTGAATGAACCACATGCACCTTCTTGTTCATCCGACATCTCCAAAATTTAGTAAAGTCAGAACAAAAAAAAAACTAACCTCAGATCTTAAAATTTCATAGTGTTAAATGTAGATCTAGTTAAAATTGAATGTCAAGGAGTATTAGTTGGACTCAAACACGTTTGGATTTAAAAATGGTAATCGCTCCTTGACTGTAGGCTTCTTTTAAGGACCAAAATCGTGAGTCAATTTTGGTAAAGCTATGTATATGTATTCTTAGAGAGAGAAATTGAAAAAGTGAGATTTTTGTAACATGTTTTGAGAGTTAGAATTTTGTGTAATAAGTGAATCTTAAGTTGTGACTTTGTGTAATTTTAAGTTTCGTATATCATCCTAACAATTTAGTCAAGAATGATAATTAATAAACAACTTTTTTTATTTTATTAATAATTTAATGGCTCTATTTGTTCTTTTGTATCTTTTATTTTTTTGAAGTTAAAACATAGGCTTTTTTTCTTTGGTGAAAAACGAAACATAGGCTTTATTAAGTTCTCTTTTTATTAGTTTGGAGATTTCAAGATAACTCATAATATGGATGTAAAAGAAAGGGAAAGTAAACGTGTAACACATCAAATTGTGATATTTTTAGTGAATGATTTTATTTTTTTTAAAAGCTAATGAAACTTTTAGATCATAGACTAGAGATTAATTTTTTATAACTGAAAAAATTATGATAAAACATCCTACTACAATTTAAAATTTATGAATTTTAAATGGCATATAATATTTTGCATGTAAGATTAAAAAAAAAAACAATGCCTATGTATATAAGAAAATATTAGATTCAATTAAATTTCTCCAAAAATTTAATTTCTTAAAATAATATTTATATTGACCTTTAAAATAAAAACAATTCTATTTTAAAATAGAAAATTACATGGTATAACTCCAATAGTGGATGGCTTTGGATTTTTGACCCTAATAAGAAAAGTTTATAAAGACTAATCTTCCTTTATTTTTAAGTATAGTACAAGTACAATTTTGGAGGAATCAAAAGGTGGAAGAAGCTACTTGGGAAGCTGAAGAGGACATGTAGTCCAAGTATCCATTCTTGTTCCCCACGTTAGATGGAAGTGTTTGAGGTATGAGTTCCCTTTTTGCTCTTATCATTTTTTGGATTTTGTTCATAGTGTTGTGGTTTTATTTTTTCTTTTATTCGTGCTAATGGGTATCTTGACTCCTTATTCTAGGACTAACAATCCTGGGGGGAGGGAATAATGTAATACTCCAGGTTTTGGGCTCTTAAATTTTTCCTGTGATTAAGCTCATGGCTCAATCTGTGACCTAAGTGACGAGTCCTAGTCACTTGTTACGAATCGTATGATACAAATCATAGTCCAACCACTAAGGTTGTCTAATATTTCTACCTTGATAATGATTAGGACCTTATGAGTCGTAAGGAATGGTCACGAGTTATAGGGGGTGACTCATGATCAAACTAGTAAAGGGTGCCCAAGAGTCTGCCCAAACTCCGACTTGGTGTCATGAGTCGTGATGCCAGAGTATGAGTTGTAGGGTACGACTCATAGTATCATCAGTGTGTATACCTCAAGCCACTGCCTAGGCTACGAGTCATGGTGACAACTCGTGACCGGTGGCCACGAGTCATCACGTAACCCATAGCGACTAGAGTTATTTTTCTTCACATTTTTCATTGAGGGTAATTTGATCTTTTTCCTTCTTTTACAATATTCCCATGACATAAAACCTTCCTTATCCCTATTTTCACCCATTTAACATAACATAAACACTCTCTTCTCTCTCAAATTTCCTAATCAAGAGCAAGGCTAGGGTTTCTAAGGGTTGGTCATCTAGAGCTCAAAGTGTGGTTTTTTTCCCAAATCCTTTGTATTTTCAGGCGTATAGCTCTTTCCTAAATTTGTATTTTATCATGGCATGCAATGATTTGATATTTATGTGATTTCAATGTTTGGTTTTAGAACTTGGGTTAAGGATTTGGATAGTTATTGTTTAAAGGTATTTCCATGGCTTACAAGCATTTGTTTATGCATTATTGATGGATTTTGGAACTCATTGGGTGCATAGGTATGATAAATGGAATGGGGGTCATGGATTCCCCCATAATTATGAATAATTAAATCAGGGTCCTAGATTTCCGCAAATTGTATGAATTTTGGTATAGATATTGGTAATAACCTCAACCCACCTTATGAAATTGGCTTTAAAACATGTCCATATGCATAATTTAACTATTTTTAAACTATTGCATTACATAAAATGTTAATGGAATATAAATAATTTCTATAGGCCTTAGTGGCCATGATTGGTTTTAAATTAGAGTTTGGGCGTCGTGGATTCCCCCAAGTTGGTGGATGGTTGGAATGACATAATTTTATAAGCTTGCAAGCATAATTAATTGGTATGACGATATGATACGGGTACAATCATGAAGCTGGACATTTTTTAGTGTGTTGAATGCAACCTACGGAGTGTACAAGTTGGAGTATGAAAAGGGCTCAAAATCCGTCCCTCTATTGCACTCCATGGGAGCCATTTTGTTCATTTAACACTAAGGGGAACTTTTTTTATTTTTCCTATTATTGTAATAAGTCTATAAAGAGAACATGTTAGGGTTTATTTTATTTGGTTGTTGTATATTATTGTAAGAACACTTGACAGAAGGCTCTCTAGGCCGAAAACTAGGGCATGGTAAGTGTGGAAACACTTGTGAATGTGTATTGCTTGGAAACGTTGGTGCTTGAGCAGTGGAACCCCTCTCGTGTCTTCGTAAGAGTATGGTGTTACTATTGTAAGTTCTAGGGGTCCTTAGATGGAATATGTCTATAGGTTCTTGGATCTTATTGTAGTGTATGTCTCACTTCCTATCTTTACATTTCATGTTTTAGTTTGTGTTTTCTAGTGAACCATTGGTTCTTGTAATCTTGTAACCGTTGGTTCTTATTATCATAGTGTTGTTTCTTCCTATCATATTGTTGATTATCTCTTGTTGTTGTTGCTGTTTTTAGTGTCAAATAAACCTACATATCTTGTATTCTTGTTGTGTTTGTCGAATCCGAGAGTGGTCCCCATTTGGTCCGCGATTTGTTGTGATTTGTGGACTGCTTTGGGGTGTGATTTCTTATTTCCCTTATTTTGTCCCGTATCACGATACCAATGGAAAGTGCCTAATTGAATAACTATAATGGATGGTTATGTGAAGATATTTTAATTGGGCTTAAAAGGGTGTTGTGTAGCTCACCATGAAAGGTGGACTTCCGGGGAGGATCAATACTGAAAACCACATTTGCTGGCATGGGTTTTTTTATGAACATGTACATAATTCACACTTATATATATTTTAGAATGGCTGGAGTCATGGATTCCCCGGTCCTTTCATGGATTTCTCTGATTCGTGCGACTAACATGCACTAGGGCCCTTACAGTGAAGGGAGCCGAACCCATATAGCCCATGGGTATTTTTAGCACGGTTAGAGTCACACAGTCCAGCTTATTAATTTAAAATCTCATACTAAACCTTATTTCTTATCCCAACATCTTATATATGTATGTATGCATATATGTGAACATATATATTGAGTTGGACTTGATTTTTGAAATGACATTATTTTATTCCTATCCTGAGTTACATGCTAGCGCTCACCCTGCTAACTGCCCTAGGACGCTACATTATTTCATAATGTAGGATCCGAGGACACCTCTTTTACCCTTATACAATGTTAGGTGATTCAAGTTTGTCGTTTGGTTCATGGTGAAGTGGTGAGCTTCCATCCTCTGGAAAGCTTAGTCATTCAATTAGTTTATTTCCATATTTTAGAATTGAAGAGTTCATATTAACATTATCATTGTCATTGTCTTTGTCATGGTCGAGGGCATGTTCCGACCTAGTTTGATATTCAAATTGTTTTAGAGGCTTTTGTGGACAATTGTGGATTGTGATATTTGTTTGGAATCTTAGAACCTTTGTCTTGGTTTATTTATCTTCCATATGTTTGTTTGGATTACTTCTGTATCACACTATATCATGATTGGATTAGACAGATTATAGGGGTGATCTCCAACCCACGGTGGACTTGCGATACCCGTCACGGCTAGGCCCGAGGTTGGGTCGTGACATATGGTTAGGTGTGATAGACTGTATTGGAGTGCATTTTAGACGAGGCACGAGAGAGACTATACATATGGTGGCAGGAAAGCGCTGACCTAAAGGGAAGAAGAAGATCATGATGACAATTTATGCAGCTACAATTTATCAGATTTGGCATGCTAAAAACATGAAAGTATTCTAAGGAACAAATGTACATACTGAGTTAATTATACAATAGGTGAAAAATATAACTAGGGGAAGGTTAGAGTTACTGTTACATACTAAGCAGGGTAGGCAGTATGCATATTTGAAACAAACTATTTGTAGCTAGGTACATCAATTTGAGGCTAACTGAGGATTGTCAACCTCCATAGGATGGGGACAAAATCATAAGTGCTCTTTAGGTGTAATTGTTCTTTGATTGCTTGGTACGGTAATAGTTCATATTTTATTGCCAAAAAAAACTTGTATTTCGAACACCACGAATTTGAATAATTGAACTCTCTCTACGTATGCCAATTTATTTGTAGTCCATGAGTAAATTCTTGTTATAACTTTTTCTATCGAAAGCTACCAATGTAGGATGGTTTACTTTTTAGTAACTAATGGCACATCTAGTTATGTGAATGGTAATGCACCATGGACTATCCCAAGTTGTTGTACTGTGTGCTTATGTTTTTTACTTTTCACCCCTCAAAAGTATATATTACTTTTGTGGAGGTTTGCCTGAAGTTCAGATGCCTTGGAGAAAACAACAAACTTATCATAAAGTTGTTTAATTGGTCCTATTGTCTTCTCTACAAAAGGAAATAGGTCACTTGCAAAATATAAATGAGTTAGAGATACGTTGGCACACTTTGGTTGAAATTTATATAGGCTAGTCTTTAACTCATGAAGAAAATGAGTGAGATAGTCCATTACTATAGCAAAAAAAAAAATGGGACACAAGGTCCCAGTTGCAATTCTTTGGATGTTCCAAAAGGTTATGTCGCCTCCCTATTTATCGTTCTTGAGTAACTCACTATTTTGACACAGGTTATGATTCTTTTTTTGGGTAAACTGGATATATAAAATATATATATATATATATATATATATATATATATATATATATTAAGTAGCATTACAAAATAGGGGGTCACTTTTGGAAGAGGCCCCTAGATTAGCAGAATTACAAACATAAGTAGTAGTAGTAGGCTTACCATTGCTATTTACATGAGATGAGATAGATTAATTTCCTAGACATAGAAGACTATTAAACCGTAACCAGGACACAAAACGATTACAAAAAACACCATTAGCATCATTCAGCAGATGTACAGCAGCCGAAGAAGAAGGAGATTGGAGAGAGATAACTTTGCCAGACTAAGATAGGAATAACTTGAGCGGGACAAACTATTGGCTACCTTGTTAGCCTCCCAAAAGTTATGTTGCACCACTAGATTTCCCATGCTCTTGAACACTGACCCGCAAAGAGTTAGAATATTAGTAAAAGGTATGGTAGGATGCTACAAAAGTTGAATAACTTCTACTGAATCAGTTTCAATAATAAGAGGGGTAAGGTTACGAGTAATAGCAAGTTTAAGACCATGTTTTAGAGCCTCAATTTCTACCAGAGTGTGACAGTGACTGTTGCCTGTAGCACAAAACCCAGTAATCCAAGTACCTAAGTAATTACAGATAACCCCTCCCAAACCACATCGTGCATTAGTCTCAGAAAAGAACCCGTCTATGTTTAGTTTGTATATACCTTTGGGAGGTGGAAACCACCTAACTTTAAGGGCAACAAAACCTTGACGGACACTAGGGATGGTAACATAATTTATATAATCCATAATTTTTGCTCTAACCAAAGTACAATTAGGAATTTTTTTTTTTTTGGTATGAAAAACATTATTGTTTCGGTTAAGCCAAATATTCCAAATAGCCATAGGGAAAAAGGTCAGCCAGTCTAAGGATACATCCTGGAATGGAGAGGGTTGAGATTTCAAAGAATTTAGCCAATGATGGTTTGTGGTATCGAGCTGGGAGGGGCTTAAACCTATGTCTAACCAGAATTTTTTAGACACATAACATCAGGTGAAAATATGGATAGGGGTTTCAGGTTCTAAGTGGCATATCGGGTAATTCGGATGCGGAGAAATTCCAATATGATAAAGATAAGCAGTTGTGGGCAACTTGTCATGCGAGTAAAGCCACAGGAAGTGACGAATCTTAGCTAAGGAATTTAGTTTCCAAATCCAACTTAAAGCATAGTTATTGGAGAAAATATTATTAAACGATTTGTACACAAATTTTGAAAAAAAATAGGCCATTTGCGGTGTAAGCCCAGTAAGGTTTATCACAGAGGCCAAGAGATGGGTTTGGTCGAATACAGTTGGCCTTTGAAGTGAAAAAATGGGGGATTTCAAAGGATAGCTTACCCCAATCCCACTGATGACCTGTCCAGATATCCAAGAGGCAAAGGTCTACTTTAGTGTAAGAGGACCATGAATAATCTGTCGGAGGGTGGGGAGTTGGGGAACCCAACGATGTGTCCAAAGGTTAATAGATATGTCTGTATCTGGGGACAATGCAGTGGCTTGATTACAAAGAGATCCCTTGAAAAGAATGTTTCGCCAAATAAAAAAGGTAGTGGGTTTACGATGAATATGATTGTACTTTTGAAGAAGAGTTTTTGCCTAGAGGGGAGTAGAGTTATTGAATAGTCTCCAGGACAGACTCATTAAAAGAGTTCGATTTTTAATATCGGCCTTATGAAGACTCAGACCCCCACAATCTTTCAGAGAGGTGACCTTATCCCAACTTATATGGTGAAGCTTTTGCTTTTGATCAGTTGAACCCCAAAAGAAATCTCTCTGAATTTTATCAATAGTAGTACAAGTCTTTGTTGGAAGTTTGAAGTACTGCATTATATAGGAGGGAATTGCGTCTAAAGTAGACCGGATCAAGACAAGCCTGCCAGTTGGAGAGAGAAATTTAGATTTCCAAGACGCAAGTTTTTGACGCATATTATCGATAAGGAATTGAAAATCGGCATGCTTAGGATTGCTATGAAGAATGGAAAAACCTAAATATTTACCAAAGTTGTTAGATGGTGAAATATCAAAGAGATCCTTTATTAATACCCGAGTATCTTGGGGACATGAAAGAGAGAAAACAACATTTGATTTGGCCAGATTAATCTTTTGCCCCGAGAGGGTACTAAAACGATTCATACAGTAATGAATCGTATGGATAGAAAAAGTGCTAGCTTTAGAGGTAAGAGTTAAGTCGTCGGTAAAAAATAGGTGGGAAAAGGAAGGTCCATTTCTACTCAGGGTAATTGGGTCCCAGCGAAAGGTATCAAACTGATGACAAATATAATTGGAGAGAAGATCCATACAAAGAATAAAAATATACAGAGACATAGGATCGCCTTGTCGGATACCTCAAGAATGAGAGAAATAACTAATCTGGGTACTGTTAACTAGGATGGCTATATTACTGGTGGAGATGCACTTCATAATGAAAGAAGTAATTTTTAAAGGGAATTTAAAGAAAAGAAGGGTACGATAGACAAAAGACCATTCCAGACAGTCAAAAGCTTTTTCCAAATCTAGTTTGAGAATAAAGCTAGTAACGTATTTTTTGACCGAGTTATATGGGTAACAAGTTCTTGGACAAGGATAACATTATCACACGCACGACGTCCTTTTAAGAACTTGGCTTGATTATGGACTAATGAGGTTGGCAATAATTTTTGTAATAATTTTGTAAGTTGTATTACAAAGACTGATAGGGCAAAATTTTTTTAAAAGAATTGCATTAGAAAATTTTGGGATTAGACAAAGGAGGGTGTCATTCATAGAATTTAAGAGAGTCTGGGTATTGAAAACCGTATGGCACACATTTTTAACCGAAGGACCAACAACACCCCATTAAGATTGGAAAAAATGGGGGTGAAGCCCATCCGGTCCTGGAGCTTTAGTCCAACACAGAGAGGTCCAACTTGTGGAAACTAGAATGGGACTGTCTTAAGTGAGACCAATCAATATAGGTATGGTCAGTAGTAAAACAATTTGAAACGTAGATGAAAACGTGATTTGAGGGTTGGTCGGGATTAGTAATTCAATTGTCATTGGAGTCCTTAAAGTAGGAAATTTTATTTCGAGGACGCCTATTGAGAATAGACAAGTGGAAATATTTGGTGTTAGCATCCTGTTTACTAAACCAGTTAATACGAGAGTGCATTTGTTTTATCCCTTTTTGAAGTTTTTATTTTAAAGAAAATAGTTTGAACCCTTTTAAACTATTTTGAAAGATTCAAGAGAGTTTCGAAATAATTTTGACAAAATTTATAGAGTGGTCACTTAATTTTTTTTATAGAAAAATATCTAGAAAAAACTTAAAGATATTTCAAAGATTTAAAAACAAATCTTTAAAATAAGAGAAATTGAATAAGGATTCAATTAACGCCCGAAGAAGATTTTTATGGCATTCAAGAGCATCCGTTTTATAACAGTTCACCAAAAGATCATTTTTTTTTACTAGTTTACAAAACATGGCTAATTTTTGCAAAAAAAAGGGTTGGTTTTTAATACTTAGAATTATTTATTCGCACATCTAAATAGTCTTATATATTTATTCAGACGATAAATAGTCTTACTTGAATTAAGAAAAAAAAACTACAATGTACTCTACTTGATTCAATATTAATTTCGAGAAAAAATAACGAAGTTACTCGTTTCGCTCATGATTAATTGTTTTGAGAAGAACTACAAAATTTTTACTTTGATAAAAACACTTTACTTAATTCATAATTATTTTTAAGGAATATGAAATATTTAATTGGGTTAAAAAAAAAAACTATCTAAACTGCATTGCACATTTTGAATTTAAAGAAGATAAAGTTAGATTTTCATGAAAAATGATAATTATAAAATTATTTATTATTATTATTGTCATAAAAATGGTCATTTTGTTATGATCAACACTTTTGAAAAATATTAAGAAAGTAACCTATTAAAACATTTTATCAATTGTAGAAAGTTAAAATTTACGAAAAAAACTAACTTCTCAAGTTTGAAGGAAATTATTATTATTGTTATTATTATTTTACCCAACTACACTATTTGGTCATTTGATTAAATAAATATCATTTGGACTAGAGTATTCATTTTTTTTTTCAGAGACTTGTTTAAGAAAAAGTCAACGACACCAAATTATTCTTTTTTTGAATAAATTGAATTAGGTGAGACAATTGTGAATCAAGTAGGAAAATTGAGATAAAATAAAATAGCAACAAACATGGGAAAACACCAGGTTAATTAATTAAAGTTAGTACAAGTAGACCGTATAAGTTGCAATTTATAAGAGAAGAAAGATTAAAGTTGAAGTTGGGCCCCTTTGGGCCCATCAGTGGGCTGCCCAGCCTTTGGGCTGCCCAGCCTTTGGGCTAGCACCTTCATGGACTTTTAAGTCCATTTCCCTGCATGTATATCACAGGTATACCAGGCCCTTTTTTTTCTGCGCTCCCTTGTATGTATATTGCATATACTACTGTATATTGGCGCCGAAATCAATATGTTTATGGTGTATGGCAGCTACTTCCCCAGTGTATATTAGCTACATATGAGTGTATACCAGCATGTATACTAGTGCGGCCCCATGTATATCAGTTTAGTTTTGGACTTTAATGAGGCTTGACTCGGGATTGGGCATCTTTGGCCCAATAGGATATGCAAGGAGAGAGAGTCCGGTGGACTCACAACAGATTTCACATGTCAAACAAAGTAAGAATGAGAGTTAGCATATGACTAAGTGAGAATAAACAAACTACCAAAGCCATACGCCTCATGGAAGAATATATAATTAACATTCTTTTGAATAAGCAGACAACGAAAATGAGATTCCCAACATATCATATGATTCCCGTTCTTGAAAATCCAAAGCCATACGCCTCATGGAAGAATATATAATTAACATTCTTTTGAATAAGCAGACAACGAAAATGAGCATAACCGGAGCACATAGCAGTAGACAAGGCCAAAAATAACCACGATAAGAGCATATAATAGTAGACAAGGCTACAAAATAAAAATAATTATGATAAGGGCATATAGCAGTTGCTCCTTTCTCCTTTTATTTCTTTTCATGCATAGACAAAATAGATTCTAGGCTACTTTTTATTAAGGGGGACCAAATTTCTATTAAGAAATGCCTAATAGTCATATCGTGGTAAACATATGTACAGGAAAGAAAAAAGTTCACAAGAAAGACACACTATCCCCTACATAACGTAATAAAATTACTGAGTAACAAATTCCAACAGCAACTTTGCCACTGATGACTTATATGTAAAACATCTAACAGTCGCCTAACTTTAGCATTGCTTTGTCTAGATGAAATGTGCAAAAACTAAAGAGATGAATCAAAACGCACTAGATCAAAAGACTTTAAACAAAGTAATCGCTTATCTTGCAATCTACGAGGGGCGAACTATGGACTCAAGCTAGGCAATATGTGACCACACAACGAGAAACAAGGCATGGTAGCAAGCAAAAGAAGAGAAATCAATCAACAATAGAAGTCGGAAAAAAAAAATGAATCAAGCTTTAATGGCACACCTCAAACATGATGTATGAGTGGCTTCACTCTTTTTGATAGACTCTAATCGAAATTGCAAGGTAAGGGGATCTCCAAATAACCTTCAACATAAAGTTGCATCCAAATCATTACAGAATAAACACGTACTGAGACTACCGAATTGCAAAATAAAGAAGTAATCGGCAATACGTTTCACACAACGGAACTCCGGAACTCCGACACCACAACCATATCCCAGAATCATTACAGCAATACCATCCAAACAATTAAAACCTTATGGAGATTCAACCAATCCCAGCCACAACATTCATAACAGTGGAAAAAAAACAGAATAGTGTAAAGAGAATGGAGCCTTACCGATTTTCGGGCAGCGACACCGAGACGACGAGCTTTCAGTCGAATGAAATTCCACCACCTCGAGTTGATTCCAACCAATAGAATTTGAACAAGAACGTCGAATTCCGATATTTCGACAGTTCTTTGAGAATTTCGGTTTCGTGAGGTTAAAGGCAAGCACCTTCAGAACCCCCAATTTTTCCCCAAAAATCCTCCTCTCACCCCTTTCTTCTTAGCATCTATTTATAGGGGAAAATTGGAGGGAAATAGCTAGGGTTTCGGATTTCAATTTCGAATTTTGAATTGAATTACTTGAAAAATTCAGGTCCACAGCAGGACGAAAAACCATTAAAAGTCTTGTACTCCAACTGATTTTTTTCGCAGTGAGAGAGGTGAAGAAGAGACGTTGGGGGTACTTCTTTGCCCGAAATAGTGAGTCCAAACTGAAGAAAGATTGAAAGTTTTCTGGTTTTTTGGCCGTGGATGGCTGTACTAAAAGGGTTAAACGGTAAAAATGGACGATTTGGGATTTTGCTGTTGAATTGATGTTACCGTTGAACGTCGTTTTGGGGTTGAAACGGCTGGGATGGAGGTTGTAAGCATGGGAATTGTGGGCCGGGTCAGGTCTTTGGGCAGGAGCAGGCTGTTGGGCCTGATTTGGGAAAAGGGCTGGTTGAAGTTTGTTGGTCTGGTTGGGAATTGGGGATTTAGGGCCTTTATTAAATAGCCAAAAAAATTGAGAATTTAGATAATAATATTTAAATTTTAGGTTAATTAAAATTCAATTGATCAATTGCATTGCAATTATGGTCAATTTGATTTTCAATCAAGTTCTAATTTAATAAATTGATTAAATTAAAATAATCTGTCAAACGAATTAACAACCAATTCAATCCCGATGTTCTTGATTCAATAAAATCACACAATTATTTTTCAAATAAATTATTTTAAGAATAAATTATTTTTAAATCAAGATTTTATCCATTTGAATTCATATTCTAGATAACCCTTGATTAAAATTTAATTTTTTCATAAAATTAAATGATCTCGTATACGCAACTACAAAAACATATACTAGTTACTTTAAATGACTAAAATTACCTCGATAAATATTGTTAAAATTTTATTTAAAGATCAAATAAACTCAGAATTAAACTTAGTCGTGGAGGGTAAAAATTAGGTGTCAACAGCATTTTCCAATGGTCTTCTTCATTCTTTAGGATATCATTAAAATCAGATTTAAGCATATGTTCTAGATTTTGAAGGAAAACACTTAAAGCATATTTGGGGGAGTTTTGAATCCCAGCGAGACGGGCTAGGATACATTTCTTGGTACGTAATTCTCGAAGTTATGGGAACTCCACTGTAAAATAGTTTCCCAAAAGGCAGGAATAGCACGAGTAAAATCGTTCGTATCCTAACACTGCTTAACAATATAACTAAACTTCAGGTGATCCATCTAATACTTTTCCAGCCTAAAGGGTTTTCTACCATTATCAGAGTATTTATTAGTAAATGAGATAAGTAAAGGGTTATGATTGAAGTGAGTTTTCGGCAGATGGGTAGCATGAGCATTTGGCCAGCTTTCTATCCACTCTTTGGTGACAAAACCCTATCAAGTCTTTCAAAGATAACAACATTAAGTTTTTTCCTATGGTTTGACCAAGTATATTTGTTGCCTTTATAACCTAGGTCATAAGTTGACAGGAATTGATACAGTCCCAAAATTCAGAACTTCTAAAACTATTAATAGACCTACCCCCCCCCCCCCCTCTAATTTATCATTTTGGATAAAAATATCATTTAAATTTCCAGCTAATAATCACGGGCCAGTTATGGAATGAGCATAACTTATAAGGTTCTGCCAAAGAATTCTACGAGTATTATAATTAGTGCTAGCATAAGTAATGGAAAAATGCCAAGATAAATTAAAGGAGTTAAACTTAATCATAGCATGGAGCTCCTGAACCTTTTCTAGTAACACTGACAAAGTTAGTATGCCAAAGCAGGACTATACCTCTAGATCTACCCATAGTCGGGACTTCCCAATAATTATCAAAACTAAACTCATGCATGAGGACTAAGTGGTCACAGAGTTTAGTTTCCAGTAGTGTGACAAAACAAGGGTTTTGAGAATTGAGCATATCACGAAAATTTCTCCTAAAATTTTCATTATTTACTCCTCGGGTGTTTCAAACTATAAATCAAGTAGCTTGATTCATTGGAGAGAAAAAGTTAACCGAAGGTTGGAAACTATCACCGAAAGGAAACTGACTACAGTGAAGTGTAGGGGTCATCACAACTGCAAACTTCTCCAAACACTGTTTATGGCAGATTTCAGGTCGAAGGAACACTTCAGAAGTGACATCGGATAGAGATGGATATATTTCTTGTCCTCGTCTTCTGAAAAGATCATGAGATTCGCATTTTTTAAACTTGAGATTTCCGAGAAGGAACTCGTCCTCTTCGGTATGGCCCCTAGTTCTCCTTTTTTGAATTTTTTTTTACTTTTTTGTTTTATATCCTATTTTTATTTAATGTCTTTTATTATAATAACAATGAATGACTTTATTAAAATATTCTTCTCATTCATGAACTTATTTATTGAGTTAAATTCACAATGTTCACATACTAATAAAATAGTTTTTATTGCTACATCCACTCAAATTCCTTATTTATGACCAAAACAATAATTAGAAAAGTCTTTCCAATTAAATAATATATACACATATATAGGTGATGTGGCATACTCTATGACATCCCTTTCTATTTATCTTTTTTTTTTTATATATACTAGTATCCTTATTCGCGCCTCGCGCGGTTATAAGAAAAGATTGAATATATTTTTAATAATTAATATATAATTTCATAAATATTCTAATGGATATTATAATTAAAAAAAATTAAGTTACGATCACGAGATTTCTAATTCAATAAATTGCTAAAAAGATATTTGCAAACTTTAATCAATTAAAATTTACCATTAAAAAAGAAAAAAATATAAAAGTTGATATGAAAAAATTCAATTATAACTGACAACATAATTACTAAAACTTTATCAGTGACTATTATGACAACAATAGTGGTTCAACCAACAATGTTACTTTACTTGATCATGAATTATTAGGGATCCCAATATAAACGAATTTGAATTAAATAAAAAATTAAAAATGTATTTCTGGTAAAGTAAGGCGAGAAAAATACTGAAATTATATTTCAATCCCAATATAATCATACACAAATTTAAAAATTTAACAGACCCTTTTTTTTGGTCTTTATTAGTTGTACCGACTCTCCTTTAATGTGTATCTACATTGCACAAGATCCATAAATATTAGAGATCTCATATTCAAACTTTTATTCTAATAATGAACATTGTGAGAAGGAAAATTAAGTTATGATAGTGAAATATTATTGTAAATCTTATATGTTTGCAATAAAAAATAAATAAATTCAAATCCATGACATTAAATGAGATGTAAAAAATATATCATAATATCCTTCTCTTTAAAGTCTAAGTAATGACATTATTTACCCGTCCACTACAGTATTCACTTGGTTAAAAAATAGTATCCAACCTTTTTATTTATTTTCTACTACTTATACTTTATATTCCTCTCATTCTTTATATCCACATTTATATGCAAGAGAACGTGTCTATGGACAATGACTTTTCTATAGGTGAAATCTTCTTGAACAAACACTTCTGATAATTGAAAATTTTGCATAATACTTTTTTAGCTTGTAAGTGGTAATATATGCACTTTCATTTTTAGGTTTGAGGATACATGCATTAACTCCCATAAGAGATAAGTTTTAAAAAGCATGTTATTAATTATTTGTTTTACTATCCCTTTTATAATTTTTTGATTATTTTTATTTGAAATTGCATTAATAATGGTATACTAAATAATTAAATTCTTTTTCACATAGATCAAATACTAATAAATGAAGATTAGTATGTAGGTTTTTTTATGGATCATATGTGTTATAATCATGTACGAAATTCAAAAGTATGAGTAATTTTTTTTTTATATTCATTAGTTATAATGATGCCCATTTAATATTTATCTAAGTTGCATAAGACCCATAAATGTTAGGAATCTCATATTAAAGCTTTCATTTTAATAATGAGCATTGTGAAAAGGAGAATTAAGTTGTGATAGTAAGACATTATTGTGAAGTTATACTTTTGCAAAAGAAAATAAATAAATTGAAATCCAAGACATAAAATCAGATGTAAAAAATAAGTCAGGATATCATTTAATGAGTTAGTGTGATATTTCAATGCTCACATCCTTTAAGAATTATCATAGAGTATGCAAGATAGATAACTTTTGGCAAAATTAATACAATTATTACTAAAATATTATCGTGGTAATTACTAAAAAATAAATTTTGGGTAGTAACTTTCCAAAAGATAACTACTCCCCTGGTGTGCGGAAATTAAAAAAAAAATATTTTTTTTCTTTCAATAATAATAAATTTAATACATATTAAAAATATATTCATATTCCTTGTGGTAAGAAGGAAAAAGATTGGCACTTTATTCTAAGTTGTGATCAATTATTGTTTTTATCTGAGAAATTAAGTTGTCAACCTGACATTCAAAAAATAACAAAATCAAAACGATAAATATAAGAATTTCAGTAGAAGTATTTTTTTAGAAAAAGAACGTTGAAAACTACACAGAGAAAAAAGGAAAACAGGAAAAACAACTAATGATTTGAAACATTAGAATTTTAAATGATTGATTACTTGACGTATATAAATAAAATATGTTAAAATTAAGAACGCATGTTCAAATACATAAATTTTTTTTAAAGAAAATGAAAAAAAGAAATATTTCTTACCTTCATATACTTCTTTTCGGTCACATGCTAATTAATTCGTAAATCAAAATGATGAATAAGAGAGGATAACCTTGAATGAAAGTCTCCATGGACTAAATTTAAATTTATATAGGTAAAAATTAAAAAATTCAAGGAATAGTTAATTATGTGTTAAAGAGAGAAGAAAAACATTATTAATAACATAAAACAATCAAATTTTTCCTAAAATACAAAGAGAATCAAGGAAAAAAAAAACAATCAAATTCTCTAAAAACTATCAAGAAAGCAAGGAGAAAAAATCAAATAATTTTTTTAAGAAATTATATCATCAAAAACACGAGTTAAAGAGGAAAGAAGAACCTTATTGTCAACATAAAATAATCAAATTCTTTCAAAACTAAAGAAAATAAAATATATTAATCAAAGCCTCTAAAAACTAGAAAGAGAAGCAAAGATAAAAATCAATTTATTTTTTAAGAATTCATCTCATTAAAAATTGAAATAAATAATATTAAATGTATAATGCAACAAAGAAAAAGTTGTAATTATATTGGATATATCGATTCATTTTATCTCATAAAATAGAATCATGCAACAATATCTAACCATTTTCATTATAGTATCTCCTTATAATGCAAAATCAAATAAATAAATTAAAAAATTAATCAATCAAGGAGACAAAATAAAGATGAAGAATATGGAGAAATGAAAATAGAGTAACCATTATAAATAGCTCAAAATAATTTTTTATTAGTGTGATTTTAATGTGTCATAAACTTGTATGATAAATAATTGATGGTTATGAATATGAAAGTATTGAGAGTTATGAATATTATTAATATCAATTAAGGAGATGAAATGTACAATCAATACATGAGAAAAAGTCAAAAAAATGAGGAAAAAAAAATAAGAATGGAGGTTATAGAGAAATGTCACATCACTTCTTCCATGACGTTCCTTAATATAAAGAAAAGGTCATAGAAAAGGTGATGTGATATTTTTCAATGGCCTCCAGTCACATTTATCTTTTTTCTCCTTTTTTAGAGTTTTTCTCCTATGTTTTTTTTTATATCCTATTTTATTTCATATTTTTTATCATAATAACAATTAAAGACTCTATTATTAATACTCTTCTTATTCATCAACTAATTTATTAAGTTAAATTCACAATGTCCACATACTAATGAAATAGTTTTTATTGTTAGATCCACTTGAATTACTTATTTTTGAAGGAAAAAGAATTAGAAAACTTTTTAGCAATTAAATAATCAATCAATCAGTCAATATATATATTTACACACACACATATATATATAAAGGAAGGTCATAGAAAATGTGATGTATCACCTCTCTATGACCTCCATTCACATTTATTTTTTTCTCTTGTTTTTGTTGAGTTTTTTCCTACTTTTTTTTTTGTTTTATATCTTATTTTTATTTAATGCCTATAAATGACTCTATTATTAATACTCTTCTTATTCATGAACTAATTTATTGAGTTAAATTCACAATGTCCATATACTAATGAAATAGTTTTAAATGTTACATCCACTCAAATTCCTTATTTATGAAGGAAAAAGAATTAGAAAAGTCTTTAACAATTAATTAATTAATCAATCAATTTATTTATTATATATATATATATATATATATATATATATATATATATATTTATAAATAAAAGAAAGGTCATTGAAAAGGTTACGTGACACCTTGACCTTCACTCACATTTATTTTATTTTATTTTATTTTAATTTTTGCCTACTTTTTTATTTTCTATCCTAATTTTATTTAATGCCTTTTATTGTAATAACAATAAATGACTTTATTATTAATACTCTTCTTATTCATGAACTAATTTATTGAGTTAAGTTCACAATGTCCACATACTAATGAAATAATTTTTATTGTTACATCAACCCAAATTTCTTATTAATGGAGAAATTTTTTTTTAGAAAAGTCTAAACCCAAGAATGACATTTATCTTTTTTTTTTTTAATGTTATTTTTTATATCGGACATTTCTCTTAGTCTTTCTTTTTCTCACAAAATACAAAAGTATAATTTCTCCACAATCGTTTTTATATATGATTAAACTGAATAGTTAATAGAGTATAATAAGTTATGAATTATGGTTATAAGTAAAAGAGGAAAGAAGGACCTTATTACCAACATAAAACAATCAAATTTTTCCTAAACTACAAATAGAATCAAAGAAAAAAAACAATCAAATTCTCTAAAAACTATAAAGAGAGGCAAAGAGAAAAAATTAAATAATTTTTTAAAGAAATTATATCACAAAAAACATGAGTTAAAGAGAAAAGAAGAACCTTGTTGTCAACATAACATAATCAAATTCTTTCAAAACTACAAAAAAAATAAAACATATTAATCGAAGTCCTAAAAACTACAAAGAGAAGCAAAGGAAAAACTCAATTTATTCAAATAAATAATATTAAATGTATAATGCAACAAAGAAAGAGTTGTAATTATATTAGGCATATCAATTCATTTTACCTCATAAAATTAAACTATGCAAAAATATCTAACAATTTTCATTATAATATCTCCGTGTAATTTGCAAAATCAAATAAAAATCAAAAAATAATCAACCAAAGAGACAAAAGACGAAGAATATGAAGAGACTATTTCAAAAGTAGATATAAAAATAATTTATGAATATGACTTTCTTGATAAATTTAAATATAAGCAGATAATAAAAACCACTGAACAATCTATTGCTTTGAATGCTGACGAACAAATCATAAAATTACTGAATAAAAAAGATATTGATGTGTTTAAAAATCAGTATAATTTT
This sequence comes from Capsicum annuum, assembly GCF_002878395.1. Taxonomy (NCBI): domain Eukaryota; kingdom Viridiplantae; phylum Streptophyta; class Magnoliopsida; order Solanales; family Solanaceae; genus Capsicum; species Capsicum annuum. The sequence continues at coordinate 174,405,825 of NC_061120.1, read as the reverse complement.
ATCCATATTGATTTACTACAAATTGCTTTCAAACCTTTAACCTTGAAAGGTCTTCCAGAAACATTTCTAGCTGTACTACGTGATGCTAGAAATTTAAATTTCTGCCAGTCTCTGATAGGATCTATAGAATCTACTTTTGCTTATGACCCTGTATATTTTAACACTCAGCCAAATTTATAATTATCTTTGACTGATCTGAATATTCTTGATGCTTTGACTTTAAATGTAAAAACTCATGGTTATAATTATGCGCCTGGATCTGAACTAATCTGTTTATCCTATCGCATTTATTATCGTTTGTTAGCTACAATGAATCCTCGATGTAAATTGATTGATAATGCTTCTGATTATACTATGCTTATTGAAACTAATTTTGCAAAATTCAAGGTCACTACCAGGAGACCTATAAGATGGGATGAGATTAATTTTCCAAAAACATGGATTTTAAACTCTGTCATTTCTCCAAAACAACTTGCGGAAGATGTGACAAATTCAGAGTTAACTCATGTTACTCAAAATACTAACGGAAGAATTTGCCTTTTATTTGATGATAATTCTACCGTTTATAATCGAAACTCTTTTTCAATGCCTAGAATGTTACCTGTTGTGCATCACATCTGTCTAGTTGAACAATTTTATGGTCCAGCTAGAAACAATGCTGCATCATTACGTACTCTAAATTCTGCAGATTTGCTTACTCCTATTAGAAGTATTGAAAAGATTAAAATTAATCCTTTCATACTAACTTCTCCTATATCCATTTTATTAAAACTTCATACCTATGACACAGACTTCAGATCTATTACATAATTACTATGAAAGTTTCCAGGCTCTGATACCATAAAAACAGGATCTTGTCAGGCAGGGTAAGCCGCGACGCCTGTCAGACTAGCTTCCAAATATCGGATTAAGCCATAGTTGGAATACCGAACCAAAACACCAATCAAAATATAAAAGAATTTTCGAATAGCTTACTAGCTGTATGAAAGAATTAATCTTTTTACCCAAACAAGGGGCCTGTCAGATATTTAATAAACTTATGTTGAACCCATTTGTCTAGAAGTTCTGACTGTACAAAAAGTTGCCCTGTTTTTCTCCAGCCTTCAAGGGCTAAAGAGGCACAGCTTACTAGACGTAGTCAATAAGACAAATCCAACACAAGAAATATTAAACTCGACTGTACCACCATTTCGAAACGAAGTTAAGAAACTATAGAAAAATTTCTTTATATTTTGATAGAGTCTGGATCTTTCATAGTTACTAAGTAAGAGAGGTTAGATCTCTGGCATAGGTATGAAAGGTTTTTAGCCGGACATAGTCACGACTAGAAGGGAAGATGAAGTATTAAAAGTACGTTAGAAAAAAGAAATAAATACCTTAATAGTGGCCGGATGCAAGGCCGGAATAGTTGTTAATTGGTGGCTATCAACCTTTTATTCAAACCTTGAAGTAATTACAAAGAAGAAAAAAAGGAAAGTTCAGGCGTATAGAGAGAAAGAGAGAAAATAAAATTTCTAACTTATGCCTCCTTAACAAATGAGGCAACTATATAAAAAGAAGCATCTGCACACAGTATTATGGGTCCTACATCCAAGTCCCTGCGCATAGTATTTTTACTGTTTAAATAGTAGAATGGTCCCACATATTGGTCCTACACATATAAGATAATCATAGTGAAAGCATCTAATATTTTAGCAAATGTTCTGGTCACATCTTGTCTTTTCTTTTTAACTGGTAGAGTAATGCCTCTGTTTTTTCGATTTCTCCTTCATTAAGAATATTTTCTGGATGAAGTGGTTGGGAATCTTAAATATCTTCAGTTTCTGCTGCTTCGTCACTTGTAAGACTTTTCATAGAAGTATTCGATTGTTGTTTTACGATTTTCATTAAATTTCTTCGGACTTCTTCTAAATATTGCTCAATCATTTCCATCTTATCTCCTTTATGTACAAAGATTCTTCTAGAAATATAACTAAGATTTTTATTTTCAACAAATTTCTTTTAATAAGTGGTAGAATATTTGAGGATTTTTTTATTAATGGGATCGATCAATTCTCGTCCATGTGGTAATTTAGTAAGGGGATCTTTTCTGGTCAGTTTTACCCAAAAATTATTGTAGAATACCCTATAGAGTTCAGGTATTTGTTCTTTAGTGTAGCCAAATTCAACACCCCATTTATGTATCCATGGAATGGAGAATTCTATGAAGAAATACATTTGGTCAATGATATGACCGCCATTGAATAAACCAATTTGGAATTGGGTCTTCAAACACTTTAGAATAGACTTTTAAAAACCATGTATGCTTATGTTTAATATTGTTGTAATATAAAGTCTGAGTAAAGACCTTAATATAGTCCCAATATATAAAGAAAATTTTTGATCCTTTTATCATCATGGCCTTTTCCGACATGGAAGTAGTTCCCCAGTCTTCTATTGAAATGAGTTTTTTAATAACAATCTTAGAGTATCCACGAACATCTGGGGTTGAATCACACTTTTGGTGATGTTCCAATTCAATACTTCCAGTGGATAATAATATTGATTCATAGAATGCTTTTGTCTTATAGGATTCGCCTGAAAAATAAAGGTTAGCTAGTAAATGTTTTTGGCGGAGTTTCCAGGGATCATTTTGTTTGCATATTTGAGAATTTTCCACGAGAAATATTAGCTCTCGATTTTCAAATTTTTCATATTGTTGCCTTTCTGCAGTTTTTTTTTAGTAATTAAAGCAAATGAATCAGCTTGCTTTGCAGATATAAAAGATTGCAGTTGCTCATATAAAATGACATGTTTATACCCCTTTTTAATCCTATTGGTTTTCCTCTTAAGTTTAGATTAGTTGAAGCGTGGTTATGATGTAAACCTATGTTTGGGATGTGGTTTTAGTCTTTGAAGTATGATTTGTATATTTAGCCTTATTGGGCTAGTGTGGTAGTCTTGAAATTGTAAGTTGGGTAAAGTTGACTTGAGTACCTTATTTCTAGTCGAAGGTGCTATCTTAGGCTTGAATATGGCTTACTTGACATCTAAAATATGAACTAGATACCTTAGCCTATTTTGGGACCTAGAGTGCCTAATTATGAAAATTGAGGATTAGAGTGGATCGTCTGACCCACTTAGTCCTAAAATTGTGTTAAGTCTTGTGGACTTAGTTGTGAATGTTAGACATAGATGAGGCTAGTTAACCTTAGAATAAGGTTACTTTGTAACTTGGTAACTTGGATTGATGTTCCCGGATTGTGATTTTTGAGTTATAGTTATGATACTTCCCGTGGAAGTGATATTGGGCATTTAGAGATGATATTCCTCCTAGCTATGTTATGTGGCCTATAGAGATGCTATTTTCTTTTAGATATACAAATTGGCCTAGAGGTGATATTCCTTGTAGTCATGATGTATGACCTATCGATATAAGATATCCTATAGACAATTACATGTCTATCTATATTATTCCTCTAATATGTGAGATACCTCCTATATGTGAGATGATTAGAGATATGCTAGAGCTTATAAATGTGATTATCGATATAAGTTTCCAATATGTATATAGGCCTAAGGTCGTGATTTTGATGTTGTGACTATTACGACTAAATTAATGGGCCAAGAGCTGTGTTATGACAATCATTGAATATCCGAGGACTGTTTATCAATGTAAAGAATACGATTATAATTTATGAATCCGTATATGTTGTATACACATCTCTCTGGTATGGGATGGAGGAAGATGCGATATATTGCTTACGACTTTATTGATTGGATACTGGTGATGGCTAGGAATTTAATATATTAGTTAATGATTCTTGCTTAGTTGAAATATGGTAGCTAGCAATGGTTAATGCGTGACTTATGGTGAGGTCGGTTCTTGCATAGGTGAAGATCAGTTGGTATTGATGACTAAGTTCGTAATGTCGATTAGTCAATAAACGGGGAGTTATGTGTTAATGAGGCTAGATAATAAAAGATGTTGGTAATAAGAGGTGACTAGTTAATAACTTTGAATAGTTGCTAAATGGTTAACTAATGAATATTTAAGCAAGGATTAGTTGGTAAATAATGGTTAGATAATAAATGATGTCAGTTAATAAAGATGGTTAGGTGACAAGTAGTAATGTGTTGTGTAGTAATGATTAACAGATATAGGATGATTAGTCGATAATAATGAATGGTAGATAAATGGCGGTTTTAGTATAGTGATGAACCTTGACTAGATGTTATATGTTGGCTATTAAATAAATAGCGGTTAGTTGCTATCCCGTGAATACAAATTATGTGAAGGATAATGTTTAGGGTAATAACTAGAGGTTAAGTGATGACTAGCGAACTAGTGATTCTATTATAATAAGTGTTGGTTAGCTAATAATGAGTAGTTGGGAAGTATTGACTATATAGATATACTATGAATGATGTATTGATATACGGCAAGGTCGGAGGTTGATTATGATGATGACGGTCTTGATGAGGATAGTTATGATGAGTTGTGAGATTGATTGTGTATTTTGCATTCATCCCTGCGTGCACATCGCCTATCACCAGTATGCACTTTTATTTATCGGCCGGTATAGAACAGTTGCATATATATGGGTGAAGAATATGCCTTGTATTGTTGTATGTTGATTGAACCTTTTGAGTCTGGGGCGTTGGGGGTACGCTTAGGCTCAGCTAGATATTTGGTTGTCCATAAGTGGAAGACTAAGGAGATTACGTCTGTAAAGGTCTAGTGAAAAAATCGTCCTATTGAGGAAAGAACTTAGGAGACCGAAGCAGACATGCGTAGCAAGTATTCAGGTCTTTTTGCTAATTCAGGTAATTTCCTGTTTCGCTCCTTGTCTTGTGTTTTCCCGTTAGGGGACAAACGGTTGTTTAATTGGTATCTGATGTAACGACCCTTTCGGTCGTTTGTGAAATATTCTTATCCTTTCTATTTTAGCTCTCCTCGTAGTTGGTGTACGTGAATTAGGACTTACGGTGAATGAGTAGTATCGATTCTTGAGTTGTTCCGAAGTGACTTAACTCATTAGTTGGGTTACTGAATTTACAAAAATTAAATTCGACCGCGATCAATCTTAGGTCAAGAGGACCCCAAATTAGTGTTTTCAATAGATTCGGAATGTACTTTATAGTTAATTTACATATTTAATTTATTTTTATGAGATTTCGAACAAATTTTGAGAATTTATTAAAAAGTTTGGGATATTTTAGATAATTAATATAATTAGTGGTTTAATGGGTCAAAACTACAATCTTCTTACTATCAGATATTACGTGACTTTCAGTTAATAGGGTTTAACTCTTTTGAATGATAGCCAAAAATAAATAGGGTGTGGAAAACTATTGCGAGCGAGGAACGAATTTCAGGTGAGAATTCCCCTTTCTGTAGTTGAAATACATATCTGTAGGCAATGTTAATAATGGCTAGTGGTTGAGAAAGTTGAACAGATTGAATAATAATTAGTAAGTGGCCAATGTTGGGGCTAGAAGTACGCCAATCGTTAATGGTTGGACGTAGTTATGGCAATTAGAATGCCATTGGTTGGCAGTAACAGATGCTATGAACATATAAATTTCCTGTGAGCTTGTTATTAGTTTTCGTTAGGATTAATGGGTTACATCTAGGAATTTTTTCCTTTTCTATTTATTGTATAATAATGGCATAATCAGTGAATGATGAGTAATGCGAAGATTTGGGAAAAATACTAATTTTATAATTAAACAACTTTTTAAAATTGACTAATACTGTAAGAAAAATCCATTATGAATGAATTAGCCTAATATAATTCTTAATTACATTATATGTACCAAGTTACTGATAAGTGTTTTATCACAGAAATTTCCTTGTAATTTACGTATACTTTATATAAGCCTTGATTGTATAATATTTCTTAAGCATTAATCTGGACGGTCATTCATCCAAATGTTTAAAGTAAATATAATCAAAGGATTGTAAATTCCAATAGTTACAACCGTAATAGCCACTAATTACCATTTCTTTTATTATAGAAACTTTGGTTTTTGATCGAGAATTTTTTAAAGTAGGAATTTATAAAAAGGGTGTTATTAAATTCAAACTCTCATGAGGATTATATATTTGAACATATTTTTTAACGTTTTGAGAATTTGAGGAAGGGCAAGACACTTGTGGACTAGTGATATTCGTGTTTCTCGGTTGAGGTAGGTTACGGTTTAATTGGAGTTTAGACTCAACTTAATTATGTGTATGCTCCTAAATTGGATACTTGTAGATTGATATTCGGACATGCTTGAAATTGTTGATATTTGGATTGTTGATTTGTGTATAAATGTTTATTAAAAATTTACTTGATGGAATTGTCTTATGACTTTAAGTGTACTTGAAAACTTGGTACATTGTGTTTTATGCTGTGAGGTTGTGTAAATTGATATTGATAATACTTGTTTATATTTATAATGGATCAGGTACCACGCCAGTACGTTTATATTTATGTTGGATCGAGTACCACGCCGGTACGTTTATATTTATGTTGGATCGGGTACCATGCCGATATGTTTATATTTATGTTGGATCGGGTACCACGCCGGTACATTTATATTTATGTTGGATCGGGTACCACGCCGGTACGTTTATATTTATGTTGGATCGGGTACTACGCCGATGCGGTACATGAACATAGATTGTTCCCTGCAGGTCATGACGATTTGGGCAAAAATAAGTCCCTTAGCATGTGTGTACATATTTGTGTTGATTTGGTGGATGTTTATATGGTTGATACTCTTGATGGTTATGTGGCTTGTCTGTGAGCAACGTTTGACCTGTTATTGTTGTATTGTTGATTCATTGAGAATTTGTTATGTGTTGATACCTGTCTACTTGTTATTTGATTTATGTTGTATGCATGTTATTAAGTTGAGTTGACCTATAATACCTACCAGTACATAGTGTTTTGTACTGATACTACCCTGTACTCTTCTTTTATTGAGTGCAAAAATTATTCTAGAGGCTCATACATGATCTCATCTCTAGAGTTTGATAGCAGATCTTGATCCAAGGGTGAGCACTCCATCCCCAGGCTTCCATGGGTCATCTTATTTGTTCTTGTCCATCTTTCGGGCAATGAAACATTCTTTATTTACTTTATTTTGGGATATCTCTTTAGACATGATCTTTGTTAGTTGTTCTTGTACGATGACTTTCGGGTCTTGGAAATTTCAGTAAGTAGATTGTTTGGTTCCTGCGCTACTAATGATTAATCCCAGATTATCATTGTTAAGATGGTTTTATGAAAATATTCTTTTAATATTGACTAAGTGATTAGGTAATGGTTTGATTTAGATGGTTCTCCCACAGGAAGGTTAGTGTGGGTGCCACTCATGGCCATTTGGGTCGTGACAGTAAACTTCAAAAAATCAAGTCCTTAGGACTTTCTGATGAGATTCATGACAAGGTTTATAGGTTATTATATACTTCAGGTTCTGAATCTGATTATGATTGTGATTTTTCTTCTGACACTGAGGTTGAATTATTTGATCGAACTGATAATGAAAATCATGCCGACGAAAAACCTTATTCTAATATTTGCTCTGATTGTAATAATAATGCTTGCGATCGTGATGATACTTTCTATAAATTGCAATTCCAGTTTGAAGATTTAGATTTAAATATTCAAACTATCACTGTTGATAGCGCTTTATAGTTATTAAAAGAAGTCACTGATGAAAAACTGCGACAAAAAATTATTGATCTTACTTCTTCCCAAACCGGTACTTCAAAACCTGTTGATAATAAACATTTTATGAAAAATACTGATTTGATTATTGATATTATTCCTTACTCTCTAACTGAAGTTAATAAACGTCTTGCCATTAGTCAAACACCTGGTAAAGACATGTCTTTCTATGACTTGAAAATATAAGTTAGAAATTTTATTTTCTCTCTTTCTCTCTCTACGCCTGAACTTCCCCTTCTTTCTTCTTTGTAATTACTTCAAGGTTTGAATAAAAGGCTGATAGCCGCCAATTAACAACTATTCCGGCTTTTCATTCGGCCATTATTAAGGCATTTATTTCTTTTTTTTCTGATGTACTTTTAATACTTCTTCTTCCCTTCCAGCCGTAACAATGTCCGGCTAAAAACCTTTCATACCTATGCCAGAGATCTAACCTCTCTTACTTAGTAACTGTGAAAGATCCAGACTCTATCAAAATATGAAAATTTTTTTCTATAGTTTCTTGATTTGGTTCCGAAATGGTGGTACAGTCGAGTTTAATATTGCTTGTGTTGGCTTTGTCTTAGTGACTACGTCAAGTAAGCTGTGCCTCTTTAGCCCTGGAAGGCTGGACAAAAACAGGATGACTTTTTGCACAGTCAGAACTTCTAGACAAGTGGGTTCAACATAAGTATATTAAATAACTGACAGACCCCTTATTTGGGTAAAAAGATTAATTCTTTCATACAGTTAGTAAGTTATTCAAAAATTCTTTTATATTTTGGTTAGTGCTTTCGTTCGGTATTCCAACTATGGCTTAATCCGATATTTAGAAGCTAGTCTGGCAGGCGCCGCGGCTTACCCCGCTTGACAAGATCCTACTTTTATAGTATTAGAGCCTAGGAACTTTCATAGAAATTATGTAATAGATCTGAAGTCTATGGCATTGGTATGAAGTTTTGATAAAATGGATATGGGAGAAGTTAGTACAAAAATTACTAATCTTGAAGAGGTAGATTTACCTCAAAATATAGATTTATTAAATAAATGGACTATTCAAAAAGTAGATATAAAAACAATTTATGAATATGGCTTTCTTGATAAATTTAAATATAAGCACATAATAAAAACCACATAACAATCTATTGCTTTGAATGCTGATGAACAAACCATAAAATGACTGAAGAAAAAAGATATTGATATGTTTAAAAATTAGTATAATATTATGCATATTGATTTAGTGCAAATTGCTTTTAAACCTTTAACTTTGAAAGGTCTTTCAGAAACATTTCTAGCTGCACTACGTGATGCTAGAAATTTAAATTTTCGACAGTCTCTGATAGGATCTATAGAATCTACTCTTGCTTATGGCCCTGTATATTTTAACGTTCAGCCAAATTTACAATTATCTTTGATTGATCTGAATATTCTTGATGCTTTGACTTTAAATGTAAAAACTCATGGTTATAATTATGTGTCTGGATTTGAACTAATTTGTTTATCTTATCACATTAATTATCATTTGTTAGCTTCAATGAATCCTCGGTGTAAATTGATTGATAAGGCTTCTGATTATACCATGCTTATTGAAACTAATTTTACAAAATCCAAGGTCACTACTAGGAGACCTATCAGATAGGATGAGATTAATTTCCCAAAAACATGGATTTTAAACTCTGTCACTTCTCCAAAACAACTTGCGAAAGATGTGACAAACTCAGAGTTAACTCATGTTAATCAAAATACTAACGGAAGAATTTGCCATCAATTTGATGATAATTCTACCGTTTATAATCGAAACTCTTTTTCTATGCCTAGAATGTTGCCTACTATGCATCACATCTCTCCAGTTGAACCAGTTTATGGTCCAGCTAGAAACTGTGCTACATCATTACATACTCTAAATTCTGCAGATTTGCATACTCCTCTTTGAAGTATTTAAAAGATTAAAATCAATCCTAAAACAAATATAGTTCAAGATAATGATAATGTCCCAGATAGGTTTAACCCCACTCTCTCTGAAATGGAGTTTGATGTTAATTCTTGTTAAATTATGATTCCTCACCTAATTGATTTTAGTCCTGGTTCACAGGCAAGAAATTATATTAAAAGGAAATTTTTTAGTGAACATGGAAAATGTTTAGGACATGGTTTTTGAAACTTATAGTCCTGATGCAATAAAAAATATTTCTGATGAATTCTATGAAATGTGTGTATTAAATAATCAAATTATTTGTTTTGTGACATGGTTTACATATGTTTACCTACCTTTATATGTAAAAATTATTGAAAGATCTTACCAAAATTCAAATGGTACTATTACTCAGGCTATTTACCCTCCTCAATCATCTTTTATACTATCGAATATTACTGGTATTAATTTTTCTGCTTTTCAAAAATTCGTTGATAATAATGTTGGAAAAATCACTATTTCTGAAATAAATAGTTTAATTACTCAAAATAATTATTTGAGTCTGTATGTGAAAGTTCTTGGAGAACATATTACTTTTCTTGATAAAAAATTCGATACTATGACAACTTTGATTAAGAAGTTAAGCGATAGTCAAAGGTCATCTGATATTGCCTTCATATCAAAAAGCAAAACAGATGATTTGACAACTAAGCCTCATATACAAAGACCCCTGATATTCAAGGATTTGGAAAACCCTCTGAATTAGAACAGCTTAAACAATTACTTGAAAAAAAAATTTCTAGTCTAAACATAAAACTCATTGATCTGTCAAATACTTTTGTTGATAACCTTGAGTCTACTCCAATTAAAGATGTAGGTATTGAAATCCACTCGACGTTAAATAAACTCAGATGTTTGGTAAGAAAACAATCGGGAAAAAAATATGCTGACATCCCCTGTATGCAAACTGCTTATTATCCAAGACCAACTTCTAAAGATGTTCTGATAGAGGAAAGAGATAGGTCCTTGACAAATACGTCTTATAGTGGAGATCATAGTTATGAATGGAATTTAGATGGGTTATTAGAAAGACAATTATCTATTTTAGTCCATCGTATGTTAATGTATTCTACGATTGCCAAAGTCTCTAGCCCTAAAGATAATGATGGCAAACCTATTCGAACAGATGTCACTATATGTAAAATAATTGTTGTAGGTTTTACTAGCCAACTTCGTGGCTGGTGGGACAACTTTCTTAACAACAACGAAAGAAACAAAATTTTTGAGGCTAAGAAATATGCTTCCTGGTATTGACAACCTAGGTAGAGAACTCCCAGAAGGGAGAGAAAATGCTGTATATACCCTCATGCTCACCATTATTCAACAATTTGGGGGTAGATTTGCCAACCAACATAAAAATACCTGTACTCTCTTAAATAGCCTTAGATGCAAATATTTAGGAGAATTCAGATGGTACAAAGATACTTTCATTAGTATAGTTATGGATCTACCTGAATCTAGGCTTGAACATTGGAAGGCTAGATTCATAGATGAACTTCCACCTCCTTTTGCAGAAAGGGTTAAAAAATAAACCAAGGGATAATATAGTGCAATCCCTTGGACAGATTTTACTTATGGTCAGCTTATTGCAGCTTGTACTCAAGAGGGTTTCAATCTCTGTAATGAATTGAAATTGTCTAGACAAATTAAGCTGGATAGGCTTAAAAAAAAATTTAGGTAATTTTTGTGGACAATTTGGTATGGAAAATCCTGCTTCTACTTCTAAGAAAAAGAGCCATAGATTTGTTATTGTTAAAACTAGCGACCTTGATAAACCCTATAGGATAAAGAGAGAATTCAGACATAGATCCAAAGAAAAACGTGAAGCTAGAAGAACCCATCGTAAGTCTACTAGATTTACAAAAAATAGGTCTAAGAGAGACTTGTCAAAAATCAAGTGTTACAATTGTGGTCAATTTGGTCATATTGCTCTAAATTGTAAATTTCAAAAAATCAAGTCGTTAGGACTTTCTGATGAGATTTATGACAAGGTTTATGGGTTATTATATACTTCAGGTTTTGAATCTGATTATGATTGTGAATCTACTTTTGACACTGAGGTTGAATTATTTGATCTAACTGATAATGAAAAATATGCCGATGAAAAATCCTATTCTAATGTTTGCACTGATTGTAATAATAATGCTTGTGATTGTGATGATACTTTCTATAAATTGCAATTCCAATTTGAAAATTTAGATTTAAATATTCAAACTATCACTGCTGATAGCGCTCTAGAGTTATTAAATGAAGACGAAGTATATGATGATGATGATGATGGGGAGTATCTTCCCCTGACAAGAAGTATCTTTCTCTGTGGCTTCTTTCTCTACCTCGACCTTTGGCTATTTGCCAGGGCGGATCTATAGCCATACTGTGTAGAAAATTATTCATAAATCAATTTCATTGCGCATATCTGCAAAATTGGGAAGAAATAAATCTTCTTCTATCATATCATGGATGATTTTTTCTAATATAATAGAATGAATATCTTCATTTAGAGGAATGCATTTGATAATCGTAATTATTTTTTTCAGAAAGGAAGTATGCATAAAAATTCATTTAATTATTTAAATATTCTCTAGACAAAAAATCAGGTAAGGAATTTTCACTCCCTTTCTTGCATTGTATTTCAAAATAAAAAGGGGTTAATTGAGCTTGCAATCTTGCAAAGATTAACTTAGAAGCATCATGTTTAAAATCTTTATCAAACATATATTTAACTTATTGAGCATCAGTCCTAACTATAAACTTTTGATTATATAAATCATCTTGGAATTTTAAAACACATTTAACAATAGTCAACATTTCATGAGCCACAGTGGCGTATTTTTTTTGACTTTCAGACCATTTTCCAGAATGAAACCTAATGAGTCTTTCAATATGATTATGGGGATTTATTTATTTAAGTATTCCATCATAACTGACATTCGAAGCATCAGTCTCAACTATTTTTAACCAAGCAGGATTAGCTAAGGTTAAACAAGGTAAAGACTCGACACATTTTTTAATCATTTTTACCAGATTAGTGTGAGAATCAGTCCAAGGACCTTTGTAATCCTTTTTTAGCCTATCATATAAAGGGGTTAAATCACAAAACAGATTCTGATAAAAAGGAAAAATGTAATTAAAGCTGCCTAAGAACCTTTGCAATTGAGTTTTATCAGTTATAACATTAGGAAATTTTTTAATAAAGTCCAAAGCCCTTTGTATGGGTTCGATTCTTCCTTGGCAAATATTGTGTCCTAAAAATTGAATATCAGTTTGAAATAAGCACATTTTTTGTTTAGAGATGACCAAACCATTTTGTAACACAATTTGCTTGAATATATTTAGATGTTTAAAATGCAATTCTAATGTTTTTGAAAATACAAGAATTTCATCAATATACACAATTATAAAATCCATATACTGGTTAAATATATCATTCGTGATTTTTTGAAATTCAGAAGGAGCATTTTTCAGACCAAATGGCATAACATTCAACTCATATTGTCCAAAAGGAACATTAAAAGCAGTTTTATATGTGTGTTCTTAAGAAATCTGAATTTGCTAATAACTAGATTTTAAATCAAATTTTGAAAATATATTAGCATTATATAATCTAGATAACAAATCCTTTTTATTAGGTATCATAAAAGCAGGATCTTGTCAGGCGGGGTAAGCCGCGAAATCTGCTAGACTAGCTTCCAAATATCAGATTAAGCAATAGTTGGAATACCAAACCAAAGCACCAACCGAAATATCAAAGAATTTTCGAATAGCTTACTGACTGTATGGAAGAATTAATCATTTTACCAAAACAAGGGGCCTGTCAGATATTTAATATACTTATGTTGAACGCATTTGTCTAGAAGTTTTGACTGTGCAAAAAGTTGCCCTATTTTTCTCCAGCCTTCAAGGGCTAAAGAAGCACAGCTTACTAGACGTAGTCACTAAGACAAATCTAACACAAGCAATATTAAACTGACTGTACCACCATTTCGAAATCAAGTCAAAAAACTATAAAAAAATTCCTTCATATTTTGATAGAGTATGGATCTTTAATAGTTACTAAGTAAGAGAGGTTAGATCTCTGGCATAGGTATGAAAGGTTTTTACCCGAGCATAGTCATGGCTGAAAGGGAAGAAGAAGTATTAAAAGTACGTTAGAAAAAAATAAATACCTTAACAGTGGCTGGATGCAAGGACAGAATAGTTGTTAATTGGCGACTATCATCCTTTTATTCAAACCTTGAACTAATTACAAAGAAGAAAGAAGGGGAAGTTCAGGCGTAGAGAGAGAAAGAATAAAATTTCTAACTTATGCCTCCTTAACAAATGAGGCAACTATATCTATAAAAAAAGCATTTGTGCACAGTATTATAGGTCCCACATCCAGGTCCTTGCATATAGTATTTTTACTGTTTAAACAGTAGAACGGTCCCACATATGGGTCCTATACATATAAGATAAACATAGTGAAAGCATCTAACGTTTTAGCAAATGTTTTGGTCATATCTTGTCTTTTCTTTTTAGCTAGTAGTGTAATGCCTCTGTTTTTTTGATTTCTCCTTTGTCAAGAATATTTTCTGGATGAAGTGGCTGGGAATCTTGAATATCTTCAGTTTCTGCTGCTTCGTCACTTGTAAGACTTTTCATAGAAGTATCCGATTGTTGTTCTACGATTTTCATTAAATTTTTTTGAACTTCTTCTAAATATTGCACAATCATTTTCATCTTATCTCCTTCATGTATAGAGATTCTTCTAGAAATATAACTGAGATTTTTATCTTCAACAAGTTTCTTTTGAGGAGTGGTAGAATATTCAAGGATTATTTTTTATTAATGGATTCGATCAATTCTCGTCCATGTGGTAATTTAGTAAGGGGGTATTTTCTAGTCAGTTTTTCCCAAAAATTATTGTAGAATACCCTATAGAGTCCGGGTATTTGTTCTTTAGTGTAACCAAATTCAACACCCCATTTATGTATCCATGGAACGGAGAATTCTATGAAGAAATACCTTTGGTCAATTTTATCCAGATTATAGACATGGTCCGAATGATATAAATCCGTTAAGAATGGGGATACCTTTGTCCACTTTTTGTAGAGATGCAGGTATTCTTCTGGAAGAATTTTAATTGTAGGGCCATGATATGACCACCACTGAATAAACCAATTTGGAATTGGATCTTCAAATACTTTAGAACAGACTTTTAAAAACCAACTACGCTTATGTTTAATATTGTTGTAATATAAAATCTGAGTAAAGACCTTAATATAGTCCCAATATGTAAATGAAATTTTTGATCCCAATTAAGATACTCTCCATCATCATCATCATCATCATATACTCCATCTTTATTTAATTTCCCAGTATTGGAAAAGGAAAATATGAGCCTGATAAATGCAAGGATTCCGCATATAGCAGAATCTTCTTCAAAGGACAAAAAAACTCAGCATATAAGCACCTCGATCTATCTAGAAGATATTCCAGAGGTTTATCCTTCATATAAACAACTACAATCTTTTATATCTGCAAAGCAAGCTGATTCTTTTGCTTCAGTTACTAAAAAAAAACTCTTCAAAAAGGTAACAATATGAAAAACTTGAAAAGTGAGAGATAATAGTTCTCGTGCAAAATTCTCAAATATGCAAAAAAAAATGATCCCTAGAAACTCCGCCAAAAACATTTACTAGCTAACCTTTATTTTGCAGGTGAATCCTATAAGACAAGGGTATTCTATGAATCAATATTATTATCCACTGGAAGTATTGAATTGGAACATCACCAAATGGGTGATTCAACCCCAGATGTTCATGGATACTTCAAGATTGTTATTAAAAAACTCATTTCAATAGAAGACTGGGGAACTACTTCCATGTCAGAAAAGGCCATAATGATGAAAGGATCAAAAATTTCCTTTACATATTGGGAATATATTAAGGCCTTTACTCAGACTTTATATTACAACAATATTAAACATAAGCATACTTGGTTTTTAAAAGTCTGTTCTAAAGTATTTGAAGATCCAATTCCAAATTGGTTTATTCAGTGGAGGTCATATGATGGCCTTACAATTAAAATTATGCCAGAAGAATACCTGCACCTCTATAAAAAATGGACAAAGGTATCCCCATTCTTAATGGATTTATACCATACAGACCATGTATGCAATTTGGATAAAATTGACCAGAAGTATTTCTTCATAGAATTCTCCATTCCATGGATACATAAATGGGGTGTTGAATTTGGTTACACTAACGAACAAATACCCGAACTCTATAGGGTATTCTACAATAATTTTTGGGTAAAACTGACCAGAAAAGATCCCCTTACTAAATTACCACATGGATGAGAATTGATCGATCCCATTAATAAAAAAATTCTCAAATATTCTACCACTCCTCAAAAGAAAGTTGTTGAAGATGAAAATCTCAGTTATATTTCTAGAAGAATCTTTGTACATGAAGGAGATAAGATGGAAATGATTGAACAATATCTAGAAGAAGTCCGAAGAAATTTAATGAAAACCGCAGAACAACAATTGAATACTTTTATGAAAAGTCTTACAAGTGACGAAGCAGCAAAAACTGAAGATATTCAAGATTCCCAGCCACTTCATCCAGAAAATATTCTTGACAAAGGGGAAATCAAAAAAACAGAGGCATTACTCTACCAGCTAAAAAGAAAAGAAAAGATGTGACCAGAACATTTGCTAAAACATTTGATGCTTTCACTATGTTTATCTCATATGTATAGGACCCATATGTGGGACCATTCTACTGTTTAAATAGTAAAAACACTATGCGTAGGGACCCGGATGTGGGACCCATAATACTATGCGCAAATACTTTTTTTTATATATATAGTTGCCTCATTTGTTAAGGAGGCATAAGTTAGAAATTTTATTTTCTCTCTTTCTCTCTCTACACCTGAACTTCCCCTTCTTTGTTCTTTGTAATTACTTCAAGGTTTGAATAAAAGGATGATAGTCTCCAATTAACAGCTATTCTGTCCTTGCATCCGGCCACTGTTAAGGTATTTATTTTTTTTTTCTAACGTACTTTTAATACTTCTTCTTTCCTTTTAGCCATGACTATGTCCGGCTAAAAAACTTTCATACCTATGCCAGAGATCTAACCTCTATTACTTAGTAACTATGAAACAACTAGACTCTATCAAAATATGAATGAATTTTTCTATAGTTTCTTGACTTTGGTTTCGAAATGGTGGTACAGTCGAGTTTAATATTGCTTGTGTTCGCTTTGTCTTAGTGACTACGTCTAGTAAGCTATGCCTCTTTAGCCCTTGAAGTCTGGACAAAAATAGGGCGGATCTATAGCCATACTACATAGAAAATTAGTCATATAAATCAATATCATACCAATTAATTTCATTGCGGATATCTTCAAAATTGGGAAGAAATAAATATTCTTCTATCATATCATGGATAATTTTTTCTAATATAAAAAAATGAATATCTTCATTTAGAGGAATGCATTTGATAATTGTAATTATTGTTTTTTCTAAATGGAAGTATGTATAAAAATTCATTTAATTATTTAAATATTCTCTAGACAAAAATCAAGTAAAAAATTTTCACTTCCTTTCTTGTATTGTATTTCAAAATGAAAAGGGGCTAATCGAGCTTGCCATCTTGCAAAGATTAACTTAGAAGCATCATGTTTAAAATTTTTATCAAACATATATATAACTGATTGAGCATCAGTCCTAGATATAAACTTTTGATTATATAAATCATGTTGGAATTTTAAAACACATTTAACAATAGTCAACATTTCATGAGCCACAGTGGCGTATTTTTTTTTTTACTTTCAAACCATTTTCCAGAATGAAACCTAATGAGGCTTTCAGTATGATTATGGGAATTTATTTTTTTAAATATTCCACCATAACCAACATTTGAAGCATCAGTCTCAACTATTTTTAACTAAGTAGGATTACCTAAGGTTAAACAAGGTAAAGACTCGACACGTTTTTAATCATTTTTACCAGATTAGTGTGACAATCAGTCCAAGGACCTTTGTAATCCCTTTTTAGCCTATCATATAAAGGGGCTAAATCACAGATTCTGATAAAAAGGAGAAATATAATTAAGGCTGCCTAAGAACCTTTGCAATTGTGCTTTCTCAGTTATAATATCAGGGAATTTTTTAGCAAAGTCCAAAGCCCTCTGTATAGGTTCAATTCTTCCTTGAAAAATATTGTGTCCTAAAAATCGAATATCTATTTGAAATAAGCACATTTTTTATTTAGAGATGACCAAACCATCTTGTAACACAATTTTCTTGAATATATTCAAATGTTTAAATTACAATTCTAATGTTTTTGAAAATACAAGAATGTCATCAATATACACAATTATAAAATCCATATACTGATTAAATATATCATTCATGATTCTTTGAAATTCAGAAGGAGTATTTTTCAGACCAAATGGCATCACATTCCACTCATATTCTCCAAAAAGAACATTAAAAATAGTTCTATATGTGTGTTCTTGAGAAATCTGAATTTGCCAATAACCAAATTTTAAATCAAATTTTGAAAATATATTAGCATTATATAATTTAGATAATAAATCCTTTTTATTAGGTATGGGATACCTAATCCATTTCAAAACTTTATTAAGAGGTTTATAATTAATTACAAGTCTTAGCATACCACGTTTTTTTTCAGCAGCATTATTAACATAGAATACCGTGCACGACCAAGGGGATTTTGAAGGTTTTATAAGACCCTTTTATAAGAGATTATCAATCTCTTTTTTACAGAATTCAACTAACTCTGTGTTCATTAATTCTTTTATATTACGATTGGTGTTTTTGTTCGGTATTCCAACTATGGCTTAATCCGATATTTGGTAGCTAGTCTGGCAGGCGCCTCGGCTTACCCTGCCTGACAAGATCCTATTTTTATGGTATTAGAGCCTAGGAACTTTCATAGTAATTATGTAATAGATCTAAAGTCTATGGCATAAGCATGAAGTTTTAATAAAATGGATACAGGAGAAGTTAGTACGAAAAGTACTAAACTTGAAGAGGTAAATTTACCTCAAAATATAGATTTATTAAATAAATGGACTATTCCAAAAGTAGATATAAAACCCATTTATGAATATGACTTTCATGATAAATTTAAATATAAGCAGAAAATAAAATCCACTGAACAATCTATTGCTTTGAATGCTGACGAACAAACCATAAAATTACTGATTAAAAAGATATTGATGTGTTTAAAAATCAGTATAATTTTATGCATATTGGTTTAGTGCAAATTTCTTTTAAACCTTTAACCTTGAAAGGTCTTCCAGAAACATTTCTAGCTGCACTATGTGATGCTAGAAATTTAAATTTCCGCCAGTCTTTGATAGGATCTATAGAATCTACTCTTGCTTATGGCCCTGTATATTTTAACACTCAGCCAAATTTACAATTATCTTTGACTGATATGAATATTCTTGATGCTTTGACTTTAAATGTAAAAACTCATGATTATAATTATGCGCCTGGATCTGAACTAATCTGTTTATCCTATCACATTTATTATCATTTGTTAGCTACAATGAATCCTCGATGTAAATTGATTGATAATGCTTCTGATTATACTAGGCTTCTTGAAACTAATTTTGCAAAATCCAAGGTCACTACCAGGAGACCTATAAGATGGGATGTGATTAATTTCCCAAAAACATGGATTTTAAACTCTGTCATTTCTCCAAAACAACTTGCGGAAGATGTGACAAACTCAGAGTTAACTCATGTTACTCAAAATACTAAAGGAAGAATTTACCTTCAATTTGATGATAATTCTACCATTTATAATCGAAACTCTTTTTCTATGCCTAGAATGTTGCATGCTATGCATCACAACTCTCCAGTTGAACCAGTTTATGGTCCAGCTAGAAACCGTGCTGCATCATTACATACTTTAAATTCTGCAGATTTGCATACTCCTCTTATTAGTATTAAAAAGATTAAAATCAATCCTAAAACAAATATAGTTCAAGATAATGATAACCCCACTCCCTCTGAAATAGAGTTTGAGGGAAGGTACTCCCCAAACTCATTTAGAAAAAATCATCCATGATATGATGGAAGAAAATTTATTTCTTCCTAATTTTGCAGATATCTGTAATGAAATTGATTGGTATGATATTGATTTATATGACTAATTTTTTACACAGTATGGCTATAGATCCGCCCTAACAAATAGCCAAAAGTCGAGGCTGAGGAAGAAGCCACGGTGGAAGATACTCCTCATCAGGGGGAAGATACTCCCCATCATCATTATCATTATCATCATATACTTCGTGTTCATTTAATTTCCCAGTATTGCAAAGAGGAAATATGAGCCTGATAAATGCAAGGATTCTGCATATTGCAGAATCTTCTTCAAAGGATGGAAAAACTCAGCATATAAGCACCTCGATCCATCTAGAAGATATTCCGTCCCACTGAATCAGAGCCTACAACACATTATCCTCCACGACACTGTTAATATCCATCTAATCATCATACCTTAACCACTTAACAAGAAATATCCACCAAGTATCACTCAAGAATAGATCAATCATGCCATTTAATAATTCATTTACTATCCCATTCAGGATCATCCTTAATTATTTTATGAATGTAACTAAGCCATTTGATTTTGCATTGCCACTATCATGGAAATTATTATCCTCTAAAAGTGTGATATATCAACCAACTTTGTGGGACATGCAAATGTATAATTCAGCCACAAGGTCAAGTCAATAATAATTGATCTTCTCAAAATTGTTCCTAATGCATAAATCAACGACTATAACTTATGTCCTGACAATCACTAACTCACTATTTTTCAACAACAAACACTTCATGGTCAAGCCAAATCTATCTTATATCACTAACACCAATTTAAGATATACGGAGTCATTCTTATTTCTACCTAACAATATTTTTATTACGAGCTTTACTTAACTCTTAATCACCTTAAGAGTGGTCCCCACACCACTAGCACATAAGCAAGGTCAAAAAAAATAAATCAATTATAGGTCATTGACAGTCTCATCGCCAATATCACATTCCAGACAAGTCATCGATCAAATTCTGTAGGTATTAATAACCTCTACTAGTTTTTGTCACTTTTATTTAAAACTCATTATTTTGCCAAGCATTCAGAATTCGTTCACATGAGGAACTCAAAGATAATGTCAATTAGCTAGTCCTCACAAGGAACCCATTATAGTTTTAATAATAGAACTGCACAACAATTCTAAATACAATCTCAATGGCCAGACCACACAAGGATCCCTAAATAATATCAAATAATCGAACTACATAAGGGTCCATCCACAACATCATTAACAAAAACCTCTCATAATGGAAAACACATATCACCTCAGTCTTTTATTCATGTCACTTTTTCACCATTTTTTCTTGACATCACTTCTAATATCATTCTCTCAATTCTCATACCATCAATCTTATCAGTATAATAGTACCAAAATAAGTAAGCACCATAGAATTTCTAGTTTCACAATAGCAAGAAATCAAATAATCCCATCATATTTATCAACAAAAACAACTTCATCAATTTTCATCACTTAACAAAAACAATTCACAACAATGAAAAAAATCTAACAACACAAGCTTAGTCAAATATCAAACACAAGCAATCAATAAGTTCACGACTTTCACAAGTCTTTACCTATTAACAATAAATTTTAGACCTTATTAACAGATACCAATTGAAATCTCCTAGACTTTTATTCAAAATTATAAAGATACCAATTGGAATTGTCTATATACTAATTGGAGTCAATCTAGTAATCCAAGTTAGGATGATACAATGGAGAGAAAGAAAGGAAAATGACTTCTACATGCCTCATAGCCTTAGAAGATTGGGTATGGGGCCCTACACACCAATCTACAGAACCCTACTTGACATTGCTCTTATTAACAGATACCAATTGGAATCACCAGATGCCAATTGAATTCAAGTAATAGCATTAAGAAAGAAGAATTTGAATTTTCCTAGAGTCCTATAGCTTTTCGAAGAAAAGTACAGGTGTCTCCGTACCTTTCGGAAGACTCTACTAGACGTGTTCTTGTACGGCGAGATCGATGAACCTAGAGCTCTAATACCAACTTTGTCACGACCCAAATGGCCATGAGTTGCACCCACACTAACCTTCCTGTGGGAGAACCATCTAAATCAAACCATTACCCAATCACTTAGTCAATATTAAAAAGATATTTTCATAAAACCATCTTAACAATAATAATATGGGATTAATCATCAATAGCGCGGGAACCAAACAATCTACTAACTGAAATTCCCAAGACCCGAAAGTCATCGAAAAAGAACTACTAACAAAGATCATGTCTAAAGAGATATCCTAAAATAAAGTAAATAAAGATTGTTTCAGTGCCCGAAAGATAGACAAGAACAAATAAGATGGCCTATGGAAGCCTGGGGACGGAGTGCTCACCCTTGGATCAAGATCAGCTATCAAACTCTAGAGGTGGGATCATGTATGAGTCTCTAGAACAATTTTGGCACTCAACAAAAGAAGAGTACATGGTAGTATCAGTACAAACCATAATGTACTGGTAGGTATCATAGGCCAACTCAACTTAATAACATGTACACAACATAAATCAAATAGCAAGTAGACAGGCATCAACACATAACAAATTCTCAATGAATCAAAAATACAACAATAACAGGTCAAACAGTAATCACAGAAAAGCCACATAACTATCAAGAGTATCAACCATATTGTAAACATCCACAAAATCAACACAAATATGTACACACATGCTATGGGACTTATTTTTTTCCAGATAGTCTTGACCTGCTGGGAACAATCTATGTTCATGTACCGTACCGGCCTGGTACCTGATCCAACATAAATATAAACATACCGGCATGGTACCCGATCTAACATAAATATAAACGTACCGGCGTGGTACCCGATCCAACATAAATATAAATGTACCGGTGTGGTACCCAATCCAACATAAATATAAACGTACCGGCGTGGTACCCGATCAAACATAAATATAAACGTACCGGCATTGTACTCGATCCAACATAAATATAAATATACCAGCGTGGTACCCGATCTAACATAAATATAAACGTACCGGCGTGTTACTCGATCCAACATAAATATAAATAAGTATTATCAATATCAATTTATACAACCTCACAGCATACAACACAATGTACCAAGTTTTCAAGTACACTTAAATTCATAAGACAATTCCATCAAGTAAATTTTCAATAAACATTTATACACGAATCAACAATACAAACATCAACAATTTCAAGCATGTTCGAATACCATTCCACAAGTATCCAATTTAGGAGCATACACACAATTAAGTTGAGTCTAAACTCCAATTAAATTGTAACCTACCTCAACCGAGAAACACGAATATCACTAGTCCACAAGTGTCTTGCCCTTCCTCAAATTCTCGAAATGTTAAAAGATTTGTTCAAATATATAATCCTCATGAGAGTTCAAATTTAATAACACCCTTTTTATAAATTCCTACATTAAAAAATTCTCAATCGAAAACCAAAGTTTCTATAATAAAAGAAACGGTAATTAGTGGCTATTAAGGTCGTAACTATTGGAATTTACAATCCTTTGATTATATTTACTTTAAACATTTGGATGAATGACCGTCCATGTTAATGCTTAAGAAATATTATACAATCAAGTATTACATAAAGTATATGTAAATTGGCAACATATATGTATTTCAATTACAGAAAGGGGAATTCTCACCTGAAATTCATTCCTCGCTCGCAACAGTTTTCCATCCCCTATTTATTTTTGGCTATCATTCAAAAGGGTTAAACCCTATTAACTGAAAGTCAAGTAATATCTGATAATAATAAGATTATAGTTTTGATCCATTAAACCACTAATTAAATTAATTATCTAAAATACCCTAAACTTTTTAATAAATCCTCAAAATTTGTTCAGAATCTCATAAAAATAAATTAAATATGTAAGTTAACTATAAAGTACTTTCCGAATCTATTGAAAATACTAAAACACTAATTTGGGGTCCTCTTGACTGAAGATTGATTGCAGTTGAATTTAATTTTTGTAAATTCATTAACCCAACTAATGACTTAAGTCACTTCGGAACAACTCAAGAATCGATACTACTCATTCACCGTAAGTCCTAATTCACGTACACCAACTACGGAAAGAGATAAAATAGAAAGGATAAGAATATTTCATAAACGATCGGAAGGGCCGTTACATTTACAATTTGGAGAAATATGACCAAATCGATCACAATTGTAACACTTGATTTTTGATAAGTCTCTCTTAGACCTATTTTTTGTAAATCTAGTAGACTTATGATGGGTTCTTCTAGCTTTGCGCTCTTCTTTGGATCTATGTCTAGATTTTCTCTTTATCCTATAGGGTTTATCAGGGTCACTAGTTCTAATAACAACATATCTATGGCTCTTTTTCTCAGAAGTAGAAGCAGCATTTTCCATACCAAATTGTCCACAAAAATCACCTAATTGGGTTTTTTCTTTAAGCCTATCTAGCTTAATTTGTCTAGACAATTTCAACCCATTACAGAGATTGAGACCCTCTTGAGTACAGGCTGCAATAAGCTGACCATAAGTAAAATCTATCCAAGGGATTGCACCATATTTTCCCTTGATTGATTTTTTAATCCTTTCTGCAAAAAGAGGTGGAAGTCCATCTATGAATCTAGCTTTCCAATGTTCAAGCCTAGATTCAGGTAGTTTCATAACTCTACTAATGAAAGTATCTTTGTACCATCTGAATTCTCCTAAATGTTCGCATCTAAGTCTATTTAAGAGGGTACTGGTATTTTCATGTTAGTTGGTAAATTTACCCCCAATTTGTTGAATAATAGTGAGAATAAGAGCATATATAACATCTTCCCTCCCTTCTGGGAGTTCTCTACCTAGGTTGTCAATGCCAAGAAGCATATTCTTAGCCTAAAAATTTTGTTTCTTTTGTCGTTGGAAAGAAAGTTGTCCCACCAGCGACGAAGTTGGCCAGTAATTCCTGTAACAATCATTTTACATATAGTGAGATCTGTGCAAATAAGTTTTCCATTATTATCTTTAGGTCTAGAGACTTTGGCAATCATAGCATACATTAACATACGATGAACTAAAATAGATAATTGTATTTCTAATAACCCATCTAAACTCCATTCATAAATATGATCTCCACTATAAGACTTATTTGTCAAAGACCAATCTCTTTCCTCTATTAGAACATCTTGAGGAGTTGGTCTTGGATAATAAGCAGTTTGCATACGGGGGATGTCAACATATTTTTTTCCCGGTTATTTTCTTACCAAACCTCTGAGTTTATTTAATTTTGAGTGGATTCCAACACGTACATCCATAATTGGGGTAGACTCAAGGTTATCAACAAAAGTATTAGACAGATCAATGGGTTTTATGTTTAGACTAGATTTTTTTTTCAAGTAATTGTTTAAGCTGTTCTAATTCAGAGGGTTTTCCAAATCCTTGAATATCAGGGGGTCTTTAAATATAAGGCTTAGCTGCCAAATCTTCTATTTTGCTTTTCGATATGGAGGCAATATCAGATGACCTTTGACTATGGCTTAGCTTCTTAATCAAAGTTGTCATAGTATCAAGTTTTTTATCAAGAGAAGAAATATGTTCTCCAAGAACTTTGTCATACAGACTCAAATAATTATTTTGAGCAATTATACTATTTATTTTAGAAATAGTGATTTTTCCAACTTCATTATCAGTGAATTTTTGAAAAGCAGAAAAAATTATACCAGTATTATTCGATAGTATAAAAGATGATTGAGGAGGGTAAATAGCCCGAGTAATAGTACCATTTGAATTTTGGTATAATCTTTCAATAATTTTTACATATAAAGGTATGTAAATAGATATAAACCATGGCACAAAATAAATAATTTGATTATTTAATGCACACATTTCATAGAATTCTTCAGAAATATTTTTTATTTCATTAGGAGTATAAGTTTCAAAAATCCCTGTCCTAAACATTATCCATTTTTCACCAAAAAATTTCCTTTTAATATAATTTCTTGCCTGTGAACCAAGACTAAAATCAATTAGGTGAGGAATCATAAGTTAACAAGAATTAACATCAAACTCCATTTAAGAGGTAGTGGGGTTATCCCTATATGGGACATTATCATTATCTTGAACTATATTTGTTTCAGGATTGATTTTAATTTTTTCAATACTTCTAAAAAGAGTATGCCAATCTGCAAAATTTAGAGTATGTAATGATGCAACACGGTTTCTAGCTGGACCATAACTAGTTCAACTGGAGAGATTTGATGCGTAACAGGCACCATTCTAGGCATAGAAAAATAGTTTCGATTATAAACGGTAGAATTATCATCAAATTGAAGGCAAATTCTTCCGTCAGTATTTTGAGTAACATGAGTTAACTCTGAGTTTTTCACATCATCTGCAAGTTTTTTTTGGAGAAATGACAGCGTTAAAAATCCATATTTTTGAGAAATTAATCTCATCCCATCTTATAGGTCTCCTAGTAGTGACCTTGGATTTTACAAACTTCGTTTCAATAAGCATAGTATAATCAGAAGCATTATCAATCAATTTACATTGAGGATTCATTGTAACTAACAAACGATAATAAATGCGATAGGATAAACAGATTAGTTCAGATCAAGGTGCATTAATATAACCATGAGTTTTTACATTTAAAGTCAAAGCATCAAGAATATTCAGATCAGTTAAAGATAATTGTAAATTTGGCTGTGTTAAAATATACAGGGACATAAACAAGAGTAGATTCTATATATCCTATCAAATACTGGCGGAAATTTAAATTTCTAGTATCACGTAGTGCAGCTAGAAATGTTTTTGGAAGACCTTTAAAGGTTAAAGGTTTAAAAGAAATTTGCACTAAACCAATATGCATAAAATTATACTGATTTTTAAACACATCAATATCTTTTTTATTCAGTCATTTTATGGTTTGTTCGTCAGCATTCAAAGCAATAGATTGTTCAGTGTTTTTTATTATCTACTTTTATTTAAAATTTTTAAGAAAGCCATATTCATAAATGGTTTTTATAGCTACTTTTGAAATAGTCCATTTATTTAATAAATCTATATTTTGAGGTAAATCTACCTCTTCAAGTTTAGTACTTTTCATACTAACTTCTTCCATATCCATTTTATTAAAACTTCATACCTATGCTATAGACTTCAGATCTATTACATAATTACTATGAAAGTTCTATTCTAGTGGAAGCCTTTAGACTATCAAGTCATTTCTTTTTCCTAATCAAGGATGTAAATAAATTGGCACCTCAATGAATAAAAAAAAGAACTTCGTGTCCTCACCTCAATGTTATGGATTAGAACCCTTTCTCTCCAGTCCTGGTAGTCA
The DNA here is from genome assembly GCF_002878395.1 of Capsicum annuum. Classification (NCBI taxonomy): domain Eukaryota; kingdom Viridiplantae; phylum Streptophyta; class Magnoliopsida; order Solanales; family Solanaceae; genus Capsicum; species Capsicum annuum. Next base: position 174,378,728 of record NC_061120.1, on the reverse strand, counting down.
AATGGCTTTACGCTTCAGGGATAAAAGACAGACAGTCGATTTCTTTTCTATCCCTTCCTGACTCTGCTGACATCCTGCCTTAATGTTTCTTAGGATTGAAAGAAGAAATGAGATGCCCTTGTTCTCTCCTATCCTTTTTCTATACTTATAGTAGCACCTGCTAGCCAGTCATAGATAGTAGGCACTTATTTTATTTTTGGCTTCCTCTCTGCTTGTTTCTGTTTTTAGGGATCAGGTTCAAATTACTAAATCTCGTATGGAGAGTCAAAGTGAATAGGAATTTCCCATATTCATAGAGGTAGCTCAGCTCCCAGCCTCTTTCCTGTCTATTTGCGTTGCTAAGCTGACACAGGGCTGAAAGAGGCATGCCTCTATGTTCGAAAAGAGATAACTCCTGGCTAATGGTTGACTGATTCCTCAGCCTATTTAAAAGAATTGTCTTCATAATTTAGGTAAAGTGTAAGTGGATTGAGCCTACCTAAGTTTGATGAAGGGAAGACAGATCTGGCGTTGAGTGCCCTTTTCACTCATCTGCCTATAAAAGCGACTGAGGATTTAACTTGACTTAATCATATTGGGACTTATGATACCTCTCTATCCTTTTTTGCTAATTGAATAGATTTTTTTCTTTAGTGGTTTTGCCAAATCTGCTATCCAAAAAAAGGGAATGGCTCGGCTATCCCACCTAGCCAAGCCAGAAAAATAGATTTGATATAAAGTTAAATAAAGCCCTAGTGAAAATTATTAAGAATTCAAACAATAAAAAGTACAGAAGAATCAAAACCACAAATGCAAACAATAGTAACAAGTACAGACATAAAAGTGCAAGATGATTCATACATGTTCGAACCCAAAAAGGAGAAAACGACCTTAATCTCTACTATTTTTATTAAGAATAATATATTTTTCTCCTTTCCTTGCCCTTATTGATGACGTGCAGCACCAACCTACGCTCTTTTTCTTATTAACCATGAACAATATACCATACCATGACCAAAGTTTAGGAAAAAGTGCTGTTAAAGGTTTCAATCTGGAAAAGGGAGAGTAACATAGCCAAGTATGAACTGCCAATTATCCATTTATGTGCACCAATAAGAAGGCATTTACAATATATCTTGTGTTGGCACCACCACCATGGATAACACAAATGTGCTATTAGGTTCTAACATGCATGAAGTCTTCAACTTCCTATATGGTAGCACCCATGTGAAAAGGAAACCCATAGACTCTGAACTCTGGTTGTTGGAACATGTCATTGCCATTGAAGATGCTTGTCACATCAGAACCAAAATGGGTGAAAGTCCCCCAACTACCACTCTCTGAGTGCTAAACTATGTAACTATATATGTTGCCACTTGCTTGACTATTAAAGATATTTTTATCGTTCTTTGGATATGAAGGCTTGGATTGCTGCATATTATTTGTATTCAAAAAGCGTCCTCCAGAACCCCAGGATCTCTTTATTACGTGACGATATCGAGACTCATGAAGATATGGCTTTCTATTTTTTACAAACTTATTTTGAGCCTGACTCTTATCACAGATCTATCGCCTTTTGAGGATAACACTGTATTATTTTGCATTCACATAAATGGGTAAGCTCTCTGAGCATTTAAGAGAAAGTAAAAATCTTGTGAAGGGGACACCCACTATTTGAGGATAAATGATGGCATTAGATTCATAAGTAGCTATGAGCCTTCCAAAGTAAGTGTCAGTCTAAGGGTAGGATAGGCAAGCCGTAGGATGATCATGATGCACTTGCGGCTGAGGAAGAGTGTTGGTGGCACTTTTTCCTGATAGGGATGCCTTTGTTCCACTCTCTGCTTGCATATCTAAAATTCCACCCCAACCTGGAGGAGCTATAAAATTTTGTAGAACGGTCTTGCTTTTTCCCATTGTAGTCTCTATATGATTAGATTGACTAGTTGACAGAGTAGAAGTTGAATCTTGATCTTGGAACCTGAATTCTGATTTCTTGATATCGAAGTAACATTTTAATGCAGATTCTACTCCAGTATTCTTAGAGGGAGCATGTTCTAGTTGGTCACTGGAGTTCCACATAGATGAGCAACTAACGAATAAAGGAGCAAAAGATTGATCTTTTTTTCTAGGCCACCTTTCTTCTAGAAACTTAGCATCCTCTTTGAAACCAATTCTCTAGAAGCTTTAAACCAAATATATAGAAAACCTTTATGCTAATGTAATACATTAGATCTCTCTAGACTAGAGTTACCTTTTGCTTTGGGTAATGAATGACTTCAAAAACATCTGGTGAGCTTTGGCTCTTATGTTGTCTTCTCTCACCAAAAAACTACTACTGTATTACGTATGGAGTACTATATACTAGTATTTCTTTGCTTTCCCCAATTCTCATATACAAAGTTGTCTAGAAAATAGAAAAGGAAAAAAACAAGATCATCCCTTCAGTCATCACATATAATACAAACCTTCTCTTTTCTTATCACATCCATCTTTTTTGTTTCCTTCTGGACATGTTCTTGATTTTTTATCATCCACCTAACCTAATTATTATTACCATTTATGACTTTGAAGTAGGACTTTGGAATGATGCTACTCCTCTTCTTCTATATATATATAAGTGCATAGATCTTTGTGATTCAATCGATTTGATTCTTGTTCTCACCATCGGCGAACTCCCTTTAAGAACAGAAATGTATCCAAACCTTATTCTTTTATATTATTTGTCAAAATAGATAATACATATATGATCATATACAGATATAGGTAAGGATTGCTTAGAGTTGGACACAGAATGCCTAATTCAAATTGAAATGTACAATGAACCGGGAAATAAGATTTTCCTTTTCTTAAAAGAGGAAAAAACAAAATAGATCCAATTTTTGGATTATTGCCGATGTAATCAATAAAAGTAAAGTTTCAGGGACTGGATAAACTTTGATTTTCAGCTAACTAGCACCAAGTCTTCAATAGATTTCTTGTTGGAGTTCTGTCCTTTAAGCCAGGAAAACTGTATCTACTTTAATTGATGATTTCTCGCTTTCAGCCTCTATACTATATTACATCAAATAGAAGCGATGGTACAGATATTGACCTAACTAATTTAGTATGAATCATCTTAGCTCCGATCATGGTGGGTGACTGCTAGAGATTAGTTTCAAGCCACTACCTCGAGAGCTGCCTACAAAAGAGTTCTGGCTATGCCTGAACATCATAATATTCATAAATAAGATTGATAGATGAATAGAAGAGTCCAATCACAATCATTATTGATTTGCCTGAGAGAAGTTCAATCGCTCAAACTCAGAGAGATGAGCCTAACAGTGCCCCAAACAAAAATAGAGAGAGAAGGAGAATGCAACTATCTAATCGGGATCACAGTTTTGACCATTCCTTTGAAGGCCAAAAGGTGAAGAAGTGTTTAGACACACTTTCTGCGAAATAGTATTATAACGACCTAAAAATTTAATAAAATATGTAAAATTTGTGATTTTATGTGATTTGACTATTTTACCTCTCTCCATAGTTTTTTATGGTATTTTTGGGGTGTGGGAGTGATTGATACAATTTCCAATGTATTTTGGTATGATTTATGCGATATTATGGTTTTTGATGGCTTCGAGAGTCTTATTTTGGATTTATATGGATATCTTTCGATCCGTGCAATAGATAGCCGAATGGACTGTGCCAGAAGCATCAAAATATCAATTTTAGGCTAGTTAGACCTTTGGTTTGAGTTTTGATGCACCCAAGCTCATTTCAACCTATTGGTCGGAAAGTTGAAAAATTTGAAATATGGGTGTGGGACCCACATTTAGTTGAAACGATCTCGGATGAAAAATCTGACTTTGCCAATGGATTCAAAGTATTGATTTTAGGGTGTTAGCATATTTGGTATGATTTTACGGCTTTAAAATCTCATTTTGATCCTCGATTTGGAAAATTATGATTTCAGGTTTCAGTAGTCAACTTTGTGAATTTTTTTTCAAAAATCTGATATTCCCAACGTGTACGGAATGTCAAATTTAGTATGGTTATCCTATTTGTTTGTGTATATCTGACTCTGAAAGAATTTCGAGCACCCCGTTGAAGTCAATTTCGACTTAAGGGGAAAAATCTGCACTAAATGTTACAGAAAATCTGCAATAAATACAACTTTTTTACCTTTTTTGGCCTATTTTGCTCATTTTTCATCTTGTCTCTTGAGAGTTAAACCCTAAAATAACGTGAGAGCTTAAAAGTAAAGTTTGTGGGAGTTTGGGAAGCTAGATTAACACCTATTTCTTGATTTTACTACGGATTTAAGGTAAGAATTCACCTTTTTCTTAGTAATTTCTTGATTAATTTCTTAAAACTTCAAAAATCTTAGGGCATGATTTTAAATCCAAATTTCACTACTTTTCACTTGAATAAAATTTTTATCTTATAATTACTAGTTTTCATTACTTTAACTGTAACACCCCGATTCGCTGAATCGAAATGCTACACGGTGCTCATGACCTCGAGAGACCACAAGCTAACCCATGACTGATATCTGTACCTGTATACTACAAATCATGATATAATGATGCGGAATACATAGAACTGTAAGGCCATAAGGTTCAACTGAATAAAATTATGTGGGTGAAAATACCCAAAACAACTCAATCTGAAAGCTAAGTCTGAATGTAAATCTGAAAGCCTTTAAACTATCTGAATAAGTATTTGAAGGAACAGGTCTCCAACTAACTCTGTAAAACTGAACTGAAGAAATAAATAAATGTATCAAATCATATTGTCCTCGAATCAATGAGGACTCACTGTGTCTCTGCGACTGGAATGCTACCGCTACTGCTGGGCTGGAGTTCGTGTCTCGGAACCTATGGTGTAACATGAAAAGAAAGCACCATAGCATAAATGCGTCAATACAACTGGAGTACTGAGTATACGAGAAAGGTAGGCTGAACATAAAGGGTTTTATGCATGAACAACACTAACTGAATAATATAAACGTGGGAGTGCAAACACACGTATATAGAAACTGGGATCGTGAATACATGATAGCATGACCTGTAAGCTAATACATGGTTTACTGATAACTGTCATGACTGATACTGAAATTGATAACATGGACGACTGTATCTGACAGTCCTGTATATACTAAAATCTGAAGAACGCCCTGAGTTCTTTTATTGAGACTGATACTGAAACTGTGGGAAGTAGTGTTTAACCGACATGCCCTATGTATGCTGTTATGGCTAAGCTGGGGTCCAATCTCTACCCCGACTAGAGGGGTGTCAATACCGTGCCACGGGTAAGGACAGCCTGTGAGTGACCCTTATCTGGCGGGTACTCAATGATAACGGTAGGAACCCTAAACTGACGGGTTAAGCCACCTCATCAACCCTAATCTGACAGGTTAAGATATCTCAACCTACGCTGGCTACGTAGTTCTGGAACACAAGGATGACTACTAAGAATCACACCCTGAACTGGCGGGTGAGTTCCTATCCTTGGGTTCACTCGGTGCTAACCTCTACTCCCATCTGGAGGGACTGGACATGAATAAATGATTGTGCATGACTTAATCTTACTGAATTCCAGTTGACTGGCAGAATGTTACTGATATCTAACAACTGACTAAGATCATGAGGTTTTCCTGAGTCACATGACTGACTAAAGTCTATGGAATCATAACTTGAGTTCGGATATCGTGAAACATGACATGGCTCTAGGTATACAGCTATAGTTTTCGGGTACAAGTACCCCCAGGACTTGATAGGAGGAAACTGACACACATGACATGACTTGATCACAAGATTTGAGTCCACAATTCACAATATCATAAGTAAGGCTTTCATAATGAGAATGATTCTCAACAAACTATCACATGATCGGGAATGGACACAACATGTATATACTTGCATGGCTTCAATAACATGGTCATTCCATATCGCAACAATATCATGAGCATCTCGTACAACTTCTTCAATTCAAGACAATAGCATGGGGATCACGTTGAATATAAACTTAGAACATGGAATAGTCATTTAGGACTTATTATGTCATAAAAGCATTATTTCTATTCCCTTAGGTATTTTCACAAACACCTTACATGCACATCTTAGGCATAGGTGGATTCATCAAGATTACAAATATTCAACCACCAATTTCACATATTTATACGTTAAATACCACCATATCCTCACAATAAACATACAAAGATTCCATCTTAGGCATCATCAAACTCCAACCACCCACAACATAAACATCATAATAAAAAAATTTAGAAGATGGTTCTTAAGCTTTATGGATGAAAGGAGTCCATGAATCAACTCACGCATACCTTAGAAGGAAGATTCTTGATGATTGACGGAGGAATTTCCTTGAAATTGGATCTTTAAGCTTAGTTACGCAACCCTAGTTGTTTTTCTTTTTTAGTGCTCTTGGATGATGAGCTTTGAGATGATAATAGGGTTGTAATATGTTTAGAAGCTATATATTTTGTAGGGTTAAGTTTAGGGACGTGTAAGGAGTGTTAAAAGACTTAATTACCCTTAAAATAACTCAAAACGGAGTGTTTTTGGCACCTGAAACTGACTTAGGCGGCGCCCAAGTGATTGCCTAAGCTAGGTTGGGCGGTGCCTAACCAATCGCCTATGTTTGGTTGGGCGGCGCCTAACCAATCGCCTATCCTTAATGTCTCTCACAAAAATAGGCATAACTTTTCGCTCAGGTATTGGATTAAGGCAAAATTGGTATCGTTGGAAAGCTAATTCGATTCTCTACAATTTGGTAGATCTAAATCAGCCAAAATACCACATTATCATCGAGTTTTACTCGTTCAAATATGACCCTTACAAAATCAAACACTAAAACTTGATGGATTCAAAAACTCTTAGCTTGTATAACCTTAAGTGACTCATATGAACATGCTTAATGCTTCATAAGCTATCCTATCACTGGGATATTCATTGTAAGTCATGTACTCAAGTATGAATCATAAGATAGGAGATTCCATACATAGGAATACTTATTCACTTCCTAGCTTAGAAACATGCGGGGTATTACAATATCTCCCCCTTGGGAACATTCATCCTCGAATAAGAATTTACTGAGAAGGGATACAAGACAATAGAACCTAAACTGAACATGAAGAACTGAAACTTGATATCATTACTGACATGCTAAACATACTGAACTCGTGCATATCTGATGCACGGACAACTGACACATGAATGCATGACTGAGTATAAAATGGTTAATAGGTACCAAGTTTATACTGGAAATATGAATGTGAAACTGAATAAGCTTAAGGAGAACTGTTACCTTAAGCTTGATCTGAATTGGCAGGGAAGAGGTGAGGATACTTGGCACGCATATCTGCTTCTGCTTCCCAAGTAGCTCCCTCATGAGACTGATTTTGCCAAAGAACCTTGACTATAGGGACTTTTTTGTTCCTCAATCTACGAGTTTGATAATCTAAGATTTCGATTGGATTCTCTTCATAAGAGAGGCTGTTATGAATGTTGATGCTCTGAATAGGGACAACAACCGCTGGGTCACCTATGCACTTCTTTAGCAAAGAGACGTGGAAGACTGGATGAACTGAGGCTAGATCTGAAGGCAACTCAAGTTCATAAGCTACCTTGCCGAAGAAACAAAGAATTCTGAAGGGACGACATATAGGGGACTGAGTTTCCCTTTCTTGCCAAGCCTCTTCACTCCCTTCATGGGAGAGATCTTAATATAGACATAGTCATTGACCTCAAACTCGAGATCCTTTCTATGAACATCTGCATAGGACTTTTGTCGGCTCTTAGAAGCCTAGAGTCTCTCTTTGATCAACTGAACTTTCTCTAAGGCATCGAATACTAAGTCAGGACCTATGATTGAGGCCTCACTAACTTCGAACCAACCAATCGGAGATCTAAATCTCCTACCATAGGGAGCTTCAAATGGATCCATCTAAATACTAGAATGATAGCTATTATTGTATACAAACTCAATCAAAGGCAAGTGGGCGTCCCAACTTCCCTTGAAGTCAATTGCACACCCCCTTAGCATATCTTCAAGAGTCTGAATGGTCCTATCTGCTTGGCCATCTGTCTAAGGATGAAATGCTATGCTGAGATGGACTTGGGTACCGAGATCTCCCGCATGTCGCGGTACATCTTAGTGCCCCCTGGATGAATAGAGTATCGTGCACCATGTGCTTCTGCAAGAATTCGCTGCTTCAATTCATCTACACCTGGAATACATAGATGACCCTGACAATGAAAAACACCATCTCCCCCTTGGGATAAAACCTCGACTTTCTGATTCTGAACTGACTCTTTGAGCTTGACAAGGCTAGTATCCCTGTCTTGTTTCTCTTTCACCTCAGAAACTAGAGATGACTCTGAACTACTATGAACACATACACCACCCTCTGAAGAATCAACTAAGCGAACGCCTAGTCTGGCAAGCTAATGGATCTCCTAAGCCATCTTTTTCTTACTATCCTCAATGTGAGAAATACTACCCATGGAGAGTCAACTGAGAGCGTCAGCCACAATATTGGCCTTGCCCAAATAATAAAGAACACTTATATCATAATATTTCAAGAGCTCTAACCACCTTCTCGGGTGAAGATTGAGATCTTTCTGGGAAAAGACATACTGGAGGCTTTTATGGTCTGTGAAGACATCTACTTAAACTCCATAGAGATAATGCCTCCAAATCTTCAAGGAAAAAACTACCACTGCTAACTCAAGATCATGAGTAGGATAATTCTTCTCATGTGGCTTTAACTATCTGGAGGCGTAGGCTATGACCGTACCATGCTGCATGAGGACACCACCTAAACCCACTCTGGATGCATCACAATAGACTACAAAACCATCTGAACCATCTGGAATTGCTAGAACTAGAGCTGAGGTGAGTCGAGTCTTCAACTCTTGAAATCTCTTCTCGCATGAATCTGACCCTAAAACTTAATCTTCTTCTGAGTCAATCTGGACATGGGAGATGCAATAGAAGAAAATCCCTCGACAAACCATTTATAATAGCCAGCCAAACTCAAGAAACTCTTAATATCTGATGGAGATACGGGTCTGGGCTAGTTTCTTACTGCCTCGGTTTTCTAAGGATCTACTCTAATGCCATTACCGGAAATAATATGGCCAAGGAATGCTACTGATCTTAGCCAAAATTTGCACTTGCTGAACTTAGCGAATAACTGGTGATCCCTTAGAGTCTGAAGAACAATCTTGAGATGGTCTGCATGATCACGCTCTGTATGAGAATAGACCAAAATACCATCTATAAAGACTATGAAAAACATGTCCAAGTACTGCTTGAACACATGGTTCATCAAATCCATAAAAGCTACAAGGGAATTGGTAAGACCAAATGACATGACTAAAAATTCGAAGTGACCATACCGAGTACAGAAAGCTGTCTTCAGAATATCACATTCTCTAACTCTGAGCTGATGATAGCCTGATCTGAGGTCTATCTTAGAGAAGTAACTGGAATCCTGAAGTTGGTCGAATAGATCATCAATCTTGGTAAGAGGATATCTGTTCTTGATCATGACCTTGTTGAGTTGATGGTAATCAATACACATCCTGAGAGAACCGTCTTTTTTGCGCACGAATAATACTGGCGCACCCCATGGGGAAATACTGGGTCTGATAAATCCCTTATCTAAGAGATCCTTCAACTGATCTTTTAGTTCCTTGAGTTCTGCTGGTTCTATTTTGTATAGCGGAATAAAAATAAGTTGAGTATTCGGAAGAAGGTCTATGCCGAAGTCTATTTTCCTTTCAAGAGAAATGCTTGGAAGATCTTTGGGAAAGACATCTGAGTATTCATTAACAACAGGGACTCTTTTGAGGCTGGGAGATTCAGAACTGGAATCTTTAATATGCACGAGATGATACACACACCCCTTAGAAATCATTTTCCTTGCCCGAAGGTAGAAAATAAGTTGACCCCTGAATGCTGAAATGCTATCCTTCCACTCTAGGAAGGGATCATTTGAGAACTGAAACTAAACTATCCTATTTCTGCAGTCGACTGTGGCATAGCAGGAATGAAGCCAATCCATGCCGAGAATGACATCAAAATCAGTCATCTCTAACTCTACTAAATCTGCTGATGTGGATTTTTGAGATATCATAATTGGGCAATTCATGTGTACCCACCGAGCTATGATGGTTTTACCCACTGGGGTAAAGACTGAGAAAAGCTCTGCTAGGACTTTGGTATTAATTCTGAAATTGCCTGCTATGTATGGAGTAACAAAAGATAAAGATGCACCTAGGTCTAGCAAATCATAAACATGAACATGAAAAGTTTGTAACATACCAGTAACGATGTTAGGAGAATTTTCTTGATCCTGCCGGGACTAAAGAACATAGAGTCTGTTTGGGCGTTGCCCACTGGTAGCACTGGAAATGGCACACTACTAGTTCAGGCAACTGGACTGAGCTGTAGAATGATTTTGCTGACCCTGAAAACTTGATTGTAGACACTCCCTAATCCTGTGGCCTGGCTTGCCACAACCAAAACAAACATCACTACCGGCTCTGTAATTTCCCTTGTGGTTCTTACCATAAGTCTAACAAAAGGGATTCGTTCAGGCACTGCTAACACTGCCCTGAGATTTAGAGCTTGGAACTTTGTCTCTATTACCGTCTTTGAACTTTGGCACTGAAGCGCTGGCAAAGGAAGGAGCTGGAACGGCTGACTTAGAGCAAAATTGTGAACGATTTCCTCTATTTAACTTGGGGTGAGCAAAGTTGAAGTTACCTGACCTTGCTCTCTTGTTATGCCTCTCCCTTGTCTTAAACTTCTGCTCTTCTACTTGTTGGGCATGGGTCATGAGTCTGGCTAAGGTCATATCACCGATCAGCATCGCAGACCTACACTTATTTACCACGCTATTGTTGACCCCTAACACAAACTTGCTCATCTTAGCTCTATTGTCTGCAACCACATGAGGAGCATACCTGGCTAGTTGAGTAAATTTGAGAGAATACTCCCTAATCATCATATTCCCCTGCCTGAGGTTGATGAACTCAAGAACTTTGGCTTTACTTAGCTCTTGGGGAAAGAATCTGTCTAAGAATACCATGAAAAATTCCTCCTGCTCGATAGGGCATGTATTATCTAACCTTTCAGACTTCCACTATTTATACCAATCATGAGCAATATCCTGTAACTGGTAGGCGGCTAACTCAGCACTCTCAATAGAAGTAACACCCATGATTTCAATGACCTTCTGGACTTGGTCAATGAACTCCTGAGGGTCCTCATCAGACTTAGACCCATAGAAAAATGGAGGGTTCATCTGGGTAAAGTCCCGAACCCTAGCTGCTTTGGGATTGGCCACTGGATTGGCCGAAATGAATGGTGGCCGTTCATTCTGTGCAACCATGGACTGAGCAAGTGTGATAAATGCAGCTCTAAACTCTGCATGGGAAACATGTTCACCCAAAGGATCTTCGGGCCGAGGAGCTGGCTGGTTTCTTCTCTTTGGGGCCATGGTTTCAGAGGTGAGAACCCAAGGTACAAACTTGCTTCATGAGTCTTTGGATAGAGTTCGGGTCATTCAGGATAGACTTTGAGCGGCTCAGAGTAGGCAAAAGTGCTATGTTGATCATAGATTTCGTTCCTTGAGATTTGGTGTTGGTGATCGTGTTTTTCTTTGATTTTCACCCATGAGGGGTGTGATGAGGTTTGGGAAGAAGGGAAAGCTTAGCCTCAGGTATATTGGTCCATTTGAGATTCTTTGGACTGTTGGTGATATGGCTTATGATTTGGATTTTCCCCCTGATCTATCAACTGTTCATCTATTTTTTCAAGTTTCTATGCTTCATCGCTATATGCCCGATGAGTCTCATGCCATTTGTTAGGAGTCAATTCAGTTAGATGAGATGTTGCCTTTTGTTGAGGAGTTAGCCTTCATTTTTTTTTTTGGCTAGGGATGTTAGGCGATTGTACTTTAGAGTTATCCCTATGGTTAAGGTTCAATGGCAATATCGACTTGTAAATGAGGCTACTTTAAGGTTTAGTCTGATATGCGTAGTTCCTATCCTCAGCTTTTTATTGATCCGGGTATTTCTTTGCCTTAGTTCAGGGACGAACTAGATTTTTAGTGGTGGATGATGTAACGACCTAAAATTTTGATGAAATATGTAAAATTTGTGATTTTATGTGATTTCACTATTTCACCCATCTTCGTAATTGCATAATGATATTTCTAGGGTGTGGGAGTGATTGACATGATTTCCAATGCATTTTGGTATCATTTATGCGATATTGTGGTTTTTGATGGCTTCGAGAGCCTTATTTTGGACTTATGTGGATATCCTTCTATCCGTGCGATGGATGGCCAAACGGACTATGCCAACAGCTTTAAAATATTGATTTTAGGCTAGGTAGACCTTTGGTTCGGGTTCCGAATCACTTGACCTCATTTTGACTTATTGGTCAAAAAATTAAAAAATAAAAATATAGGTGTGGGACTCACATTTAGTCGAAACTACCTCGGATGGAAAATACGACTTTGCCAGCAGATTCAAAATGTAGATTTTAGGGTGTTAGCATGTTTGGTATGATTTTACGGCTTTTAAATCTCATTTTGACTCTCGGTTTGGAAAATTATGATTTCAGATTTCGGAGGTCAACTTTGTGAAAAACTATTTTTTCAAAAATATGATATTGCCAATGTGTCTGAAATATTAAATTTAGTATGGTTACATTATTCATTTGTGTATATCGAACTCCGAACGAATTCCGGGCACCCCATCGAAGTCCATTTCGACTTAAGGGGAAAAATCTGCACTAAATGTTGCAGAAAATCTGCAATGAATACAACTTTTTCACTCTTTTTGGCCTATTTTGCTTATTTTTCATCTTTTCTCTTGAGAGTTAAATCCTAAAATAGTGTAGAGCTTAAAATTAAAGTTTGTGGGAGTTTGGAAAGCAAGATTAAAACCCATTTCTTGATTTTATTACGGATTTAAGGTAAGAATTCACTCTTAGTAATTTCTTGATTAATTTTTCAAAACCTCAACAATCTTAGGGTATGATTTCAAATCCAAATTTCACTCATTTTCACTAGAATAATATTTTTATCTTATAATTACTAGTTTTTCATCAATTTAACCTCCAAAACTACTCCGATTCTTGATTTTAACCCGAATTTTAAAGATTTTACCCAGTAAAGCTCAAGAATAATTTTCCTTTGATTTGAACCTCATTTTTTACTCAATTTAACTTGAATTTTCAGTTGTAGATTCCTAAAAATATGGGAAATATGTTTTTAAAATAAAGTTCTAATTTTGCCCTTCTTTTTTGAAAATCCGTTTCGGGGGTCTGTTTTGACTCCGAACCAAAAGTAGTCAATATGGGTGTCTTTGGTTTTATTTTAACATGTAGATTTTATATTTGATATTTTTAATAGAGTTTGGGATCATTCGTGAAAAGTAAGGTCATGGGTTCGAAGTGTAGCAGATCGATTTCGGCTTTTGAGGTAGGTTATGGCTTAACTCTTTCAGACTGGGATGGATAGTAAATGATGATACAAAATGCATGTTAAGGGTAGGAACTAATCATAAAAAATGGCAATTTATGTATTGTGCCCGTGTGGGGGTATATATGTGATGTAATTGTCGAAATTAAGTTATTATGTGATATGCATGACTGTGTGGATCCTATGTGATATCAATAGCCTTGAGTATATGTGAATAATTATATTTTTTTGTTATGATGCTTAATATGGTACCATTGGTGTATTGTGATTATATTCATACTTTATTTGGCATATGAGACATGTGAAAAGTCGTAGATGAAACTGAAAAAATAAGTGGATATTGACTCACATGGTTATGGAAATATATCATTGTGGTTGGTTGTGAAAATAGTTATTGTGATCGGTTTTGAGGATTACATCCTCATATCACACCCATTCATGAAACATTGGTACCACCGTGGCAACATCTAAGAAGCACTAGCAACACATTTTTTAAAACCCTTCCCGAGGAATATGCCAGGAAGGAGATATTGTAACACCTTATAAAACCCTTTTCGAGGGATGTTCCAGAAAGTAAATATAAGATATATGAATTGTATATGGGTTGATGAACCCCCCATGGGTCCTACATCGGGATGCTTTAGCTCCATAGGTGTATACAGGTATTGTGTGATGATATCAGAGCTTGTGCGACGACCTCGTGCATCATCATCATCATCATCATCATCATATACATTTCACTTACTTTATTGTGTTATATTGTGTTGTATTGACATATTGACTTGTCATCTATGTATTTATCGTATCTTCTTTTACTTGTATTTGATGATCTTGTATATGCATGTTCCTCCTTGTTCTTCTTATATGTGTATAATATGTACTTTTGTTCTATCTTGGTGTGATGTTGCAATATATGTGAGAGATATATTAGAACTGTTAGTACAAGCGGTGTGGGATACCGTTGTGGGACATTTTCTGATTGCAAGTAACGTGCTCTTACTGTATATTTTTGTATGCTTTATTTACTACTTTGCTTGGTCGGGCTATGATACCTACTGAGTACAAGTGGACTGTGCTTACGCCTAATGCACCCTTTCGGTGAAGGTCCTAGCTCGATTTTGCCTTAACTTGCTTGATTCGGGCTATTGTTGGAGCTTCCAAGGTAGCGGTTGGACATTCATGCTTCCGGAGTTCACCTCCATCCTTTTGTAGTAGTTATATCTTTATTAGAATTCGAAGACAGATATTATTCCTTTGTTGTTATTTTTCTGATGTATTTGACTCTTGGATTGTATTAGTAGTTCTTACACTATTGACACCTAGTTTTGGGCATAAGTTCTTTCTGCATTATTATAATTACTTACATGGTTCGGCTTCATTCTAGAAGCCTTACCTTGGGATATTTCTGTCTTTTCCTCTTTTTTGTATCAGTTTGGGTGATAGACTTACTTGTCAAGTTACGCCGTGATAAGTTCCATCATGACCCTCATTTTGGGTCGTGACAAGTATTATCAAAGCACTCTCTTTAACCTATCAAGCAAAACAGATGGAATAAAAGAAATAAAAAGTAACTCCACAGCTCGCCTAGAAGAAGATAGACCCGCCACTAAGATTTGTCAATCCTTGGGCTTGGCTAAAGACATACCCAACATACTAAGACTAATATGAATTATGTTAGTCCCTTGACAGGCCTAGTCCTTAAATACCTAAACTAAATAGGACGCTTATAATCGCGATCATCCCGCATCTTCTCTTTCAGTCACTACTACCTATGTCGCACCTACAGTGGCAGAGTGTTTGATAAGACTCTTGGATAAGAAAGATCAATCCTGAATAAGCTTTAGCTGATTTTCAAACTAAATCTTTTTATAAGGAAGAAGCTATCTATAGGAAGATATTTGCCAGGTCAGTATAAATGGAAGTAGACCAACATAGGAAGAAATGTGAAAGTAGGGGTTGCTAAGCGCCCAGACCTAGAATTTAGTGAAAATGGAGTTCTTGGTACCTATCAAGAAGAGTTAATATAAATAAAGAGCCAGTACTATATTTATAGATTGGAAAGAAGGGACTCTCCAAAGAGAGGCCCGAGCAGAATAAAGTTGTGCTAAATGAACGAGTTGTCCTAAATGCCCCTTGTTAGCTGTCGTAGAAAGTAGTGAGTGCTTAGGAAGTGAAGCAAACTCGACCAAAGGACAAGTTTTTTCCTGTTTTATTTTTGGTTCCTGATTCAATATTCACCTTTCCTGAATGAAGAAAGAGAGCGAAAGAGAAGATATCAGTGCAATAGGTACATAGATACGAGAAACTGTCTTCATTCGGTTTGGCAGAAAAAAGCTGAGAAAACAAATAAATAGGAAGATCACTATGCAAGCTTATAATTAAGCAAATATATAAAATCTATCACCATCTCAAACAGTAAAACAATGTCGTTATGGCTATGTTACTAACATAGACAACTATGAATGGTATTCATTGACAGGAGTGACCGCTTTCTAAAGGAAGCAAGCAATTCATGCAAAATGTTGAGGGCTTGAAAGAATAAGATACGTAGAGTGTTAACCAAGGTTCATAGGTGGATTAAATTTGAAAGGTAAAGTTGTTGGTTAGATGTAGACGAAGCCAAAGTATAGTTCGACGAAGCCTTAGGAACTCTTGCAAAACACTAGCTACAAGAAGCTGAGTCACTTTTTGATCCTTACTCCCTGAAGGAACTCTTAGCCTCATAGCTATATAAGCTATATTAATTTTCGTGTGGTTAGCAATACAAGAATTTTGATTTGAAAATGCCTGAGGTAGGATTACTCAACGATTCTTGTTACCTTAACTCCCTTCTCTCAGGATGAATCCTTAG
This sequence comes from Capsicum annuum, assembly GCF_002878395.1. Classification (NCBI taxonomy): domain Eukaryota; kingdom Viridiplantae; phylum Streptophyta; class Magnoliopsida; order Solanales; family Solanaceae; genus Capsicum; species Capsicum annuum. Next base: position 174,362,394 of record NC_061120.1, on the reverse strand, counting down.
AAAGAAAAGTATAGGCCAAACAATCTTGAGCTTTAAATGTTATATGAACCTCTAACAAGGAACCATATGCATAGAGCTATTGGTTTATAACTCTTCTAACTCTAGCCTTAGGATTCTTCTTTCAACAATCTAAAATCCTTTCTTCATTTACAAATACTTATGTGATAATATTCCTAACAAAGATTTTATTTGACTTGACCGTAGGATATCGCCTTCCTCAATGCAATGGAAAACTAGGAGCATGGAAGTGATAAAAGCATGCCCACTTTTGTAGGCTAACACGATGGATCAATACAAGGGAAACTGGCCGAGAATCCTAAGCTAGCTATCATCTACCCTAGAGAATGAAGTCTAGCCTTCTTATCGAGATGATCATGAGTGGTCAAGTCCTGCAATGAGATCATGCACCCTAACCTAAGCCTGGGCTACTGTTATATGTTTCTATCCTTCTAGTGAGAGCTTATGACCATCGCAGTGACTGTAAGCTAGCAATAATGAAAGAATGAGCGAGAGAAACTCAAAATACTTTAAGCACTAAGCATTAAACATTAAGAAAGAGCCTACCTCTACTCAAAAGCAGTGGTGAGGCAGACATTGATTTTTCAGAAAGGTTGGCTGCCTTGTAGTTTGCTTACCTAGTTCACCAGTACTAGGATATGAGAAGCTTAACATCGGTACTAATGTAAAGAAAGCCTTGCAAATAATAGTGGCGCCATATGGGTAGACATTGGCCCTGAAACCATAACAAAGACAAGACAATTATAGGGAGGACATACGTGTTCTTAAGCGAGTGCAGACTCGGTAAGTATACAAGATCATCAAGACAGTAATAGGATGTATCTGTTTAAGCCAAGACTCATGTAATAACAAGCTGGATCGAAGCTTAGCCATAGTTGGTTTTGGTTATTGAAGCTTTTTTATAGAGACAAAGCTTTCATACTCCAAAGACAGGCCAGCAACAAGGAATATAAACATATCATATTCGGACACCGATGCATTGATAGATGCCAAGGAGTCACAACTGTTCTTGAATGTACAAAGGTAAGCTACCATAAATGAATTTCCTTTCTTCTCTATTTCACTATCATGTTCCTCACTAACCCAAAAGTCTTTCTTTAAACCATACTTTGGGGAGGGGATCTTTGAACCTTGTCTAAGCTCCTCTTCCCCTTTCTAGACAAGAAAAGAGTTCCCTTTCTCCTTTCTTTTCATTTTCACTTACATATGTGAATCTAGGTCCAGCCTCACTAGTTATCAAGGGGGATGTCTACTCTTTCGTTTACATATGTAAGCTCCCGATTAGTCACAATCACACTTCTGTACAATATCCAATTAATATTAAAGAACTTACTTGCCAAGCATCAACAAAGTAGCCTGCGAATTGGTGCCTGGTGACACGGTAAAGGTTGAACCATCAACAATTTTGAGTTCCCTGAAAAGTCTTAAGTTCCTATCAACCACTTTCCCAATAAGGAAACCACCATGGTAATACAATATTGTGGTCACAACGATAGAAATATCCCATCAAAAAATCATTGGATAGATCAGCAGGCAATAAAGGCCTAACATACCTGAAATATATGGGACCAAATCTTGTTGGTACTTGAATTCCTACATTGAGAGTCTTTGTTGTACATCATGAATCTTTTTGTTCACATACCTCTCCACATCCATCACTAGGATTTTAGAAGTAATAAAACCTGACTATTGGGTTAACCTTAACATCAGTTGATGCTAGTCTGAGAGAACCAACAAAAAAGGGGACAATAATCTTCTCCATTAGGGTTTCTATAGTAAAATATACCAGAGATGGGGAAATCCTAATAAAATCACCATGAGATGGGGTTTTATCACAAATATCTCCTTTTGTACAAGTGGCTATCGCACCTAACCTTTGAAATTGAGCTGCTTCTCTTTTTTGTTCCTTATATGGTTCATTCCAGTAGCTTGGAAGAAAGCTACCCATGCAATATAGAGGGAGAAAAGCACTAGGGTTGAAGAAGTGAAGATGACTCGAAGAGGGAGAGGCCGAAGAAAGGAATTAGGGATACACCTATAATCCTTGAATTAGAAGGAATTCAAGTAACCGAGGGGAAGTTTAATTAGAAGAGAATGACCCTCTTTTTGACTTTACACTTGCTAACTAACTTCTACCTCAGCTTAATGCAAACCTTGACCCAGAAAATAAAGTTTTTCCTAATCTATCTCATAGTATTACTAAAAGAATATGGGCTCTTTTCAAAGGAGATGCCCCTAATTTACCTTTCTTAGGTCTCAAATATGATTGATTCGACAGAGTGGATAGTTAGAATTACCTAGACTTTGTATTTCTGCTTAGTCTCGCCTGCTATCGTAAGAATCCTAAATACCAGGTGACTGAACATATTTCTTCTTTGCTAGTTCCCTTAAATAGGTATAAAACTTCCTTATTCTAGATTATTTGGTATTTCCTTCTTTTGTGGACTCCAAGGAATTACGTATAGAGAAAAAGAGAGTTTTCAAGTTGAATGAGCTCTAGGGTTATTGAAGACCTCTTTACCTTTGGTGGAGTACAATTTTTTGAAGTGGGTAAAACCTCTGCCTTAAGGAAAAGTGTATAACCCCAGGCTACGAAAAAAATGAGAGAGGTTAGGTCTCAATCAATAGAAAGAAAATGAAATAGATCCATTTTATTTATCACAATGAATTCTATTTGTTTGATACACTATTGTCAATATAAATATTGAATATTAAGAAAATTAATTTCAAAAGAAATTTCATAAGAGAAGAAGATGAGGCAAAAAAAGAATTGATAGAGGTGAGTCGAGAAGTTCAATACCTTCTTGATCGAGAAAATGTCCTTTCTTGTACTTCTCTTTATTTTTTGAGATTGGGTTGGTGTGAACTGCACTGCTTGTCTAGCCTATGCTTTGCATGAACATCTCAATGTCCAAGATAAAAGGAATGAGGAGAAGAATCGACGAGGTAAGTGTTCTCAAAGAGAAAATCGTGATGGAAAAAGCATGAGCAGAATTCTCAAGTCGAGATGTTAGAAGGTACAAAATAAATGGGTGCAGGAGCTTCTATAATTACTTTAACGGGAGCTGCTATCGGTATTGAAAACTTCCTTAGTTTCTTGATTCATTCCGTGGTGCAAAATCCATCATTGGAAAAATAATTATTTGGTTATACCATTTTAGGCTTTGTTCTAACCGAAGCTATTGTATCTTTTCCCTAATAATGGCCTTTTTAATCTCATTCTCATTCCAAGTCCTTTAGTTATTGTTTAAGGTGGGTGGATAAGCAGGAAGGTATCCCCAACTAAAAATTAGTAACTGCCCGAGAAGGTCAGTGAGGTTCCTGCTATGGTGAAAGATCTTTTAGTATAGTAGGAAGACAACAGGTAGGAGCGAAAAGAGTGAGAGAAAAGCAAGTTCCAATAGTGGATTGTCTTCGCGGTCCTACAACATAGTAAGAAGAGTGGCAATGTTGGGTAAAGCCATAAGCATTGATCTTACGCGATCCAAGCTGAGCAAAGAATCAAAACCTTCCCCCATATATATAAAATTCATCGAATGTGAATTCGTGAGCAAAGATGATCAAAAAGTGTGGTGTACTTTTTCTCACTTGGAAGGGTAAGGATCGGATGGATACCTTGGAGGCACCATTGATTGCACTATTGGAAATGGTAATTTTGAGTACCCCTAACCTTAAGAGGGCCATAGACCAAGTTCTGGGATAAGGTTACTAGTTTCACAGCCCTTCAAAACTCCTTTCTGGAAAGGTTCAGTAGATCTCCCAGGTTATCAAAAATGACCAAAGAACAAAAAAAAAAAACTTCACCTAGTGATGATCTTGACTGGTAATTTAAGACGAATGTGGTCCGATTTGGCAAAGCTAGCTCAACGTATGCTCTCACTCTAAGATTTTTGTCTTATTGCTAGCTCTTTTTTATGCCTGGCACTGGAGAAGAAATATCAGATGTGCCTTATCTGCTATTTTCGATATGAATAGAGGTTAAGTACAACTGACTAGAATTCCACATTAGAAAGATCTAAGAGCACCATCCCTTAGCATTAGTGCGTCTATGCATGCTTTTAATATTCTATATCTTAGTGCGAAAATGTCCCCTTAAGTGCTTTAGTGGGAATGCAAAGGATTGATTTCTCAGTAGCCGTAAAAGAGGTCCTCAGAACCTTTTCTTGTCAAATACACATTCAAAAGAGAGTGTAATGTAAGTGAGGGTGCACCCCCCTTTGTTAACAAGAAATGGTTAGCGATCCCGACAACTCTCTTTCAAGTCCTCATCGATCGAGTAGAAAAAAAAAAGCCAAAGTCGTTCAGTGGTAAGTCGGTGGATCAGAGATACCTTTCATCAATCGGTTATAGTTGATAAAGGTCGTAAAACATAGGAATGCATTGGTGGCTATCTAGTTGCAATCTTTGGTTTAGTCTGGCCTCAATGAGAAGGAAATGCGAGCATCCCTCTCAGCTCGCATTCTCTACTATGATGTCGATTGTTTTTTGACTTCCCTGGGCAATCTTCTAGAGACAGGGACTTACCATTTGCTATTCTGGTGGGTATATTTTTTGACTCGCGTTATAGCTTCTAAAAAGATATTTTGCATCTTTTAGAATGACATAGTGAGTCCAGATTCTTTGTCTTTAATGACCTGAGTAACAAACTCTTCTAGCTCGGTAGTAGAATTAGCTTAGAAGTTAGCAGTGGGAGGAGCCTATTCTATAGAAAAGCCTTAGTCCAATTGGCCTATGGTTAGAGTCTTCCAAATCTTTATAGTCATCTGGTCGTTAAAAAGAAGCAAAGTCCCTTGATACTTAAGTAAAAGGTCGACCTTCCTATAGAAAAAATTAGGAAAATCCCTATATGAATTGATCCCTACATTTGGATACCCCCGTAAGAGCTATCTCAAGAAGAAACGACCAATATCTGAATAGGAAGACATAGCTTCATACTACACGCTCCATTTCATTTTGGTCTTTGGGTTCAACCTTCCACAAAAGAATTAATAAAACCCTTGCCTAGGGAAGAATTCCTATATGGAAAGGCTATATATTGGTGATGTTCTTATTAGCTCTTTGTCTAGACCCTCCTCTAACCTCTTAAGAAGAGATGGGTGATCCACCTCAGATAAGGAGTAGCTCCCAGCCGTAAGAAATGAAATCCAATAAAAGAAGGGCTTCGATCAATTGAACTTTAACAAATATTCCATAGCAGATAGATTAAGTTTTAGGCATGCATCTGGCCTTATTTTGGCTTAAAGTAGAGTAGCGGACAAGGGATAAAGAAAAAGGAGTAGCACAATCCAGCTAAGCTATTTCCATTGATAAAAGAAGTAGATTCTCAACTCCTACAATAAGAGAGATAGGTGGGATTAGCAAATCCAAATCTTAGTTTCCAAATTTGGAAGAAGAAACAACGTTCAATGATAGCCAAGCCGTGACCTATTCTGATACGCCCAGTCCTCCATCTTAGGGAAAGCGAGAAGTGCAAAATTCTCATCTCAATAGGGGCCTTACTGCCATTCCTAGCTTAAGCATCTATACCTCTCAACAAAGTGAAACTTATGGAACCTCTGAGAGGGACTTCTCTGAGTAAAGAGATAAGTAAGGGTAAGAGTCATTCCAATTGAGTAGTTGAAGAGTCTTTAATGAGCGAGATCCTTTACCACGCCTAACTAAATAAAAAAAAGTAAGAGAGAGAGTGGTCACCTATTTCAACAATGAAAATAAAGGACTTTCTTATCCTAAGGATATCACTAAATGAATCTGGTAACTAATGTCGCTCGAGAGGCTAAGGTGAGTATCGTCGCATCGCCTCCACCACGCTTCTTTTTATTTTTTTTGTTTTTTTATTTTAGAATAGAGAAAGAGTAAAAACTAAGGGTATGCTCTCTAGAATATTTTCTCAGAGCTTTTTGGTAGCCTACTATCTTAAAACCTCTTTGCTTGCAGGGGCAGAAGTGGAAAGAGTGCTTTATACAAGAATTTTGTGTTGCGGTGAAAGGTTTCCCGTTGGGGTTTTCGACCCTCTAGGTCTCTACCTACTTGTGAAATAGGGGGTTCCTAGATATTAAGGTGTCAAGGCGGTCAAAGAAGGCCATAGGTGGAACTAACCGATGCTTTGATCATTAAATTAATTCCTTGCTACCAGTCCGTGCTTGTTGTCATACTGACAAAAGCAAGGTTTCGGTTAATTTTACCTACTATTAAATTTGAACCAATGACTCTCGCAGTATGAAAGCGATACTCTAACTGCTGAGTCAAATAGTTCAAGCTGATTCAAGTCACCCTATAAGAGAAAGTCATGCAACAAAAGTAGCCCTTACTATTAAAGGGGGCGGAGCGCTAAGAAAGAGAAAGCATTATTACTATACGAAATGAAGTAGTGGATAGCACACTAAGCTAAGATCAACCAATGTTCGAATGTGGAGCCTTTCTTTCTCGGTCGTCTATCTTACTAAGTTGATTCTAATTCATAAAGTCCTTGTTTGCTGCATTGGTCTTTTCACTCCCCACTCTTCACCATAAAAAAATCTTTCCACTATATCTTACGAGTAGTCAAAGGAATTACGGTGGGTCCGAGTAGGAATAAATTAACTAAGAAGTAGGGCATACAACAATGGTTTATTTTATTCAACGAGATCTATTTGGATCAGACCAAGATGAATGGGATTGGTCTAACCTCTCGCTCGAATGTAAGACTTCTGTCGTTGATAGATGTCCCATGCCACCTTTCATGAACAAATATTACCTAGAATGAATTATGATACAACACCGAATAATCCATATCTACTCAAAATCAATTAAGGAATTTAATGAAGATAAAATAGGGACCCTATACCATACATCTTATTGCCTTGGGATGACTGCACGTTATATCATAGAAGTATGACCAAATAAAGATGGAAAGCCCTCGTACACGTTGGTTGCTAGCTAACGCCTTCCTTATACAAATAGAAAATATTGGGCCTTTCCCTTATTTATTAGTATTAGTAAAGTTGCTCAAGAATTTCTACTGGGAATAAAAGTTCCCTATTATAGGATCCCTAGTAAATCTAATTTAGTGGTGGCCGCTTATCTGAGTAAGATGAAGATGGATCCTATTATTGGTGAGCGATCACCTCTACACATTATCTTTGGGCGTTTTACTCTTTTTTAAACTGATGACTATTTGAATGCATGTACTTTGTGAAAATTCCATCTCCTGCACAAGACAAACTAATCCCTACATCTCACTCTATGTGTTTTCTTAAGGGAGGTTGGGGTACCCCTCTATCAAAAGGGGTACAAGTGTTAATGATCCTTCTAAATGACGATTCCACATTTCTCAATATGTTACTTTTTTTTTAACTTACCACAGAGCTCGAGGCTTTGAGATTCCTTGTGATGGTGGGCCATTATGTTCCTTTGTCTCCCCTTAGAGGGGAGGGTAGAACTATTGAGGATTTTATGTGAGACAACATCAGAATTCTCCTATTTAATAGAGTAAGAAAGATCCAGGTGACCAGAGTGATCAACTTAAGGGGAAGTTTTGCAAGTTTGTAAAGACAGATTCTCATCACTCAGTTTTTAGTGCTGAGCCAACTAATTCAGTGGTCTCCTTCTCTCCCTATACTTCAAACCAAGACTCTTATTTAGAGTTAAGGTTCTCTAGCTTCCATTCTCAGGGTACGTAGATGCACCCGTCTTTATTTTTCTATTTATAGGTTTTTATAAACTAAGTCTCTGTCTACTTCCCACAAGTATTTTTTTGCAATTTCATCCATCTTTTTTTAACATGATACCTTAGTAGAGGCCATATCTCAACCCTACTGGTAGCTCTATGCAGAAAGATATTATAGCACTAGAATGGTTTGCTACTTGGGACTGAGTCTCTCTTCCTCTAGAGAAAGAAGCCATTGGCTATAAGTGGGTCAATAAAGTAAACAAAAAACTGATGGATCAGTTGAGGGGTTGAAGGCTAGATTGGTGGCCAAAGGATACACACAAGAATATTGAGTCGAACCCCTTTCCTTACAGTCAAGTGGCCCAAGGGCCACCTCTTCTGTGACAACTATTTCTTTGTCTAAGATGCAATCCTTAAACTCATATTCCTTCGTGATTTAATAGGGTGCAAGGTTTTCTGCTATTGCTCTTTCTTTTTAGTTACATGCGTGATGTCAAATTAATATAAAAGCCGTAACCATCTTGCGGTCTTTCCCATTATGTTAAGGAGGGTTTCTCGAACAAATACTTTTTTAGGTCCATGAAAGCTATTAAATGTACTGGGTAAGACAACATGTAATGCCTCAATTTTTGTCTTACCCGCCAAATAGGTTTTCTCTAAATTGGTATACCTGGTCTTGTAGTTAGTCATTTTCTTACGTTGGTCATAGATGGCCCTTTACTTTCGTTTGTCTTTGTCATAATAAGCAAACATATACCCTATAGTGGTTTCAGTGACTAATAGGTATAGTAATAAAGGCTTTCTGGCATTATATGCACTAGAATGGAGGTATTCCTTTATTTTGTCAAAAGTTATCTCCCATTTTCCTACAAAATTTGGATTTTGAAATTTGTGTATCAGCTCACAAGTGGTTATACAAGAGAAAGTCAAAGTCTGATCGGACTATTGATCGCTACAAGGCTCGTGTGGTAGCCAAAGGCTACAACTAATAATAGGTTATAGACTATGGTGAGACATTTAATCCAGTTATCAAGATGGTATCAAGGGCGATTAGAGGTGTGACTTTCTTAACAAGGGAGAGAGAAGACGTCCCTCAAATCCCCATTAACGTAAATCAAGTCGATTCCTACATTTTTTAGTTCCCAAAAGCTCTTAGCTACTCAGCTATACTATAGGCTCTAAAGGCATTACTTGACTGAAAGAGTGCTTATAATATGGGGGCTTCCCTTTCCAATATCTGACTTATATACAGGTCAACATTGACTTAAGAAACACGAAAAAAATTAACTTACTCGACTGAAAGGAGAGGGATGAGAGTAGTCTTTTTCCAATAGGCTAGCGACCTATTGCAAGAGTTCCTGACCTGAAAAGACACCAGCAAGATGCTACCCAATGCGAACAAATCCAAACCAATATGATATTCAATAAGCCCATTTTTTTGATAGAAAAATTTGAATTTGTTGAGGAAGATCAGCTATAGAGGAAAACCTATAGTCAAACTAAGAATCACAGCCGAAGTTTGCTAAAGAGTCTGCCACTTTGTTGTTTTCTCTAAATGTATAGATGATTTTGAAATGGCCAGTCGATAATTTGGATGAAATGAAGCTCCACCATGAGTCTAGGTATGTGTAATTTTAGGGGCTTCTTTATTTTTATTAAAGCAACCAACAATGATTTTGTAGTCAATTGCGAGTTTACGAGCTTGATGAATGTAGAACGCATCCAAAAGAATAGAATCAGTAAACGTACAAGATGATTTGATGTCAAGAAGCTGAGAAGATTCTTTTATCTAGTTCGTAATTTTTTGAATAGTAATCTTAGATGTGTCGTAGCCTACTTGGGATTTCCTACGAGATCTGTTAAACTGTCGGGACTGAATGGAATCCATTTGGAAGGATCTTATATTGAAAAGGCAGTAAAAATGATTCCAAACTTCCATAGTAAGATCACTCTTGATAAAGAAGCGATCAATACTTTATTTATCATGCTCTGAACAACACAGGCATTTGCTTGCTAATATTATACCTTTTGTCTGAATTTATTCCCTTAACTGATTCTGAAATCCCTGCATACAAATTAAAATAAGAGCTTCCATGCAAAAATGCTAATTATTGTAGGAACAACTTTATCCCAGGAAAAAAATTGAGTCCAAGCTTAAATACCCATTCGATTTCTTATTGATTGCCAATCAGCTTTGAGAATAAATGACTCACTACGATTCTTTTTCCATATCCCCCAGCCCTCCTGATGAGATATGAATATACTAGTATTCCTAATATCATAAACCACTCCGTGAGGAAAAAAATTCTTTGATATCATTGAAAAAGCAGTTTCTATATGCGTCAAGCACATCTATGATTTTGAAGAAATAAATAGTAAAGGAGTTGGCCTGGTCAATAAACGGGAGTCATACTTTGGAATGCTCTTTTAAAAATAAACTATCTGAAATCCCCTATGGTTTGCTTCTTCCAAACCTGGTAAATAAGAGGGAGTCATACTTTGGACTTCTCTTTTAAAAATAAACTTTCTGAAAGCCCCTATGGTTTGCTTCTTCCAAACTTGGTTGTCAGGACTTAGAGTGAAATCAGTTTCTATTTTCAGGCAACCCCATCAATACTTAAGGGCTCAAAATGGTGGATTGGAAATAAATTTAGCACTGATTTCTATTCTATACCTGGCTCTCTGATATTCTACCCCCCTTTTATTGACCAGGTAAACTTCATACGAAAAGCTTTTTAAAGCTCTTGAAAATGTCTTGTAGTAGGATAACCCAAAGCCCCTTCCCGAATAGGTAGGAACATAGTATCAAAAAATATCCAGTGAAGCTTTATTTTGTCTTCATCACCACCTCACCAAAAGTTAGCTAACATTTTTTCCAACTGGTCAAGAACTCCCTTTGAAATTGGAATCCCTGTAAGAAGGTGTATAGGCATCGAGAAAAGAACATATTTGTAAAATCCACTAGATAAAAATGCTTTAATCTCCTACCACTTTATTTATACTCTATCCAGAAGATGAGAAATCTTTCATTTCGAATTTAAATAGTGGTAGTCCTAGATAAAAATATTAGGAATCAAAGCAAAAAAAGTAGCATTGATGGAATGGGGGATCTCACCTTCAGTGAAGAAATAAGGTGACCAGCTAGAAGTTTTAGAAATCCTAATAATATTTTCTATATAAAAAGAATATGAAAATCCTGTTGGCTTTAAAGGATAGGGGAGACCTTTCTTTGGGTAAGTGCGCGCCGCCATGCAAAAATTGCCTTTTGAACTTCTTCTATATTCGGAGAGCTCGTAAGCATATTATTATCTTTCTCTGCGACTAGAAAGGGGATGGTCTCAAGGATCTTATCTTTAAGCAACGAACCTTAAGAAGAAAGTAATGTATGAAATAAATTGAGAGCTTTCTGCCATATAGAGACACGTTTTGAATTTGGTTCAAGGTGTTTAATCTCTATCTTTCTTTCTAAAGCAAAAGTTTTTCAAGGTTACTCTTGGCCGAATCTAACTCCATTTTCTTATCAGCAGACCAACTCTGTTCAAGAGCAAATTTTCCTTCTTCATTTTTGGCATTTCTATATTATTAAATAGTTCTCCAATTTAGTGCTTTATTTATCGAGTCAATCTTCATGGAGAAGACTTCAAAAGGATTTCCCGAGAATGGTTTAGATCAATGTGAAAATAATAATGTTTTATCCACATTCTTTAGAAACAAAAGACCCCAGGACTGCGAGTATTATAATCTTATAAAGAGATAACTAAAGGAGAGTGATCAGAGGATACTCTAGGCAAATGGTCAACTCTAGTGAAAGCAAAACAACTTTTATACAGAAGCGGGCAGTTCCCATTCAAAAGGATTCTATCTAGTCTGGCCCAGATACAATGTTGACCGGTTTGATTAATACACCAAGTCAATTTGCTGTCATTGAAAGCCCAATCAAATAATCCAAATGAGAAAATCATATCTTTAAAGCTCATCACTTCAATAAAGGCATTAAAGTTAGGAGGACGACTTTCAAGTTTTTTATAAGGGATCTACAATTACATTAAGGTTCCCTCTACTAGCCACGGGAAGTTACTGCAAGTTGATAGGTCCTTCAATCATCGAGTACACTATAGACTTCCTACACTTATCATGATAACATCACTGATCTTTGGCGCTTATAGGGGGCCCTATCATATGCATGCACCACTAGAGTCTTCATAAGAACTCGAGGGTGAGGGCTAAGGTGAACCCAAATTAATAATGAGAAGGAATCAAATCAGTAGCAAAGGCACCAGGACGGACAGTTGGTTAAACCGGGAGATAGCTTCACTCTTAACCCGCATTATCTGAGAAAAGCATAGAAATAATTCCCTCATCTCGACTCATCTTCTCTCTCTGATATAGGAAATTAACAAGTCCTATTCTTACTAACCTTTTTGTTTAGCATCTTTTTGATATATTGAATTATCATTCCTAATCTAAGATAGCGTGATGCCATCAATAGTTGATTTATTATACTGATCCCCATAATTGAATCTCCAGGCCTGCCAAAGACTGCCCACTTACAAAATAGGCCTAAGCCTATGCCAATGGACCCGTGACATCCATGCACTGAGTCGTCAAATGATGCGTATTAAGAAGTCCCAATCCTACATGAACGGGCCATCCCATAAAGTCCTACAAATGAAAAATCGGGCCTGTCAAGTTTGCTTTTCTCGACCCAAGCTCGGTGAAAACAAAAGCATAAATAAAAAGAGTCAGATAATGGTTGGTCTTTAAAATCAAGTTTGTTTTTCTAGACCCAAGCTCGGTGAAAACAAAAGCATAAATAAAAAGAGTCAGTTAATGGTTGGTCTTTAAAATCCCTTAAGAAAGAGGCTTAAGTCATTGATTCCAATCCGATAAGGCTTTTCTTTTTATTGGTATGTAGCCTACGAGCAAGGAGTGAGCTAAGTAAATTATGCCTCAAAATGAGTGAGATTCGATTCTTTTTCCTTTGTCCCTTTTGTTTTATCATTTTCTTTTATCTATGATCCCAATTATCATATAATAGAAATTGTAAGAATCCCAAAACCTCACATAATATGTATCATTACATTTGAGTCTCAATTATGGAGAAATTTCTAAACAACTATCATTTGTGAATATGGGTTGTGTTGGGGATATACTGTGTGTAAGGCCCCGAATCTGGTACCCAAAATGCTACATAATGCTCATGACCTTGACGGACCACAAGCTAACCCATGACTGATATTTGTACCTGTATGCTACATAATATACTATATAATGTGAAAACATGAACTAAAAGGCCATAAGGTTTAAAACTGTAACATAATTGATAAAGAAATAAAATTTGGATGAGGTATGAAATACCCAGAACAACTGAAATAACTGTCTGAACATGATAGTCTGAAAAGCCTCTAACTGACTGAACTATCTAAATAAATAGTTGATGGGACATGTCCCCAACTAACTCCAACTAATAAATTAATTAATGAGATAATAAAGTGATGATCATGTCCTTGAAAGATGAGGACTCACTTCTATCTTTGACTGCTGAAACTGGAATCTACTTATGCTCTGGAGATCGTGTCTCTGAACCTATGGTATAAGACACCATAACGCAAATATGTCAATACTTTGAATGTACTGGTATGCATGTGAGGTAGGCTGAATGCATGGGGTTTATATGCATGAACAATACTGGCTAATTGACTAATATGAATGTGAGAATACATGCATGCATATATAGTAACTATATCTAAAACCTTGATAACATGAGTTTACTGATAACTAACATGACTAATGACTGAGTTCTGATAACTGATAACATCGGTGACTATATCTGACAGTCCTGAATCTGATGGAACTAGCTGAGTTCCGTACTATATCTGAGTTGACTGTATTTGACAGTCTTGAATTCTATAACATAAAATTGTGGGAAATAGTCATCTAACCGACATGCCGCAAATGATGCATTATAGTTAAATTGGGGTCCAATCTATGCTCTGATTGGAAGGGTGTCAATACCGAGCCACTGGTAAGGACAACATATGAGTGAACCTCAACTAGTAAGTTATTCTAATGAGAATGATGGGAACCCTCAACTAGCAGGTTAAGCCACCTCATCTACCCTCAACTAGAAGGTATGATGTCTCAACCAATGCTAGCTATGTAGTTCTGGAATGCAAGGACTGATTCTAGGAATCACACCCTCAACTAGAAGGTGAGTTCCCATCCTTGGGTTCACTCGGTGCTAATTCCTACTCCCATCTGAATGGACACTGAACATGATTAACTCATCTGAACATGGACTGAGTTACTGAATTCCGTTGACTGATGGAATACTACTGATACCTGACAACTGACTGAGTTCATGAGATTATTGAGATTTCCTGAGTCATAAGACTGTCTGAAGTCTAAGGATCATGGCTTGACTGAGAGTATCGTGAAAACATGACATGGCTCCAGGAACACAACTAATGTTTTGGGTACAAGTACCCCCAGGACTCAATTGAAAGAAACTAACAAATCATGAATTTCTTGAATACATGACTAATATCACAATCCATAATTCATTTATTGAAGCATTTCATAAAACATGTGATATGCATAACTTGTACATAAATGGGGATTTCATAATACCATACTAGTTGGGCACTTTTCCTTCACATAAGCATTTAATCAAACACATGGTAGGCATAGTATATGTAGACAACATTATACAACAAATAAACATCATGGTTCATATCTAATTTTACCATTCAAGGGTTTAATCATGGATTCACATGAAGCTACACCTATAATAATAAATTCCACTTAAGATTTATCACTAAAACATGGAATAGAATTCAATTGGTCATTATCAACATGAACAACAACAACCCAACATGAAATTCATAAAGAAAATTTATAAACTTGAACTTAGAAAAGAGATTCTTGGGCTTCATGGATGAAAAGAGTCCATGAATAAACACTATGCATACCTGGGTTGAGTTTTGTGAAGTTCTTGAACTTGAAGAATCTGAATCTCTTAGTTCTTGAAGAAGATTTGGATTTTGTTCTTGGATATTAATCTTAGAGAGAAAACCTTAATTATGTTGTTGTAGATGGATAATGAATTTCTGAGATTTGGTCGGATATAACTAGGTATATAAACGGGCGGTAAAAGATCAAAGAGCCCCTTTAAAAATGGCTTTAAAATAAATAAATGGAACATGCAATGGCTCATGCGATGGTCTATCGCTGGATCGACGGTCTGTCTTTTTAACCATCGTAGGTGGCCCAGGATAGGAATGATGGTCCATCGAAAGTTTGATGGTCCATCAACCTGTCCATCGTACCTTATCCAAAAGGTTGCCTCACTACCTTGGCTACGACGGTTAAGGTGACGGTCCATCGCTAGGTCGACGGTCTGTCAACCTGGCTATTGCACCTGGGTGATTCTAGCAGCTTTGAGTAAAACATCCATAACTTTTTACTCCGATACCAGATTTGGAAGAAATTGGTATCGTTGGAGATCTTATTCAATTTCCCACGTGATAAAAAGTGAAAATATTAAAAATTCCATATGTAAAAGAGTGGATTCATCTTTCAAAGAAAGATTCTAATATTCTTGGGATGATTTCAAGATAGGAAAAAGTATGGGGTATTACACTGTGGTTATTAAGTCATTTAATTTACATTTTATTCAAAGAGACCAAAAACACAACAATGATTTATTTTATGGATAGTCATATTATTTCCAGCCCAAATAAGGTAGTGCCTAATGTCACCGAGAGTGAGTTGGTAGGAGGGCTGAGATCTTGAGAATAGATCAAGGAAATACTGATGCTCTACTAGCCATTCCTCATACTTAATAGGCTATGGGGGATCTATATCTAGCCTTGCGATTGGGGCCACTGAGCCCAATAAAAGAGGCTTTCAAAAGAGAACTTTTGACCTTTCTTTCTTTGTTTGGAAATAGGGAAGTTAGAAGGGATGTATTGGAAGGGACAATAAGGAAACTCGACTTGAACAACACATCACCAAAAAAGATTTTTTTTAAGGATCCAACAACTTATATAGGAACTTTCCAATAGATCAGTTCCTACTTCTATAGCTTAGAAGGCTTTTTTGAAAGCTTTAAAAGAGTAGGACAAAGGGGATACATGAATATTAGATAATGGAAAAAAAGTAGAATTTCTTGAGACCTAGTGATCGATTCTTTTTCTTTTATATAGGTAGCGTTGGGCAGCACTCTACTCTTTCAAGTGAAGAATCGAATGTCATCATTAATTAGACAAGGCCCACATGCTGCATCTCTGGTATTCTACTTATGGGGAGAGAGATACAAGAAAGTGGGGTCCTCTCACTTGTGCTCACTTCCATTTTAGAAGTCAGATTAGATTTCTAATTGGTGCTCAATAGATGGGTTCCAAACCTATGAAAAGTGAGGTAGATTTAATGCTATGCCCTTCCCTTATTCAAGAGAAAGCGATGACTTCTCTTTAGCTACTGGACCAAAAAAAAAAGATTGACCTCTTGATCGATAGATTGGATCAAAGTACGAAGGGGTTGATTGAAACCTGAGATCAGCCTAAACTAAGGCCAAATAACTAGCTACTACAGGATTAGACATCTATCTATATCACCATGCTCCCATCCTCCTATAAAGGCCATTAAAAGGAATGCTTTGCTCATCTTTCTTATGGATTGTTACCACAACACTTGTTCACCCCTTTGGCATCAAGAAAAAGGTAGTCTTTTATTGGTAAAGAGCATGTTGAAGTGAAGTAAAGGATTTATTGAAGGAAAGAAATAGCAGGTCATTCAATTGCATTAGGTAAAATATGTAATACCTGTCTTAACTGCAAGGGCATTCGTTATTTGATTCCATCCTAAATCCCATCTATTCCAAAGTGTGTATATCTTCTTTACTTTATTATGACAAGGGGTGACAAAGGGTATACTTCTTCTCTATGTTGTCGTCTCATCAATGAGCATAGATTAGTATCCAAGCCTACCCTTTTGTGCTTGTCAATCTATATACCATTCTTCAGGTATAGTTTTCTTTGATCAGAGATCGGCAGGTAATCCGTCCTTTCTCCCCCTTTCATCATAAGGCGTGGTCTAACTCTGAGAAAACAAATTCCTGTATTTAGGTCCCTACTAAGCTAAGCATAATTCATAAACTATGCAAAGGCTTTTTGAATAATTTTTCCAAAGTTTTTAGAAAAAAACAAAAACAATTTTCAACGCCCTTACGAGGCAGTGACGAGTTAAACTACTCATGTTGGAATGGAAGTAAGCTCGGTAAAGTGATTCCATTCTGCTACTAGGGTTACAAACCTTCCCTTAAGTTCTAAAATCTATAAATACCTTTTCAACTCAAGAAATGCTAATGCTATTTAGAGTTGGTCTTTCTAACTAAGTCGAAAAGATGGCTTTGGGCAAAGTACAACTCAAAAGTACTTTACATCAGTCCCAGTACTGAAATATGTGACTTTGAGAGTGGATTTCAGAAGGAAAGACTTCATTTACTTCCTTCAAATTGCTTATGTAAAAACTAGTAGAAAGAAAAGTGGCCAAAGGTCCATTTGACTGGTTGGAGAGGAGAGACTATTTTCATGAGAAAGGGATGAGCAAGTGATAGATTAGGAAAAAAATAGGTAGGACTTCTGAGCGATCATTTAGGGGGTTTATTAGTGACCCATTATTCTTCCCTAAGCTGTTAGAGTTCGATCGAAGCGAGCAAGATACAGAGGAATCCTTGCTCATAGATGTGAATTGAAAAACCAATCCCGAATTCCTTTTAATTTGGCTCTATAGTCTAGTCCCTATCCCTGGTAAGGTTTGATTATTATCTGTAAGTCTTGTTTTGACTTCGGGAAAGTGAACTTTGCAAAAGTGCTTATTTGGTTGGGAAGAATAGACTTTTGACTCCAAGCCTACCCTAACCAAAATTTGCAGCTATTGATGTAGCCTCTTGTTGATACTACTAGTCTTCTCGCTACCTACTAGATAAATCCCATCAAGATAGAATGAATCGATGACCTATACTTTAACTAAAGGCATAAGGGCATAGCGAGCATAGAATAGAGAAAATACACATGGGTTTTCTTGAAGAACAAATTCTAGGGTAAATAAAGAAAGTTAGAGTTGGCACAGTTTGACTGTGCTTGGATTGGCATAGTTGTCCCCCTTTGTTAGTTGAGGTTCGTCCTTTGACTCCACTTCTCTCTACTATTCATGTCAAGCGTACAAGTCTAGTTTAGTGGGATTTACTTCTAAAGATAGGAATTCTTTTTCATCTCCTTTATAAAAAATGAAGTCTTAACCTGACTTCCTTATCTCAGTTAATTCTTGAAGCAGTAGCTCTGGATCGAGAGCTGGGTGCTTAACTTATTATTGTGAAATAGAAAGGAGAAAGAACTTCTTTTATATATGTTGAGGTGAGTATGAAGGGGGGTCGCTGGCTTGCTGGTTAGCTCATGCAATCAAGGAAAAATGCCTTCGCCTTTTTTTTGTTCCAAAATGAAAAAGTAAATTACCTTAGTAAGCTAGCTTTGGTTTCTAAGAAAGCTGAGAACTATGCTAGGACGTGGATCGATCATAATGAGAATAGACTGCTCCATAATGTAATGTAAAAGTAATATAAGAGGTAGAGTCCAGTTCCTCTCCATTCTTGAGTAAACGAAAGAGATATGAATTCCATTTAAGCTGGTCAAGGCTTGGCTTGACCCTGTGTTCTCCCAGGTCGGAGGCGAGAACTTGAAAGTGAATCATTCAATGGTGGAGTGTTCATAGAACAGAAGGCCTTGACCAAGGAGTGGCAGATTTGGATGGAGTCTCGCTCATAGAGAAAGAGTACTGGCACTATGAACTACGAGTTACGTAGTTGATTGGATCAGATAGCCCATCCTTCGGGAAAGTTACCAGACCCGGCACATCTAATTCCATTTTGATCAACAACTTGGAGGTATGGCTGAGTGGATTAAGGCATTGGTTTGCTAAATTGACATATAATAAGATTGTATCATAGGTTTGAATCCCATTTCCTCTGGTACAAAAATGAAAGGGGCGGATGAAATTACGTGAGAGAAAGAACCTTTTGGTGGAGTCCAGTCCCCTGGAGGACAAAATAACACTTAGTGACTAGGAGCGGAGAGTCTGTTGCACCTTATTTTTCTAGCCTATCTTGTTTCTATAAGCAAGTTTTCTCTGATAGTCCCTGGACAACTCTCAGTTCTTGAGCATGTTGGGGGACTAGACGGTAGTTGAAAGAGCTGCTTGAAAGCTTGACAAAGAAGTAAAAAAATCCTATCTATTCTAATTTCTTAGTTTAGTAAAGGGCTTTTCCCTTACTAGTCAAATGGTAAGGTAGGGCGCTATTCGATGAAGAAAATAGGCTTTAGGGAAGTAGTTCAGGTAGCTCAGCTGGTTAGACCAAAGGATTGAAAATCCTTATGTCAGTGGTTCGAATCCACTTCTAAGAAGGCGAAAGGTCCAACCATAGCCGGGAGCAAGCCAGATTTTGATATAAAAGTGAAAGAGTAAGCAAAAGAAATATTAGCGCTTTTGCACTATACAGATGAATTTTTGGCAGTAGGGTTGGTGCTTGAGGCAGATTCAAAAAAATGGTCGATTACTCGAATTGGTTCTTGCATCTCTGTGCCCAAATGGATGGGTAATTTTGGTTTGAGTGTTCATCGATCAGGTGGATCTGTATGCTTCGGGGTGGTGAGATGAGGTGTAGCATAGTTTGATCAACACATCTATTTTGGGTACAGAGGGCCATAGGTTTTAATACGATCACCTCTATATGGATACGGTAGATTAAGAGCAAGTCAAAACTATAAGAAGGGTGTAAGAAGTGAAGGTAGAGAGAGATTTTCAAACCAGACTTCAAGTTGGTGTGCCGCGTATTAAGAAGGTAGAGATTGCCCTAAGCTTCACCCTGATTCCCATCTAAGGTTGAATAATATTATATTAGTCTCACTAAATTCGCTCTCAAATGATTCATCGATGGAGTTAGGCCTAGGTGTATGAAAATTTCTTGTGATTCCCCTTCTTTCTTCTATGAAGGCATACACGTATTGATAGGGAACTTAAAGAAGAGCTAGAAAAAGAAAAGTGACACCAATACTTAATAGCTCCATTTTTTGTTCCCGAGTGAAAGGTATGCTTAGCCCCGAATACATTCCTATTTCTTAATCCTTACATCCACGAATAATGAGTCGGTTGGCTCATAGAGTATCATCTCTCTCGGGGTTAGCGATAAGAGTACACCGGCCCATATGGTAGCGGGCAAACGAATTTGCTCCTTATATAGTGAGTAGCAAAGAGGGTAGGGTTACAAGTTTAGTGTTTTCATTTCCACGTCCCAGCTCATCGAAGCTACCACCTATCAATGGAAATTTCCCTCCTCAGCCGGAGGTAGAACCGGCTCCCCCTGAACCATCCTCGGAAGAATAAAGAGAAGGGAATAGGAGTTTCTAGACTCCTAAGAGTATAAAGAAGTGGAGTGTCACCCCAACAAACTAGATGCACACATCAAGGCATTCTTCCGATGAGCGAAAGCAATCGCTCAGAAAGGGGATTCAGCCCCGATAAATGCGATGTCGTGAAAGACGTTGTGGACTATGTGGCCGGTAATGTAAAAGATATACTGACAGTAAGCAAACTCTACTTTCTAACGAGGTTAAGGCATGGCCTAGAAAATGAAAACAACAAGACCTAGGGTCTCATTGAATGAGAAGTTTGAAGATGGAGACCAGGTTCGGTAAGAAATCATAAAGGTTTGAGGGCCCATTGGTCAAAGAAAAATGAAGGTCCTACTTTTGAAATGGATCCGTACGATACGGGAATTTCATGTACGGTTCCTTTGATAATGGTGTGATGCCATCACCTATCAGGACCGATGAGCGGTCCACGAAGCTGCATCTCTGCTCACCTGGTCTATGCACATCTCTCTCTCGAGGAGGTTGGCCGCCTATCCTAGATATTCCTATTTCTAAGAAGATCTCTATCTCGATCCAATTTATTATCAAGGTGATTTTTCTCTGTTCTTATATATATGGGTCCGTACAGTATTTCCACGATATCATTTTGATCAATTAATAGGACTTGGTCAAAAAGTGTTCTTGCCTCTATCATCAGCTTCGGTAGTCCCTATTTCTGGTGTTTTAGTCAAATTTTAATAGCTCCCTTAATTATGTGCGAGGAATTTCCCTATTTAGTAATGGGAAGTGAGCTAGTCCCCAAAAATGCCCCGCCAGTAAGTTCATTTGTTGTTGGGGAAAAAAAAGAAAGATTTTTTTTAAATTCTCAATTCTGCCTTTTTTGATTCTATGTTTTCCATTGGTCAATAACCAACTAAAGTGCTCTATACTTCTTCATTACTCGTACATGCTTGATGGAGTTAAGCTGTATTGAGGGAATCATTTTGTCTCAATCAATCAAGAATGCCTCAACTAAATAAATTCACTTATTTCACACAGTTCTTCTGGTCATGCCTTTTCCTCATTCTTCTGAGGTTCTACCTCCCGTTAAATGTGCAAGTGAAAATTTGGATTTTCTATAAAACTAGCCCAAAGTTACAACGGGCTTTTCAGTTATGAAATTTTCTATATATCTTTTATTCTTTCTTTGTTTTGGGTGTCGCCTCTACCATAACTTCTTTGATGGGATTCATTCCCTATTTTGTATTATTCTATCTGAACTTCTACTCTTGGATTACTATTTTAGTGTTCTAAATAAGGATCCAGAATGGGTAGAATTCGTTCAAAAAGGCCTCCAAACGTCAGGACTTTTCCCCAGGGAGTACGAGGTCATAGTATGTAATTTCTTGGAAATGGAGTTTTGTTTCTCCACGCATGATGAGATTTCCTCCCTCTATCAACTAATTTATTTTGGGTGGGAAGATACCTAATTCTTTATTGATCCACAAGACCTGGATTCCATACTAAGAGTACACCTTGAACCCATTAAATTCAATCATCCAGCTCAATGCCAGGACATAGAAAGTTTGTGTTTTGAAAAAGAGGCATCCCCATTCTATTCTGAAGTAAAAAGGACCCAGGAAGAGCATTTCCAAGGCTTTTTAAGACAAAAGCACCAATCCCAATTAGAAATGCAACATCATCGAGAGTTAAGAAAGTGATGGGAATCCCTGTCGAGAAAGAATGCTTTTCTAAGCGAAGAAAACACCTCTCTAAGAGAAAAACTTTTTATTCTGGACAGGGAAGCCCCATAACATTATTTATGCATTTTTCAAGTTCTGATTCGTAGTGATTTAGTTATGATACATAATCAATCCTATCAAATATTTCATTTTTCCCTTTGAATTACTCATCTATATCCTATGAATTTCATTTCACACCGTAAACAATTCTAGGAGAAGTTTGAATCTGTTCCGTTCGTATACTGATTGGTCTTAGTTTGACATGGTTTATGCATTACTGGTTCCCAAAAGAGTTAATATCTTTATTAGCTAAACCCTTTCTTACCCTGCCTTTGTATTCGTATTTTGTTCGTACACAATCAACAGAGACCTTCCCGATATATGTTGAAATGTTTCCAATAGCATGCTATTACTTCGCCTTTCCCTTAATAAGTAATCAAATTTGGTGCTTTTTGATCCCCAGTTTCTATGAGGAACAAAGGATGAAATACAACCGATTCCTCTATTTAAGTGGTTCTCGATTCTCCTTGTTCCTATTCCTAACTCCTCCTCCGGTAGTTCCCAATGTTTGGCACTTTTCGTACTTTATGGGAGCAACATTAAAAAATTTTCTCATGATCAAGTTACAACCTAAGATATATGACCATATTATGTTAACTGTTTGCATTTTATTTATTCCATCGGTATGCTTCCAGGTACCTGTAATTGTGATCCATTTTCCAGAACCAAGGGGTCATTCTATAGAAACCTCCATTAACTATCATCATTTTTTGATGGTTTTTCCACTTCTCATAGTTGCTCTTTCCACACCTCCAAATATCTGGTGCCAAATTATAGCCCCTTTCTTATTTCTTTAATAATAGAGTTGGGTATCTTTGTGGCATCGATTATAGAAGTTTGTGAAGAGGGTTGGACGAGTGGAATAAGGGAAAGCGGCTCGATTAACAAAAAAGAAGTAGTTTTTCATACAACTTGCTCATAGTGTAGGTCCCACTTGAATATCATATTTGGATGAAGAAGCATCGGACAGGTTGGAGTTCCTACCTTTTTGGGACTCCATGGACCAAGATCTACTTTTATTATATGGTCAATATCGATATACTTTAGTAGATCATATGGATGTAGAAAAAGTAATTAATTTGGATGAAATAGAAACATCTTTTTTCTATTTCTATTTACCCAGTTCATATCTTTGTTTCGTGTGTTCCTGGGAGGAATTCTATCTCAAAATACCACCTAAATAACTACATCTAGAGAGTCAAATAGGTTAGTGTAATACCCTATACTTCTACCTAGCTTAAAATCATCTCAAGAATGTTAGAAACTTACTTTGAAATATGAATCCATTTTTGTACACATGGAATTTTAAAGATTTTCACTTTTTATCATGTGGGAAATTTAATTAGCTTTCCAACGATACCAATTTCGTCTAAATCTGGTATTGGAGTAAAAAGTTATGGATGTTTTACTCAGAGCTATTAGAATAGCCCAGGTGCGATGGCCAGGTTAATGGACCATCGATCTAGCGACGGACCGTCGCCTATACCATCGCACCCAAGATAGTGAGTAAACCTTCTAAATAAGGTATGACAGACAGGTTGACAGACCATCAAACTTGCGATGGACCGTCGCCCAAGCTGTCGCTATAAGGCAGTGAGTCTTTTTTTATGTCCACGTACGATGGTCGAAATGATGTACCATTGAGCCAGCAATGGACCATCGTACGATCCATCACAGGTCCCGTTCAGCAAATTTTAAGGCATTTTTAAAGGGAATTTAGGTCTTTTTCCACTCGTTTTAACCCTTAATTATATCAGACCAAGGCTCATAAGTTTATTATTCATTATAATATCAAATCAGGGTTTACTCTCAAAGATAATCCCCAAGAACAAGATCCAAATCTTTCTTCAAGAAACCAAGAAATTCAGGTTCTTCAAGTCCAAGAACTTCAAGAAACTCACAATAAAGATATGTCATGTGTTGTTTCATGGGTCCCTTTCACCCATGAAGCTCAAGAATCTCTTTTCAAAATCCAAGATTTGTGTATTGATGAATGTTTCTGATCTAAATTGAATAGAAATTCATGTTCATGATGTTGTGGGGTTTTGATTCATGTTTTAAATTACATATTTCAATGGTTGACCCTAGTATATGAAGATTTGCATAAAAATCATGATAAACCCCCTTTCAAATTACAAGTTGATTGATGTATCCATGATTATTAGATGTGCTGATAATTGTATAACCAAAACATGCTCCCCATGTGTTTGACTAAATGCCTATGTGAAATAAAAGTGTCATACTAGTATGATAATATGAAATTCCCATTTATGTACAAGTTTATGCATGTCAAATTTTTGATGAAATGCCTTAATAAATGAATTAAGGATTGTGATGTTGGTTATCTATTCAAGAAAGTCATGTTTTTATCAATTTCTTTTCATCGAGTCCTGGGGGTACATGTACCCAAAAATATAGTTGCGTTCCTAGAGTTAGTGTCATGATTTCACGATATCCTCAATCAAGCCATGATCCATAGAACTCAGTCAATCATGTGACTCAGGAAAGCTCACTAATACAGTAATCTCAGTACTATTCTATCAGTCAATGGAACTCAGTTAATTCTGTCCAGTTCAGTACAGTAATCCATGTTTAGTGTATATTCAGATGGGAGTAGGGATTAGCACCGAGTGAACCCAAGGATGGGAACACACACTATCATATGAGGGTGTGATTCTTAGAAGTCATCCTTGCATTCTAGAACTATATAACCAACATAGGTTGAGATATCAACACTTTTAGATAAGGGTTGATGAGGTGGATAAGCACTGTCAAATGAGGGCCCCACCATTCTGTTCTGGGAATACTATTAGATGAGGGTCACTTACAGCTTGTCCTTACCGGTGGCGCAGTATTGACACCTTTCTAATTAGGGTTATAGATTCTACCCTAACTCATCCATAATGGCGTATTAGGGGCATGTTAGTTAGATAAATACTTTCCACAGTCTTAGTTACAGAATCAAGACTTTCAGATACAGTCATTCAGTCTTAGTAATAGAACTCAGATAGTTCTACATAATTCAGGACTCTCAGATAAGTCAACTCAGAATAGTACGAAACTCAGCTAGTTCTATCAGAATCTAGACTGTCAGATACAGTCGCTCAGTATCAGTTATTTTAGTTATATAGTTATCAGTATCTCATGTTATCAGTACTTAGGTTCAGTAATCATGTTGTCACAAACTCAATTACAGTCATTATGTATTTATTCATGCATTCTCATGTTCATGTTACCCAGTCAGTTAGTATAGTTCATGCATGTGAACCCTTTGCATTCAGCCTACCTCACATGCATACCAGTACATTCAAACGTACTGATACATTTAAGCTATGGTATTTTATACCATAGGCTCAGAAGCATGAGCTCCAGAGCATAAGTAGCATTCCAGTCTTAGAAGTCAGAGTTAGCAGTGAGACCTCATTCTCTGAGGACATGACCATTACTTTATTATCTCATTAATTAATATATTAGTTAAAGTTAGTTGGGGACATGTCCCATCAACTCATTATTCAGATAGTTCAGTCAGTTAGAGGCTTTTTAGACTATCATATTCAGACAGTTATTTCAGTTGTTTTGGGTCTTTCATACCCTATCCAGATGTTATATTTTTATCAGTTATGTTACAATTTTGATACTTATGGCCTTTCAGCCTTTATTTTTGAATTCATATAGTATATTATATAGTTTTCAGGTATATATATCACTCATGGGTTAGCTTGTGGTCCTTTGGGGTCATGAGCACCGTGTAGTGTTCTGGGTATCAGATTCAGGGCGTTACAAACATAGTATCAGATCCTAAGGTTCAATAGAGTCCTAGTAAGTCTGAAAGCCGCATCTAGTAGAGTCTTGTACATGGTTGTATTGCGCACCACATTTACGTACAAGAGGCTATAAGATGTTTTAGGAATAGTTTCCATTCTTTTAGTATTCATGTCGTGCCAGTGAGCATATTCTCCTAGTCTGGTCTAATTCGTTTCTCCCTTTATTCTATAGAACATGCCTCCTAAAAGAAGAAATGGGAATCATTCAGCCCCTCAGCCCAAAGAACCTTTGGGCGAACATGTTTCTCATGTAGAGTTCAGAACTGCATTCACTACTCTTACTCAGTCAGGTACTGCTCAGAATGAATGACCAGCTATCGTTCTGGCCAACCTAGTGGCTAATTTAGCTATAGCCAGGATTTGAGACTTCACCTGAATGAATCCTCCATCATTTCTCAGGTCTAAGTCAGATGAGGGCCCTTTGGAATTTATCGATCAGGTTTAAAAGGTTATGGATATCATGGGGGTTACTTCTAGTGAGAGTGTGGAGCTAGCTGTATATCAGTTGCAGGATGTTGCTCACACTTGGTTCAAACAGTGAAAATTAGAGAGCTCTGTAGATGCAGGGCCTATTGAGTAGGAGGAGTTTGCTACTGCCTTCTTATATAGATTCTTTCCCCTAAAGCTAAGAGAAGATAGAGTGTTAGAATTTATCAACCTCAGGCAAGGCAACATGATGGTGAAAGAGTATTATTTTAAGTTTACTCAATTATCCAGATATGCTCCTCATGTGGTTGCAGATAGTAGGGCTAAGATGAGTAAGTTTGTCTCTGGGGTGAATGATAGTGTGGTTAATAAGTGCAAGTCCGCGATGTTGAATAGTGACATGAACATAGCCAGGCTTATGACTCATGCTCAGCAGATAGAGAAGAAAAATATTAAGATGGGGGAGAAGCAGAATAAGAAAGTAAGGACAGGTAGTTTTAACTTTGCTCAGCCTAAATCAAAAAGAGGAAACCATTTTCAATTTTGTCCTAAGTCAGCAGTTCTAGCTTCTTCTTCAGCTAGTGCTCCAGATCCTAAGTTCAGGGATGGTAATAGAGATAGAGCGCTAGGCTCTAAGTCTCAGGAAAGTGTCAGCAATGCCTGAACTAATCCCCTTTGTCAGACTTATGGTAAGAACCACAAGGGTTCTTGCAAAGCTAGTAGCGATGTATTATTTGGATGTGGCAAGCCAGGCCACAGAGTCAAAGATTATCCCCAGTTAGTTTATCAGGGTCAGCAAAACCGTTCCCCGGCTCAGTCCAGTCACCTAAATCAGCAGGGTCCCACATCCAGTGCTACTAGTAGGCAACGCCCAAATTGACTTTATGTTCTCCAGTCTCGGCAAGATCAAGAAAATTCTCCTGATGTGGTTACTGGTATGTTACAGAACTTTCATGTGCATGTTTACGCTTTGCTAGATCCAGGTGCTTCCTTATCTTTTGTTACTCCCTATATAGCAGGCGATTTCAGAGTCAGTCCCAAAATTCTAATAGAGTCTTTGTCAGTCTCTACCCTAGTGGGTAGAACCATCATAGCCCGGTGCGCATATAGGAGCTGCCCAGTTATGATATTTCATAAAGTTACTTCAGCAGACTTAGTCGAATTAGAGATGACTGATTTTGATGTCATTCTCGACATGGATAGGCTTCATTCCTGCTATACCACAATCGACTACAGAAATAGAATAGTCTAGTTCCAGTTTTTGAATGAACCTATCCTATAGTGGAAGGGTAGTAATTCAGCGTTCAGATGTCAACTTGTTTCCTACCTTTGGGCACGGAAAATGATATCTAAAGGATGTGTCTATCATCTTATTTGAGTTAAGGACACTAGTTCTGAAACTCCCAGTATCGAATCAGTCCCAGTAGTGAATGAATATTTAGATGTCTTTCCCAAAGATCTTCCAAGAATTTCTCCTGAAGGGAAATAGACTTCGATATTAATTTCTTCTAGATACTCAACCTATTTCTATTCGGCCATACAGAATAGCACCAATAGAACTCAGAGAATTAAAAGATCAATTGAAGGATCTCTTAGATAAGGGATTTATCAAGCCCAATATTTCCTCGTGGGGCGCTCCAATATTATTCGTCCGCAAGAAAGACAATTCTCTTAGGATGTGTGTAGACTACTGTCAACTCAATAAGGTGACAGCTAAGAACAAGCATCCTTTTCCTAGAATTGATGACTTGTTTGATCAACTTTAGGGTGCCAGTTATTTCTCTAAGATAGACCTCAGATCAGGCTACGATCAGCTCAGAGTCAGAGAATGTAATATTCCAAAAATAGCTTTTTGTACTCGGTATGGTCACTTTGAATTCTTAGTTATGTCCTTTGGTCTTACCAATGCCCCAGCAGCTTTCATGGGCTTGATGAACTGTGTGTTCAAGTAGTACTTGGACATGTTTGTCATAGTTTTCATAGATGACATCCTTGTTTATTCCCGCAGTGAGCATGATCATGCAAACCATCTCAGAATAGTATTGTAGACACTTAGAAATCATCAGTTATTTTCCAAATTTAGTAAGTGGGAATTTTGGCTAAGGTCAGTCGAATTCCTTGGTCATATCATTTCCAGTGATGGCATTAGGGTTGATCCTCAAAAGACCGAAGCAGTAAGAAACTAGCCCAAACCTATCTCTCTATTAGATATCAAGAGTCTTTTGGGTTTGGCTGGCTATTACAGGTGGTTTGTTGAGGGATTTTCTTCTATTGTATCCCCTATATCCATATTAACTCAAAATAAAGTCAAGTTTTAGTGGTTAGATCCTTGTGAGATGAGTTTTCAGGAGTTGAAGACTCGACTCTCCTCAGCTCCAGTCTTAGCTTCTCTAGAAGGTCCAGATGGTTTTGTGGTGTATTGTGATGTATCTAGAGTAGGTTTGGGTTGTGTCCTCATGCATCATAGTAATGTTATCACCTACGCCTCCAGACAACTTAAACCCCATGAGAAGAATTATCCTACTCATGATCTTGAGTTAGCAGCCATAGTTTTTGCCGTGAAGATTTGAAGGCATTATCTATATGGAGTTCATGTAGATGTGTTCATAGATCATAAGAACCTTCAGTATGTCTTTTCTCAGAAAGATCTCAATCTACATCAGAGAAGGTGGTTAGAGCTCTTGAAAGATTATGACATGAGTGTCCTTTATTATCCGAGCAAGGCCAACGTCGTGGTCGATGCTCTCAGTAGACTTTCTATGGTTAGTGTTACTCATGTTGAGGATAGTAATAAAGAGTTATCTCAGGAAATCCATCAGGTTTCCAGACTAGGCATTCAATTAGTCAATTTAAAAGAGAGTGACATATGGGTTCAGAGTAGTTCAGAATCATCTCTAGTTTCCAAGGTGAAAGAAAAGCAAGATAGAGATCCCAGCCTTTTCAAGTTAAAAGAGACAGTCAAGGATTAGAAAGTAGAGGTTTTATACCAAGTGGGAGATGGAGTATTACATTGTCAGGGTCGTTTGTGTGTTCTAAGTGTAGAAGACTTAAGGCAGCAAATTCCTGCAGAAGTACATGGTGCGCGCTACTCTATTCATCCAGGAGCCATAAAGATGTACCGCGACTTGCGAGAAATATATTAGTAGAGTGGGATGAAGAGAGATATTATAGAGTTTGTGGCTAAGTGCTCTACATGTCAGCAGGTTAAGATAGAGCATCAGAAGCCTAGTGGGTCCATGCAAGAGTTTAGTATTCCTACTTAGAAATAGGAAGAAGTGAACATGGACTTTGTGATGGGTTTACCTTGTACTCATCGCCAGTATGATTCAGTTTAGGTCATTGTAGATAGGAATACCAAATCAGCTTTTTTTTTTCTAGTCCATACCTCTTATTCAATTGAGGACTATGCCAAACTCTACATCAGAGAGTTGGTCAGATTGCGCGATATTCTATTATCTATTATCTCAGACAGAGGTACCCAGTTCACCTCTTATTTCTGGAAAGCATTCCAAAAGGGTCTTGGTACCCAATTTCATCTCAGTACAACCTTTCATTCTCAGACAGATGGTTAAGCAGAAATGACTATTCAAACTTTAGAAGATATGCTAAGGGCGTGTGCAATTAATTTCAAGGGTAGTTGGGATAACCACTTGCCTTTGATTGAGTTTGCATACAACAACAGCTATCATTTTAGTATTTGGATGGCTTCATTCGAAGCTCTCTATGGTAGTAGGTGCAGATCTCCAATCGGTTGGTTCGAAGTTAGTGAGGCCTCAGTTATAGGGCCTGACTTAGTATTTGATGCCTTAGAAAAAGTTTAGTTGATCAGATAAAGACTCCAGGATGCTCAGAGATGACAAAAGTCTTATACAAATATGTGCAGAAAGGATCTCGAGTTCGAGATGGGTGACTATGTCTATCTAAAGATCTCTCCCATGAAGGGAGTGAAGAGATTCGGAAAGAAGGGAAAGATCAGTCCCCGATATATTGGTCCTTTGAAAATTCTCAGTCATTTTAGCTAGGTAGCTTATGAGCTCGAATTGCCTTCAGACCTAACCTTAGTTCATCCAGTCTTCCATGTCTCTTTGCTCAAGAAGTGCATAGGTGATCCAGCCTTTGTAGTCCCTATTCAGAGCATAGATGTTCAGAACAACCTCTCTTATGAAGAGATTCCAATCAAAATTTTTGACTACCAGACTCGTAGACTGAGGAACAAAGAAGTCCCTCTAGTAAAAGTTTGTTGGCGAAACCAGTCAGTTGAGGGAGATACTTGGGAAGCAAAAGTAAACATTCGGACCAAGTATCCTCACTTTTTATTCGCAAACTCAGATCTAGCTCAAGGTAACAGTTCTCCTTAAGCTTTTCAGTTCCATGTTCAGATTTCAGTTACAAGCTTGGTATCTATTTCATGTTCAGAATTCTATCACAAACTTGGTATTAAATACCATTGCATATTCAGTCATGCATTTACGCACTAGTTCAGTCAAATAATAATGCATTAGATATGCATTCTCATTGTGAGAAACTTAGTTCATCCAAACACTCAGTCATGCATTCATGAATCAGTTATAAATGCATCAGATATACATGATTAGTATGATATATTTAGTTATTGGTCATGTTAGTCATAAGATCATGTTCCAAGTGCTCATGTTCAGTATGTACGTCAGTTTATATTCTCCCCTCTCACTCACTCTCATTTGAGGATGAATGTTCTCAAAGAGGAGATATTGTAATACCCCGTACTTCTACCTAGCTTGAAATCATCCCAAGAATGTTAGAAACTTACTTTGAACTATGAATCAATTCTTATACACGTGGAATGTTTAAGATTTTCACGTTTTATTATGTGGAAAATTTAATTAGCTTTTCCACGATACCAATTTTGTCTAAATCTGGTATCAGAGTAAAAAGTTATGGACATTTTACTCAGATATGTCAGAATCACCCAAGTGCGATGGCCAGGTTGACGGACCGTCGATCTAGCGATAGACCGTCGCCTAAACTATCGCAGCCAAGGTAGTGAGTCAACCTTCTAGATAAGGTGCAACGGACAGGTTGACGGACCGTCAAACTTGCGACGGACCATCGTCCAATTCATCGCTATTAGGCAGTGACTCCTTTTTTGGTCACGTACAACAGTCGAAATGACGGACCGTCGAGCCAGCGACGGACCATCTCACGAGCATCGTAGGTCCCGTTCAGCAAATTTTAAGTCATTTTTAAAGGGTATTTAGGTCTTTTTCCACCTGTTTTAATCCCTAATTATATAAGACCAAGGCTCATAAGTTCATTATTCATTCACAACATCAAATTAGGGTTTCCTCTTAAAGATAATCCCTAAGAACAAGATCCAAATCCTTCTTCAAGAAACCAAAAAATTCAACTTCTTCAAGTCCAAGAACTTCAAGAAACTCACAATCAAGGTATGTCATGTGTTGATTCATGGGTCCCTTTAAACCATGAAGCTCAAGAATCTCTTTCCAAAATACAAGTTTTGTATATTGATGAATGTTCATGATTTAAATTGAATTGAAATTCATGTTTATGATGTTGTAGGATTTTGATTCATGTTTTAGATTACATATTTCAATGGTTGGCCCTAGTATATGAAGATTTGCATAAAATCATGATAAACCTCCTCTAAAATTACAAGTTGATTGATGTATCCATGATTATTAGATATGTTGATAATTGTATAACCAAAGTATGCTCCCCATGTGTTTGACTAAATGCCTATGTGAAAGAAAAGTGTCATACTAGTATGATAATATGAAATCCCCATTTATGTACAAGTTTATGCATGTCAAATGTTTGATGAAATGCCTTAATAAATGAATTAAGGATTGTGATGTTGGTCATGTATTCAAGAAAGTCATGCTTTTGTCAGTTTCTTTCCATCGAGTCCTGGGGGTACTTGTACCCGAAAATATAGTTGTGTGCCTAGAGTTAGTGTCATGATTTCATGATATCCTCAATCAAGCCACGGTCCATAGAACTCAGCCAGTCATGTGACTCAGGAAAGCTCAGTAATACAGTAATCTAAGTACTATTCCGTCAGTCAATGGAACTCAGTTAATTTAGTCCAGTTTAGTTCAGTAATCCATGTTCAATGTCTATTCAGATGGGAGTAGGGATTAGCACCGAGTGAACCCAAAGGATGAGAATCCGCACTGTCAGATAAGGGTGTGATTCTTAGAAGTCATTCTTATCTTTCAAAACTATGTAGCCAACATAGGTTGAGACATCAACACTGTCAAATGAGGGTTGATGAGGTGGATAAGAACTGTCAGATGAGGGCCCCACCATTCTCTTTTGGGGACACTGTCAGGTGAGGGTCACTCACAGCTTGTCCTTACCGGTGGTACGGTATTGACACCCTTCCAATTGGGGTTACAGATTAGACCCCAACTCAGCCATAATGGCGTATTAGGGGCATGTCGGTTAGATAAATACTTCCCATAATTTCAGTTATAGAATTAGGATTGTCAGATACAATTATTTAGTCTCAGTAATAGAACTCAAATAGTTTTACAAAATTCAGGACTGTCAGATAAGTCAACTCAGAATAGTACAGAACTCAGCTAGTTTTATCAAAATCTAGACTGTCAGATACAATCGCTCAATATCAGTTATTTTATTTATGTAATTATCAGTATCTCAAGTTATCAGTGCTCAAGTTCAGTAATTATGTTGTCACAAACTCAGTTACAGTAATTATGTATTCATGCATGCTTTCTCATGTTCATGTTACCCAGTCAGTTAGTATAGTTCATACATGTGAACCTTTTGCATTCAGCCTACCTCACATGCATACCAGTACATTCAAACGTACTGACACATTTGTGCTATGGTATTTTATACCATAGGTTCAGAAGCATGAGCTCCAAAGCATCAGTAGCATTCCAGTCTCAGCAGTCAGAGCTAGCAGTGAGACCTCATCCTTCGAGGACATGACCATTACTTTATTATCTCATTAATTAATTTATTAGTTGTAGTTAGTTGGGGACATGTCCCATTAACTCCTTATTCAGACAGTTCAGTCAGTTAGAGGTTTTTCAGACTATCATGTTCAGACAGTTATTTCAGTTGTTTTGGGTATTTTATAGCCTATCCAGATGTTATATTTTTATCAGTTATGTTACAGTTTCAAACCTTATGGCCTTTCAGCCTTTATTTCCTCACTCATTTAGTATATTATGTAGTGTTCAGGTACAGATATCAATCATAGGTTAGCTTGTGGTCCTTCGAGGACATGAGCATCGTGTAGTGTTCCGGGTACCAGATTTGGGGCATTATAGTCGAGAAGAAAGAGTCTAAGGTTGGGTCAGATGACATACATCTTGGTTGGTTCCACCACCACTAGAAATTGGATATATATAGAATATTTCTTCTAAAAAAGAGATTCTTATATATATATATATATTGAAAATAGCTGCAAGACCAAAACCGAAAGCCCTTCTTTTATTGTTGTTCCTCCCAGATACATGGTTTACATACCTGGCTCAACATTCTTAGAAAACAATCAAATCAAGGGTTTGGACAAGAATTAGCCATTCAATCTTGGGAACTAATCGAGACCAAAATTGGAAAAAGAGATATGAACGGAGAGAAATAACCAATCGATGAAAGAACATAAAACCATTTTATTTCAATAGGGGTATGAGAAACAGTTGGGGACAATAAAGTAGGTGAAGTGGTTGGATTTTGTGAGATATTCCAACCACTCCTGGATGTGATTCCAAGAGCCGAACGAGAATGAATGCCACATAGAAGAGTTAAGACCAGGATACCTAATGAAATATTTAACCGATCCATTCTTGATCGACCTAATTGGTACAAAAGTTGTAACATGGAAAACCACGGAAAATGCAACTTATTTGAATAACCCAGTGACCTACCAATTGTAGAAGTAGGATTTGTTTTGCAAGAAATAAGAACTTAAATAATACAATTCAAGTGTACCATCTTTTTTCTCATTTTGAGGAAAATGTGCGAAAGGAAAAGGGAACAACGAAGGGATCCGAATCGTACCTAAATGGAAATGACATGAAAAGTCTTTTTCAAAACCTAAAATTAAGGGCGTTACGACGTTATACGAGAGGAATAGATAAAAACTCACTATTGGTGTGGAGGGGAAGATCTGTTTATGATGTAGTTCAAGAAAGAGTCGTCTTATTTCCTTACTTCTTTATAATTCATTAACTTTAAGGTTGATTCTGAACACCGTGTAACATCATCTTCAACCAACCTCCACCGTTCTTTCGGTGCAACCATTAAAGAATTAATTATACACTAAATAGCTACTCATATGCATTTATTAAAAGACTGACTTTCATTTATTATCCTTAGTCCAGCGTGAAACTAAGAAAGAGAAATGTGGCTAAGGCGGTATGAAATCAAACTGTGCACGCTAAGAGAAAGGAGAGATATTCACAAGTACTGCCACAAGAAAACCGCCCCTATCTTCTAAAAAGGCCCCTTACTTTATTCATACCTCCTTAGATTAGGCTTCCAAATGAACAACATGGCCTTGCCGCCCCGCTACTAGCAGAATCTACGCACTTGAAAAGCGCACTAAGAAAGGTTCCTTCTGTCACTAGTAGCGAAACAAAGAGTTACCATACATACAAAAGTCTTTCAGTTCTTATGAAAGCTCTTTCTTACCAGTCAATCAAGTAGTACAAAAATTGTATCTTATCTTATAGCCCGACGTAGTGGGTCGCCTTTGAAATATTTATTGTAGATAGAAGAAAGTATTAAATAAATAAGGATTAGTTGAGTAAGTGAGTCCTCACCTAAGCAATTTTGATCACCTAGCAGGCCTTTTATTTGGTAGGTAACATTGTCAATGAGTAACATCCAATTTGGCTATGTAGGAAGGAACTCGAAGTGAAAGGGCACCTTCTTGTGCAAGGCAACGATAATTGGACCTCTATCATCTTCTATTTGGTAGACTTCGTAAAAGGGCCCTGACTTATTTCCAGAATTTGAGTTCGACTACGGCTTTCCCCTTTTTATTGAAGGGGGGATCAAGTTCCTTGCCAACTGCCACCTATTGACCCCGATCTCTTTTCATTTATTTTGGATATTACCAAACTTAGCCTAGACTTCAAAAATCACACTAAAATGGACACCCAACTATGGAAAAACCTCCTTAACGGTGGTTAGGTTAGTTAATCCGGCCTGAGATGCATTCATTTTCAAAACCACCGTAGGAATTCCTACTTTTCAAAGAGTAGAGGCGAATTGATCAACGAGAAAGAGGCCCTACTCACAACAAATGAATACACCACAAGATTGAACAGTACTCATACCTCTCCCATATCAACTTGACCGCCTCCCCTGCGCAGTGATTCTATCAATCATGTACGTAGGTAGGACCCTCTATTCTGATTGATATATAATGAAAAAAGAAATCCATTTGCACCAGGCACACTGCGTTTTACCTTGCCCAGGTGTTCTCCTTTCTAAATCAAGTAATGATGACCCACCAAAGACTGAAGCTTTGTAATATATTGATGAAGGCCCCCGAACTGAGGGTTTGGTCAGTAGAAGGGATGACATTGTCTCCCCAGAAGAAGAATAACCCCGCTCTCTAGCCCACTGATCCCATTGATCATATAACTGAGAGAAAATGTGTCACATTAGAGGTGAACAATCAGAGGTTTCCTCTAATTGCCACGATGCGGTTGGTCCCTGTTTTAGTAGACTCATCTATGAATATTCATTAAGAAATAAATTCCTGGCTCTTTCTTTTACGTTAACCCTATTTTAAACATGTTGAAACTTTCTGTTTCATTGAGCCCCGAGCCTGTGGTCCTCCTTTGAGTATGGGTTCAATTGAATGAATTTATCAAGTTAAGGAAAATGTATGTAGCAGCAAAGATGGTGCATTGCCTATTTATTATTTTTGCTTGGGAGACAAAACAAACATGCCTGCTACCTACTATACTGGACCTTCAACCAGGAATTCTACCTTTGTTGAATCGGAACCAACATTACTGCATTGTACTCGAACAGTTGAGCAACAGTCGGCCAGCAACTTCCATGCACAGATATAGATTCATTCCTCGTACCTGGTCCATCCTCACAACCCTTCGCGGGTTTGTAAGAAGTCAGTCTTATTTGGTAAGACAGAATTAGACAAATAAAAGAGAGTGCTCGATCGGCACAACGGCCAACAAAGACCGTAATTACATAGATAACTTCTCCGCCCCCTTCTCCTTAAGGCTTTAAGGAGAACCATATGGCGACTAGAAAGAAAGACGACCTCACCTTCTCTGGTATCAGTGAGAGCAATTTGAGTATCCTCCGTTGACCTTCTTTTGTAGATAGAATCTTCAATGAGTGGAAAAAAGTAACCTTACTAAGAAAAGTGCTTATTGAGTAAGGTTGGCTTTTGATCCCAATCCCCTTGTATAGGTTGGGCGTTTGAGCGCATTTTTCTCATATCGATCAAAGATTTCCTTGAGTTTAAAATAAGGGGTAAGAAGTAAGGGCGTAGAAGCAGAGCAAAGTCATTGCTCCTTAGCGCATCTCTTTTCTTGCAGCAGTGCTAATGCGCGACCTTACATGTTCTTCTGCTTGCTCTGTAGTACGAACCTTATATAGTGCCGCGTTCCTTTAATATGATAAGGAGAAGAGAGGCTGGCCTATTTTCTGTACCAATTCTTATTTACTACTATATTTTTTTTGGGTGCATAGCTCAGTTAGTAGGGAATTGGGCTTTTAACCTAATGGTCACAGGTTCAAGTCCTGCTATACCCAAACCTACCTTACACTCTACTATGAATAAGGATGCATAGTAGCCTTCAAAGATGACTCTTTGGCCTTTCGACTTGCTTCGATGACTTCGACCTTTAAGTTACAAGGGGTAAGCCGCTCCAAGAGAAAAATGATAGTGAATCCTGAACTTGCCCATGCTCATCCAAACCGGCCTCAAAAAGCAATCGAAAAGTGAAACCCTTCCTTTCAATCCAATATTCTAAAGATAGTAAGTGTGACTTGTGTTAGTTTTGAGTAGTAGCTTTCAATCGATCCCAACGCTTAGATTGAGTAGAATGTAAGCTCGATCTAACTCTGAATCCTGCCCCTCCCACCTTTGAAGCATCAATATAGAACTTGAATACCCTGTTGACAATTTGCAAAGACCCACAATCATTCGACAAGCAGTTAATGCCCTAAGAGAAATTGGTGATAAGTCTACTTGCATATCCTTAGTCCAAAATCTCTTAGCAAACTCGATGGTTCCGTTCTCGGATATTATCGATTTTGATACCGAGATTGTTACCCCAAGTTTTTCCAGCAGAATACTATACCCACTCTTTGTTCTTAAGTAAGGGTTCTCATCTCTAAAAAATGAATATGTAAATCGTTATCGATACAAATATAAATTTAAATAATTAAAAGAAATATGAGAAAAAGACAAAAAAATGAGAAAAAAGATAAATAAGAATGGAGGTCATAAAGAGGTGCCACATCACCTCCTCTATCACCTTCTTTTATATTATATATAGATTTTTTTCCACCTTCTAAATTTTTTTAATAATTAACAAGTGTATCAGATTTATTATATCAAATTACATATCATGAGTTATAAAATATTATTTATATTCCAAAAATGACATTTATTTTTTTTCAATTTTTTATTTTAGACATTTTTCTTATTTTTTATTTTTTCCCACAACAAAATACAAAAGTATAATTTCTCCATAATTATTTTTATCTATAGTTAAACTTAATAGTTAAAAGAGTACAATTTCTCTATGATCTCCATTCATATTTAAATTTTTTGTCTTTTTTTGACATTTTTTCCTTCACTTTTTACTTAATCAATTTGTTTAATAATTTTAAAAAACCTATCATAATTATTATATCTAATTATATTCATAGTTTACAAAAAAACCTCCATCCATTGACATTCTCTACTTAAATAACATGTCTCTTCAACTCCCTTCTTTATGACCTAATCAATCAATAAATAACAATTATGAAGTTGTTGGATGCACATTTCTATTTTTTCCTCCTCCCTCTTCTTCTTCTTTTTTGATTTAATTTCTTTCTTTCATTTTTCTTTTCATAAATCACATGTTTAATAATTAAAAGAGATGGTATACAAAAGATGACATGGTAATGTGGCCACCATTTTGATGAAGAATAGATATGTATTCTTTAGAATTTCGTGTTGTGTCGTTATAGAAAAACACAAGTTCATCAACATGAAAAAAATAAATTTGATGATTGTATAGAGAATTCATCAACAAGAGATGATTAGATTTTGGTACCAGCTCATCAAGATGAAAGCAAAAGAAGAGTGATATAATATCCCTCCTTTTAAGAATATGTTCATTTTAACGCACAATCCACTATGAATAACCCTCTCTTTTCTTTTGATGTCTAATGATGATGATTAATTAAATTATTCATTTGTGTGAATAGTTCAAACTAAAAACAGCAAATATATTTAGTTATAATTTGGTCTATCTTAAATAAGCTTGCTTTATTATATGGCATGATAGGTTAATTGGATAAAAATTAAAATATAATTTTGTTTTTTAATTTTTTTATCGTCATATATTGTGATTTGAGTCCCATTAAAAATTATGTTCGTCTGTAACTAATTTTCATCTTTTATGTATTGGTTTTTCTTTCTTTCCCCCTTCTCCCATAATTGTTTGGGTTGTTTAGTATATGAACTTAACGATCCTTTATTTAATCATGAAAGACATCGTTTTCTCTTTTAAATTTATCTATATATAATATAAAAATATGTAACAAAACAGTGTGATACCTCTCTTTGACCAAGATGCAATTGATTTTTTTTTGCTTTTTTTTAAATATTTTTTATTTCTCTAAATAATTTATTATTAGTTAAATAAATTAACAAAATCCTCATAAATAAATATCAATTTATCTTAGTCAGTCATGTAATTCTTGGCATTAAAATTGAGTCAGCTCACATTGAGCCTATTTGACTTTGTAGTAAATGATACAATAATCTCAATTATGACTACTCAAATTTCTTATCCTTTTCTCTATTTTTTTATATTTATTTCACGTTTAAATTTTTTTCACCCTAATTAAATTATTAGTCTTGAATTAAGATTTTAAATGTATCCCTTAATATCTATCATAAGTGTTAGGAAAGAGGAAGAGACTTTAGTAACGGAACAAATATTAACTATAAAATTATGAGTATTAAAGTGCATTTTAATTTGTGATATATCATTTTTTTCATCCTTTACCAATCAATTCAAATTTTGTATTAATTATTCAATTTAATCGGAGGATAAAATAATTATTGACACATGAATGAATAAAATGAATTTGCAAAATCAATAGAAAAGAAAAGAAGATGAAAAAAATTAGTCATTAATGAATATTAGTTGTTCAGTTTAGTGGAGTAGTATAAATAATTATGAAGGAAATTAAGAGGTTTTTAATATTTAATTTAATATAAGGTAAATTAATAGGATGGAGTAGGGAAAATGCAAAAAATGAGAAATGTAAAATAAAAATGGATGAAAAACAATTAAATAAAAATGTATAAGATGAAAGGACTTATGTAAGTTCTCTAATTAATAGCAAATGAAGGGACTTATGTGACACAAAAAAATCTTTGATTATTTATAACGTTTACTAATCACTGCAATAACTACAAATATTCTTATATGTAT
Organism: Capsicum annuum; assembly: GCF_002878395.1. Lineage (NCBI taxonomy): Eukaryota > Viridiplantae > Streptophyta > Magnoliopsida > Solanales > Solanaceae > Capsicum > Capsicum annuum. The sequence goes on along the minus strand of NC_061120.1, from coordinate 174,322,590 downwards.
AAAACAATAAATAAATAAGATTAGGTAAGGCAAGCTCAAATTAAGTATATGATTTACCTTCAATTATGATTTCTAATAAATAGTATTATTTATAATACTTGAGTAATATTTATGAAAAATTATTTAAGTATGAATGAGAAGTTGGAGTTCTTACGTTAAGTATCTTTCTTCTCAATAATTTATTCTCATTTAAAAATATAGCTCATCGAAATTTTATTATTATAGAAAAAATTATATAAATTTAACAAGGTCTTACACTGTGTGAAGCGCAAACCTATTCAGTAGTTGTTCAATAAACATCCATTTTATTGAGTCATAAGCTTTCTGTTGAGATACTTGCAGCCTGCTTCTAGGGAATATATTGCTCATTAACTAGCTTTTCACCAACTCGTGGACTATTATAATATGGGGTGTGTTTGGTCTGAAGGAAAATGTTTTTCATGAAAATATTTTCATGAAAAATTAGTTGGTTTCTTATTTTCTTATGTTTGGTTGGTGAGTGAAAAATATTTTTTGAAAATATTTTCTAGTATTTGGTTGGTGAATGAAAAAATATTTTTCAAAAAATACATTTTAGTGTTTAGCTAAATAGTAGAAAATACTTTTTATAAAACTAATTTTTGGCTACAAAAAATACTTTTTTAGGGCGTGTTCAATATGGAGGAGGAAAATATTTTTGAGTAAAATAATTTGTTTCTTACTTATATTTTTGTGTTCGTTATGCAAGTGGAAAAATATTTTCTAAAAGTATTTGTATATATTTAACAAAAAACAATGAGAACGAATAGGCTAAGAAGTGTGGGATAAGAAAAAAATTTTGAAATTTAAAAAAAAAAAACATATTAAAAAATTACTTTTTGGGGGGGAGGAGGTTGGGGTGTGTGGGGTTGGGGAAGGGTCAGAATAGGTGGTAGGGGTGAAGGTACGATAAAGTTTTGATTTTTTTTTGAAAAAAATTAAAATAATAATTTTCTTTGGGGGGTTGGGGGTTGGAGGAGGAGGGGGGTGGGGGGTTGGCAGCAACGGCTAGTAGGGGTAGGGTGTGAGGGTGGGGTAAGAAAAAAGATTGAAATTTCTTTAAAAAATAAATTTAAAATTTTTCTTTTGGCTAGGAGGGGGGGTTCGGGGTGGGGGATCGTAAAGGAAAAATTTAAATTTTTTTTTTTTAAAAGTTAAATATTTTTTTTGTAGGGGGAGCTAGTAGAGGGCGGGGGTTGGGGTAAGAAAAAAATTAAAATAATTTTATAAAAAGATAAATGAGTGTTTTGGATGGAGAGTGGGGGTGGTAGGGGATACAGTGGATAGAGATGGGTGATTTTGAGAGTTGTATGAGCATTTCAATTTAAACGTAATATTGAAAGAGAGTTTTGAAAAATGTTGAAGTTATTTTGCTTAAGATTTGAGGAAAATAACTTAATTTGGAAAATATTTTTCAAAACATTTAAGCCAACCAAATATGAGAAAATCGGAACCTTCGTACCAAACACACTCATAGTCAACAATTGTAATTATCCTTTCTGGAATGAACCCTAATTGTATATCATCGAAGATATAAGGCATAATTCATTTTATTCTTCTTGTTAAGATTTTTGATACCAATTTATAAAGTATTGTATAATAAGAAATTAATATGTATTCTCTTACTGTTTGAGGATTTGGCACTTTAGCAGGAGAGTTATGAAGTAAAAATTGGTGGTATTAAAAATTCATGGACTACTGCACAAATATCCTTTTGAATTACTGTCCAAGATCGTTTGTAAAATAATGCATTAAATCTACCTAGATCTGATGCTTTTTCATCACCTATATCTTGCAACCTTTCCATGATTTCTTCATCAGTGATATTTTTTGTATAAGCCCAGTTATTGCTAGTATGAGTATTGAGGTATTCTGAACAGTCTCCTTTCTGGTGGAAGTGCTTGAGTAGTTGTTTCCATAAGGATATATAAACTTATTAGATTTTATCTTTAGTAGCCTTTGTATCAATTAATTTTGGCCATCCAAATAGGTGTGCTCATTAATTTTTTTCTTGCTTCTTCTCTTTGATTACCTCTGAAAAATACTTGATATTGGCATCTCCAATTACTCAGTCTGTCTATTTCAAAATACTTTCTTCACTTAAGGACCATTCTTTTCAGTTGTATCAATGTATCCTTTATCTCCTATGCCACAACATCATTGTACTGATTTTGAAATTTCTTTTGGATATGATTGAGTTGTTGTCTCGAAGCATGCAACTTAACAGTAATACCTTTGTAAGCTTCATTTTTCTAATGCCTAAAGAGTGTTTTAAGTCTCTTCAGTTTCTCCCAAACATTTTTTGTTTTCCAGTTATTTACCCTAACCTACCAACCTTCTTCCACTATTGAGGGAAACTATAAATGATCTACTCTGTAATGACTTGATTCAAACCTTTCTCTTTTATGTGTTTTGATCATTTTATCCCTCCCGTGATCGCTATATGTTATTTTTAAGTTATTGGGGATGGTTGATACAATTTTCGATGTAATCCAAAATGATTTGTGCGAGTTTATGGTTTTTAGAGGTAGGAAAGGCCTCTTAGTTAACTTCGATTAATATTTTTACTATGTGTATTGAATGAAAAATAGACTGCGCCAGCAGATCTAGAACGTCTATTTTGAGTTGGTAGCATGGTTGGCTCGATTTTATGACTTTTGGATCTCATTTTGATCCTTAGTTCAAAATTAGTGAAATTAGGTCTCGGGAGTCAATTTTGTGCACTCTTTTCAAAAATCTAATGTCGCCATTGAATCTGGAACGTCAAATTTAGTCTAGTAGTATATTTTGTTAGCCTTCACGAGATTTCGAATGAATCCTGAGGGATTGATCGGCAACTTTGCAGCTTAGCAAAGTTGTAGATACAACCGAGGTCTGGTGCAACCGCTTTAGCAGCCAAAAGATTGTTAAAGTGTAGCCACTTTAACCGCTCATGCACTGCTTTAGCTGAACCCTACTGACTGTCAAATACCACTAAGACAGCCACTTGAAAATTTTAGGGGACCACTTTAGCAACTTCGCACGTGGGGTTGGACCGCCTAAGCAGTCAACCCATCACTTAAGCGATGACCGCTTAAGCAGTCATTTGACCGCTATAGCGATCATAGCTGTAATGTTATTAAAACCCCTTTTCACAATTTTTCTTTCATTTTTGAGACTTTGAGCTTTGGGCTGAGAGATTTTTTGGCGGTTTTCCCATTCTCGAGCTTGGGTAAGCTCTAAATCACTATTTCAATTATTTTACTTTAATTATGTCATTTAAAACTATTTTAACTCTTGATTTCAAATTGAAATTTGAGAATTTTTTACCCGAAAGGCCTAAAAAGAAAATTCTTTGATTAAAATCTCGTTTTAACCCATTTTTACTTAGGTTTTCTCATATGTCTTCTATTAATCATGGGTAAGGCTTTTCTAAATAAAAATTTCCATTCTATCCTTTCATTTCACCCAAAACAAAATGTTTCGTAGAACTTTTCTTATCCCAGTTAAATTCCTTTCTTTGTATGGCTTTAACTATACTTGCCTAGTTTTGATATCTTGCTTGCTATACAGCGACCCAATTAACGGTCTGATGTAATCGTCTACCTTTAAGCAATTTCTAATGTGTCTTTGATTGTTGATTCAGCTAGTTCTTTGAATGACATGTTAAGTTCAGGTGCAAGTTCATTTCTGTCCTACAGCTGCTCACTGTTAAGTTTAGGTGCTAGTGCAATTGTATTGCTCTTTGGGTGTGATTGAACTTGAGATGTGTGATGTGTTCTCATAAACTATTGAAATTCAAGAACTTTATCTTGTGTACTGATTCTTCAATACTGAGAAAATCATCAATTTTTGTCCATGTTACGGTACTTCCATAATTTGATAGGTAACAGGTTTGTTCATTAACTAGTTTTTCCTTCTCACGGAAAATAAGAGACTGGTTAATATAGTAAGCAATATTTTTCGTTATATTACTATTTGTATTTTCTATATCTTACTATCGAATAAGATGGAAAGGCTAAGACAAAAAAGCAACAGACTGTCAACATGGCTGCTTATTTTGTCTACTTCAGTTGCTTGCTTCGTGATTTTACTATATTATTTTTAATTAATTATTATAAGTTATTTATATATTAAAAATTAATAATATTTAATAAAAAAAGAAAAATACACATTTATGAAATGTCTCTTCAGCTGCTTTATTCGTAAATTTACTAAATATCACCCCTAATTAATTATTAGAAGTTATATAAGTATTAAAAACATAATATTAATATTTAATAAAAAATGTAAAATAGATACAAAATGATAAGTTAATTCGTGATGTTTTAAATTAATTTGACGTCTTATATGAGGCTCACTTAAAGTTCTTGCTATATCACTTCTAATTAGTTTATGTGAGTCATTTAAAACATGTCTGTTTTACTGCTTCAATCGTGATTTTACTATATCATTCCTAATTAATATTATGGTCATCTAAGTATTATGCCACTTAAATTGGAATAGAAGAGAAAATATTATAAATCACAATAATTAAACACTTAAATTATTTAGAAAATGTAATTGACTATCAATGCCACAAAAGTTTGAACAAGGAGAGTAATATCTATTATTTGAATAGAAGAAAACTATTATAAATCATAATAATTAAAAACTTAAATTATTTAGAAAATGTAATTGACTATCAATGCCACAAAAGTTTGAACAAGGAGAGTAACATATATTATTTGAATAGAAGAAAACTATTATAAATCATAATAATTAAAAACTTAAATTATTTTAAATATATAATTGACTATCAACACCACAAAAATTTGGACAGAGAGAGTAACGTATATTATTTGAAAACTTCATAAAAAATATTATAAATTACAATAGTAAATAGTTTAAAATATCTAAAAAATATATTAAAAATATGATTGATTATCTAAATTTTATTTGTGTCGCATAAATTGAGACAAAAAAATAGCATACATTGAGCCCATATTATCTGAAAAATAGTAATATAGGCCCATCAATTCTCCCTCTCCCGACTATGTGGAGAAGATCACCATCCCGACGATCATGCAACAATCTTCAAGCTTCCCTCTTGACAAAGTTTTAGTCATCATGTCGGAATCATTATCATTCGTATGAATCCTCTCAAGTTCAAGCAACTTAGAATCCAACACATCTTGAATCCAATGGTATCTCACATCAATATGTTTAGATCATCCATTAAATATAGAATTCTTGCCAAAATAGCCACAATTTTTTGGCATTTCTGTCATGGATAATCTGCACGCCAAGAATCTGCCTTGTTGGTCCTAAGCCTTTTATAGAAAAAGACTTACTTAACCCTTGCTTCAACTTTTGAATCCTGCAAGCATTATGACCAATAACAAACATGTCATCAATATAAAGCAACATAATAATAAAGTCCCATCAGATAATTTTTACACAAAAATACAATGGTCTGAAGTAGTCTTCCTGAAGCCCTGCTGACTCATAAAGGAACCAAACTTCTTGTACCACTGTCTGGGAGCTTGTTTCAAATCATACAAGATCTTTTTCAATTTGCAAACATAATTCTCTTTTCCTTTGACTTTAAAATCTTGGGGATGCTCCATATAAATTTTTTCATCTAAGTCACCATGACGAAAAGCAGTTTTAACATCCATTTGCTCAACCTCTAAATATAGACCTACATCTATGTCTAGAACCACATGAATGGATGACATCTTCACAATTAGAGAAAATATCTCATCAAAACGTACTCCCTTTTTCTGGTTAAATCCCTTCACAACTAATCTAGCCTTATACCGTGGAACTAGATTACCATCTTCATGTTTCACCTAAAAAATTCACATGTTTTTTTGAAAATTTTTCTGTCTTTGGGCAGCTTAACCAAATCAAAGGTGTAATTATCATGTAAAGATTTAATCTCATCTTCCATAGCATCAAACCACTTTTCTTTTTCATCACTTTCCATGGCCTCATCAAGACTCTCAGGTTCTCCCCAATCAATCGGGAGTACATATTCATGGGGAGAATAATGAGATGGAGGTATTGTCTCTCTAGTAGATCATCTGAGAGAACTCTCCAGAGCATTAATAATTGAATGCTGATCAACCATATCAACTTGCACTGGAGCATCAACAACATCATGCTGATCATGATCATAATCTTCATTATAAACTTGATTTTCATCACCATGAAGATTTTATTTAGGAGCAGCAGTCAAAGAAACTGGATCAACATCAACTTGACTTTGACTACTCTGAGAATCAATCTTCTCAGCTTTGTTAAAATCTTCAATTGTTTGGTCTTCAAAGAACAAAATATCACAGCTTCTAACAAGTTTCTTCTCAACTGAATCATAGAAATGATAGCCAAATTCATCTTGACCATAACCAATAAAGATACATTGCCTATTTTTAATATCCAACTTTGGCCTTTCATCCTTAGGAACATGTACAAAGCCTTTATATCCAAAGACTTTAAGATGATCATAAGAAATATTCTTACCAGACCAAACACTTTCAGGGATATCACCATTGAAAGAAATAATAGGAGATAAATTGATAACATAAGAAGTAGTATTAAGTGCTTCTACCCAAAAGGAATCAGGTAGCTTAGCATCTGAAAGCATACATCCAACCCTCTCAACTAGAGTTTTATTCATCCTCACTGCTAAATTATTCCACTGAGGAGTTTTTGGAGGCCGAATACCCTGCTCTCTGTAATATCTATCAAAAAGACCAATATACTCACCACCATTATCTGAGAGGATGTATTTCAATTTCTTTCCTGTCTGCCTCTCAACCAAGGCCTGAAAACCCTTGAACACATCAAGTACTTGATCGTTGGACTTCAAAGGAAATACTCAAGGTTTTTGAGAATGATCATCAATAAAAGTCATAAATTAAAGTGCGCCACTATGAGACCTTACTTTAAAAGGATCATACTAATCATAATACACCAACTCCAACAAATTAAGCTTTCTTGAAAGAGGATGATTCTGAAAAGAAACTCTTTTCTGTTTATCATCTAAGCAATGAACACACTTCTTCAACTTTGCTTGTTTCACTCTAAAAAGCAAATTTTTCTTAGATAAACTATCAATCTTCTTCTCACTCATATGACTAAGCCCTCTGTTCCATAACTCTAATGAAGTATCATTCTCCACTAAGTTTATCAAGCCTCTAGAAGTAGAGCCCTGAAATACGTATAAGTTAGATAATTTGTTACCTCGAGCCATAATTATCAAACCTCTAGTAAGCTTTCATTGTCCAGAACCAAGGGTGTTAACATAACCCTCATCATCAAGGTTTCCTATAGAAATCAAATTCAAGCGAACATCTGGAGCATGCTTGACATTATTAAGAACTAGTTTGGAACCATTGTTACTTTCCAAACAAACAGTGTCAATGCCAAGTACTTTAACGTCATCATTATTGTCCATTTTCATTATATCCCAAAATTACCTAGAGTATAAGAAGAAAATAATTCCTTCTTTGACGTAACATGAGAAGTAGCACCAAAATCTATAAACCAGCTAGACTCATCATGAACAAGATTAATGGCATCCTCACCACAAGCAACAAGAAGATCATCATTAGCTACAACAGCAACATAATTTTCATTGTCTCATATATCTCTTATGCTTGTAACAATATTTCATGATATGCAACTTTTTGTTGTAATAGTCACATGTAACATTCTTGAATTTAGACTTCGACTTTCTTCTACTTTTATCTCTATCATTCGGACCTTTGGACTTTTTTCTCTCCTTCTCTTCAGTAACTAAAACATCAGAGTGTGAAGATGAAGAAGATAAAGCCTGAGATCTTCTTTTCATCTCTTCATTTAAGACACTACTCTTAGCATATTCCATAGTTACAACACCACCAGGAGCAAAATTATTCAAAGAAGCTAACAGAGTTTCCCAAGAGTCTAGTAGAGTATTAAGAAGACAAAGTCCCTAAATTTCTTTATCAAATTTTACACCCATTCTGGACAACTAGTCAAGGACACCCTGAAAATTATTTATATAATCAGAAATAGGGTTTTCCTCTTTAGTCCTAATATTCATCAATTGGTTAAGCAGAAACAACTTGTTATTTCCAGTCTTTAAAGCATAAAGTTTTTCGAATTTGTCCCACAAACTTCTAGCATGTGTCTCATTCATAATATAGTTTCTAACATTATCTTCAATCCATTGGCTAATATAGCCACAAACCTGTAAGTGCTAAAATTCCCAATCCTCATCTTTCATGGATTGAGTTTTAGTAGATGCAAACATAGGTAAATGCATTTTCTTGACAGACAGAAGATCTTTCATCTTGACTTTTCAAGTGGGATAATTACTATCATTCAAACACACCATTTTGCTCATATTTGTCTTCATAATTCAAACTGGTGATAAAAAATAACCAATGCTCTGATATCACTTTGCTGGAAAAGAGGCAAGGCATAATCAAAGTGTATGACAGGGTAGCAGCAGAAGAATACTCATGTCTAAACTTTCCCTTTCAATTTGAACAAAGAAGAGACAAGTAAACCCAAGTAAAATAGTAATAAGGTAGAAAGTATATCAACCACACAAAAATAGTAAGACAAGAATAAAAAAAATCAAGACAATACACCAAATATACATGGAAAACCCTTTGGTGTGAAGAGTAAAAAAACACGGACACCAAATTTACGTGGAAAACCCTTCGGTGTGAAGAGTAAAACATCACGGGACCAAAACCTCCTCTATAATAACCAAGATTTACAATATTTTTCTCCAAAATGTCTATTAAATAAGTGTCAAACAATGAGCAACAACACAACCAGATAGCACCAAAGCTAGAGAATAAAAAGAGCAAAAATACCAAGAATGTAGCAACTGTTTGGGAATGAAATATACGAGATACAGTCCATAAAATCCAAATCCGCCAGTTCCTAATCAAATATTGAGGTGAGACAAACAAGCTTTCCAAAAATAAGCTCAATCGGACAAGAAACGAAGCAGAAATCGCAATTTGAAGTTGATTGTAGTGGCTGGAATTTTAGGAGGAAAATCTGCTCTATTTTCTCTCTTTCAACTACTGAAGACTCTCTTTGTGTATGGTGAAATAAGGCCTAAAAGGATCGATATATATGCCCCATAGTAATAAACCTATGGACAAAAGTGGGTTGATCCTTATTGTGCTTTATTTATCCACATAGGAAGGAAAAAAACCCATAATACAAAACAAAATTCTTGTAGATGATGAACATATCATGATCATTTTTTTGTAGTAGCATTATCTTATAAGGTTCTTGAATGATTCATGAAAGATTTTTTTTCTTATTTGGAAAGTTATCCTGTAAAAATGGTTGCAAATATTTCTAAGCTTCGAATGTATGAATTTCGGCAGGTTCAAAGAGTTCCTTCAAGTTCTTGTAACTATAATATTCATGCTTTATCCTCAATGAATGACTGAATTTGTTGAGTATGATTTTTTTAATATTTAATTTTATTTTGAATGTGTAGAAAATGCGGCCGATTTAATTTCATTTTTCTTTCAACTATATAATTGGTCTTTATAACAGGAAAAGTTGTGCCATTTGGCAAGCAGTTGGATGCTATTGACAAATAACATGATATCTGCATTTCAAAACATGCCTCTTGCTAACCAGTAACACATAAAATTGGAGTTGCTACTTCTCTAGAGGTAGCATATAGGCAGTTTAGAGTTGCAGATGGAACTATCATTAATGTTCTTGTATAGATATACTAAGTTTCTAGAAGGTCAGAGTTGTTGTAGGAACTGGTCACTAACTTGTAGCTTGGATAGTAGTGACATAAATCATATGAAAGGAGCCATGCATGCTTATCAAAGGTACACATTTTATTATTTAACATGCATTTACTAATAGTATCCCACAAGACACATTGTGAACCTTGGTGTTATTTTACTAAATTATTTATTTATAACCTTTGTACATTAAAAAAATGAACGAGAGGCAGATGAAATTAGTTAAGACCATACTTGTAGTATTGATTGACCATGTCAAGCCTTCACATGTTCTTGAAAACTTTTATTTTGAGCATATTGTCAATTTATGGATCGCCACTCTCTTGTATAATTTTATTTATGCATGATTAATATAAATTAAAAATTTTGGATTATGATTTAATTCATATGTTTTTCTTTTTTGATAGAAACTATCCATCAAAAAAATGAAGGAGCTATTAGCAAAAAAATTACTTATTGCTCATTTAACTTCTATACATGAAGTTACCCTAACTAACAAACAAATTAGCCTTGTCAATTTTTCATCTGATAGACGGCACCTGTCTCTTATTCAAGAGGAAGGGTCCTTTTGCACCATTGGGTAGTTCTTGTTTAGATAGATATCTATTACTATCTTCTGAGTTCGATACCATTTTTGCCAACCAATTTGTAAGTTGATTAGCTTCCCGATAGCAATGGTTGAACTTGACAGTTGCATTATTAAGAGAATCTGATGTCATCTTAATAATCATGTTGAGTCTGAAGCTATTTTCTTTCTTGTTCATAAGCATCTCAATAATGAGCTTGGAGTCCAATTCAATAATGAGGTTGGTGTACCCATTTTGTATGTACCAGTTAACTCCATACCAAGATGCCTCAGCTTATGCTATATTGTGGCTTATACTCTGAGATGATATGGAAAACGCTATAACAAGTTGTCTGTGTTCATCTATGTCTGCCCTTTCAAGACCTGCTATGTCATTTTGATTGTTGAAGCTTCCATCTGTATTAAGTTTGAGGTATCCTAGTTCTGGATTTCTCCAACATAATGTTGATATTCTAGTCATTGGTTGAAGTTTCTCTAATTTGTGGCAAAAATCATTCCATGGAAAGGTGAGCTTGCTTCCTGGGAAGATCTTGTTGATTGACGCTTCTATAATCCATCCCACTTGTTGTTCCATTTTGTATCTACTAAAATTTTCTTGACCTCCAAACCTGCAAGCACAAGTTTCCTTTCAAACAACCCAACAAATAATAATAGAAGTGACTTGTAAGATTAATTTGTGCACATCATTCTTTTCTCTTTCCTGCCACCAAGAGTTAATAACATATTAAATAGGAAGGTGAGAATGTTTTACCCCTAAAGGGTCATCAAATTGATTCCAGATGTTACTAGCAGTTGTTCCTAAACTAAATGTATGGTTCATTGTTTGGTCATAAGTAGTGGAACAACAATAATATTTGGAATCCATTTGTTTACCAAACTTAGAAATAACATCCTCAAAAGGTAGTTTACCTTTTCAGATCCTCATGTAAGAAAGGACATCTTAAAATGAATAAAAGAGTTTCATACCTTGTTGATAAGAGGTTTTTCAGTTTTATTCACTCTTACTAGGTTTCATGAAGTCTTGTTAGAGTATTTACCAGTCTCAGTTAAATCCCAAAAAAGTTTATCCTTTTTCTCAGGATTGCCAATCTCAATCTTGTAAATAACATCACATAAATAGTTAGACAAAGTTCTTCTAAGTTTGTACATATTCCAACTAACCTAATTGATAAATTTCTTAACTAAGAGTTTGGAGCTCTTAGCTAAATCTAGAGCTTGTTGGTCTAATGAAGCCGATCTAATTATCTTAACAAAAGGAAGTAGTACCTGAATTTACCTGCTAGATCATATGGCTTTAATCTTTTTATCTCACCTGTAGCATATGTTTCCAAGCATGAGAGTCTCCTGAGGCCTATTTTTTACCAACTACATGAGATCTAATGCTATATTTATTCTTGAAAAAGTTAGCCCACAACGAATTAGATGTTTTGAGTCTCCACCATCTTTTCATAGCCAAAGTATTACTGAAGTCCTTCATGCTCCTAATACTAATACCTCCTTCATCACAAGGAGCACAAAGATTCTCCTATGAGCTACAATGATACTTCTTTTGATCCTGTCCACTGCCCTAAAAGAAGTTAGCAAAGTGTTGCTCAATTAATTTAGAAGTACCTTTAGGAGGAGTCATAGCAAAAAGAGTATAAACATGTAGAGATTGCAGGACACTTTTGATCAACACAACTTTCCCACCATATGAAAGTAATTTACTATGCCAACCACTAAGCCTTTTCACTACCTTACACACCATGGAATCAAAGTATTCAATCCTACCAATATACAAAGGACATCCAATATAAATAAAAGGAAAACTTTTATCCATAAAATCAAAGCATCTTCTAATTCTATTAATTTTGTGAACGGAAGTCTTAGGAGAAGGGAAGAAAAAACTTTTCTTTCTATTAACCAATTGTCCATAACTATTCTCATAATTTCATATATGATTCATGATAAGTTTAATAGACGAGGATTTATCACTACTAAAAATCACAATATCATCTGCATAAGCTAAGTGATTGATAACTTGGCACTTAGGAGGCATAGTAAAAGGAATAAAGTTACTATGGTTGATATCATTCAGTGATCTAGTTAATACTTCTGCAGCAAGAATAAAAAGGGAGGGGGAAAGAGGATCCCCTATTTTAAACCTTGTGAAGAAGAAAAGAAATTATACCTAGCACCACTAATAATCATAGAGTATTAATTTTCATAGATCAAATTGAAAATCAATTTAGTAAAAGTATCTTAGAACCCAAATTTAGATAAGACTTTAGTAACAAAATGGCATAACATTCTATCATATGCCTTAGACATGTCTAGTTCAATCTCTACATGTACACCCTTGTTAGTCTTAGAAATATTTTGAATTATTTCTTGAGCTAGTAAAATATTTTCGGTGATAAATATTTCTTTAACAAAACCACTTTGATTTGAAGAAACAAGTTTTTTCAATAAAGGTTTTAGCCTTAAGGAAATAATTTGGAAACAATCTTGTTGGTAAAGTTAGAAATACTTATTGGTCTAAACTATTCAAAACTACTAGGAGTACTGTCAATTTTTTGAATCAGGACAAGACAAGTGTGGGAGAAAAATCTAGTAAGTTTCTTGTTGGGTTATTGGGTCTTTTTCCTTTCTATGTGGATAAATGAAGTCCAATTTGCACCAATCCACTTTTGACCATAGGCCCATTACTATGGGGTATATATATTAATATTTTTAGGTCTTATTCACCATCACAAAAAAAGAGTTTTCAGCAGCCAAATAGAGACAATCAAAGCTGATTTTCGCACCTAAATTTCAGCCACAGCTGTCAATTTCAAATAGTAATTCCCACTTCATTTCTTGTCCGATTGATCTAATTTTTGGACTTCTTGTTCCTATCATCTCAATATTTGATTAGGAACTAATAGATCTTAATTTGGTGTCCTTTATCTCCTATTTATCATTCCTGAATAGTAGCTATATTTTTGGTGTTTTCACTCTTTTATTTTTCTAGTGTTTGGTGCTGTGGTTTATGTATTATTTCTTATTGTTTGACACTTATTTTATGGATATTTTGGAGAACAATATTGTAAATATTTGGTGATTATAGTGGAGGTTTGGTCCCGTGATTTTTTACTCTTCACACCGAAGAGTTTTCTATGTAAATTTGGTGTCTTGTGTGATTGCCTTTATTCTTTCCCTATCGTATTTTTGTGGTAATTATTTTTCGGAAATGTTACTTTGTTTTGCTTGATTTTCTTGTCTCCTCTTATTTCAAATTGGAAGTGAAAATTTAGACTTAGGTATTCTTTTGTTGCTACCCTGTCAGGCTCTTTTATAGTGCCTTTGTCTTTCCTAACAAAGTGGTATCAAAGTGTTGATTGTTATTAATTGTTGATTTGAATGATGGAAGTAAATATTAGAAAGATGGTGTGTTTGAATGATAGTAACTATCATACTTGCAAAGGCAAGATGAAAGATCTTCTATTTGTCAAGAAAATGCATCCACATGTGTTTGCGTCTACTAAACCTCAATCCATGAAAGATGAGGATTGGAAATTTGAGAACTTATAGGTTTGTGGTTATATCAGAAAATGGGTTGAATATAATGTTAGAAATTATATTGTGAATAAGACACATGCCAGAAGTTTGTGGGACAAGCTTGAGATACTTAATGCTTCGAATACTTACAATATCAAGTTGTTCCTGCTTAAGCAATTGCTGAATATCAGATATAAAGAGGGAAGTCTTATTTTTGATCATATAAATGATTTTCAGGGTGTCCTTGACCAACTGTCCGGAATGGGTGTAGAGTTAGATGAAGAAATTTAGGGACTTTGGCTTCTTAATACTCAGCCAGACTCTTGGGAGACTCTTCGAGTTTCTTTCACTAATTCTGCTCTTGGTGGTGTTGTAACTATGAGATATGTTAAGAGTGGTGTCTTGAATGAAGAAATGAGGAGAAGATCTCAGGCCTTATCTTCTTCATCTTCACTCTCTAATGTTTTAGTTACTGAAGAGAGGGGGAGAAACAATTCCAGAGGTCCAAATGATAGAGATAAAACTATAAGCAAGTCGAGGTCCAAATTAAAGAATGTTACATGTGACTATTGCAATAAAAAAAAGGCATATCATGAAATATTGTTACAAGCATAAGAGAGATATGAGATGACAAAAGAACAAAGGCGATAATAAAAATCATGTTATAGTTGTTGCTAATGATGATCTTCTTATTTTTTGTGGTGATAATTCCATCAATCTTGTTCGTGATGAGTCTAGCTATTTTGTGGATTTTGGTGCTACTTCTCATGTTATGCCAAAAAAGGAATTATTTTCTTCTTATACTCCAGGTAATTTTGGAATGTTAAAAAAGGGTAATAATGATGAAGTTAAGTACTTAGCATTGGGACTGTTTGTTTGGAAAGTAACAATGGTTCCAAACTAGTTCTCAATAATGTCAAGCATGCTCTAGATGTTCGCTTGAATTTGATTTCTATAGGGAACCTTGATGATGAGGGTAATGTTAACACCCTTGGTGATGGCCAATAGTAGCTTACTAGAGGTTTGATGATTGTGGCTCGAGGTGACAAGTTGTCTAACTTGTACGTATTTTAGGGCTCTACTTCTAGAGGCTTGATAAATTTGGTGGAGAATGATACTTCATCAGAGTTGTGGCATAGAAGGTTGAGTCATATAAGTGAGAAGGGGATTGATAGTTTGGATAAGAAAAATTTGCATTCTAGAATGAAACAAGCAAAGTTGAAGAAGTGTATTCATTGCTTAGCCGGTAAACAGAAAATAGTTTCTTTTCAGAGTCATCCGCCTTCAAGAAAGCTTGATTTGTTGGAGTTGGTGCCTTTTAATTTGTGTGGTCCTTTTAAAGTAAGGTCTCATAGTGGTGCACTTTACTTTGTGACTTTTATTAATGATCATTCTCGCAAACTCTGTGTATTTTCTTTAAAGTCCAAAGATCAAGTACTTGACGTGTTCAAAGATTTTCAAGCCTTGGTTGAGAGACAGACATGAAAGAAATTGAAATTCATCCATTCAGATAATAGTGGTGAGTATATTGGTCCTTTTAATAGATATTGCAGAGAGCAGAGTATTCGGTATTAGAAAACTCCTCCAAAAAACTCCTCAGTTGAATGGTTTAGCAAAGAGGATCAACAAAACTCTAGTTGAGAGGGTTAGATGTATGCTTTCAGATGCTAAGCTGCCAGATTCCTTTTGCGTAGAAACACTTAATATTGTTTCTTTGGATGGTGATGTCCCTGATAGAGTTTGGTCTAGTAAGAATGTTTCTTATGATCATCTTAAAGTTTTTGGGTGTAAAGCTTTTGTGGATTTTCCTAAGGATGAAAGGTCAAAGCTGGATGTTAAAACTAGGCAGTGTATCTTCATTGGTTATGGTCAAGATAAATTTAGCTATCATTTCTATGATCCAATTGAGAAGAAACTTATTAGAAGCCGTGATGTTGTGTTCTTTGAAGACCAAAAAATTGAAGATTTTGACAAAGCTGAGAAGGTTGATTCTCAGAGTAGTGAGAGTCTAGTTGATGTTGATCCAGTTCCTTTGACTACTACTCTCGAGAAAAATCTTCATGATGATGAAAATCAAGTTGATAATGAAGATGATGATCATGTTCAGAATAACCAGCATAATATTGTTGATGCTCTAGTACAAGTTGATATAGTTGATCAACAACCAGTTGTTGATGTTCTAGAGAGTTCTCTCAAACGACCTACTAGAGAGAGAATACCTTCATCTCATTATTCTCCCAATGAGTATGTACTCTTGACTAATGGGGGAGAACCTGAGAGTCTTGATGAGGCCATGAAAAGCAAAAAAAAAAGAAAAGTGGTTTGATGCTATGGAAGATAAAATTAAATCTTTGCATGATAATCATACCTTTGATTTGGTTAAGCTACCTAAAGACAGAAAATCTTTGAAAAACTGGTGGGTTTTTTGGGTGAAGCATGAAGATGATAACTCAGTTCCACGGTACAAGGCTAGATTGGTTATGAAGGGATTTAACCAGAAAAAGGGAGTTGATTTTGATGAGATATTCTCTCCAGTTATGAAGATGTCATTCATTCATGTGGTTCTCAGCTTAGTTCAAAGTCTAGATTTAAAGGTTGAGCAAATGGATGTTAAAACTGCTTTTCTCCATGTTGACTTAGATGAAGAAATTTATATGGAGCAACCCGAAGGTTTTGAAGTCAAGGAAAAAGAGAATTATGTTTACAAATTGAAGAAGAGCTTGTATGGTTTGAAACAAGCTCCTAGGCAGTGGTACAAGAAGTTTGATTCTTTTATGAGTCAGCAAGGCTTCAAGAAGACTACTTCAGACCATTGTGTTTTTGTGCAAAAATTCTTTGATGGTGACTTTATTATTATGTTTCTTTGTGTTGATGACATGCTTGTTGTTGGTCATAATGCTTGAAGGATTCAAAAGTTGAAGCAAGAATTGAGTAAGTCTTTTTCTATGAAAGACTTAGAACCAGCAAAGCAGATTCTTGGCATGAAGATTTTTCGTGATAGAAAGGCTAAGAAGTTGTGGTTATCACAAGAGAAGTACATTCAGAAAGTACTTCAAAGGTTTAACATGGACCAGGCTAAGGTTGTCAGTACACCTTTAGCTATGCACTTCAAGTTGAGCACGAAGCAGTGTTCTTCCAGTGATGATGAGAAGGAAGATATGAAGAAAGTTTCTTATGCTTCAACTTTTGGTAGTTTAATGTATGCAATGGTTTGCACAAGACCGGATATTTCTCATGTTATTGGTGTTTTTAGTCATTTTTTTTCTAATCCGAGAAGAGAATATTGGAATGTTGTGAACTGGATTATGAGATATCTTTATAATACTTCTAGTCTGAGTTTGTGTTTTGGTATAAGAAAGCCTATTCTTTGTGGTTATACTGATTCAAATATAGCCGGTGATGTTGATACTCGCAAGTCTACTTCAGGCTATTTGGTTACTTTTGTAGGGGGAGTTGTGTCTTGGTAATCTAGGTTGCAAAAATGTGTTGCTCTATCTACTACAGAAGCTGAGCTTATTGCTTCTGTTGAAGCTTGTATAGAATTGCTTTGGATGAAGAGATTATTGAGGGAACTTAGTTGTGCTCAATAGAGGTATATGCTTCATTGTGACAGTCAAAGTGCTATACATCTTGGCAAGAATTCTACATTTTATGGTCGGTTTAAGAACATTGATGTGAGATACTATTGAATTCGGGATGTGTTGGATTCTAAGTTGCTTGAACTTGAGAAGATTTATACAGATGATAGTGGTTCCGATATGATGACTAAATCTTTTCCAAGAGGGAAGTTTGAATATTGTTGCATAATCGCCAGGATGGCGGTCTCCTCCACAAAGTTGGGAGGGGGAGAATTATTGGGTTATTGGGTCTTTTCCCCCTCTTATGTGGATAAATGAAGCCCAATTTGGACCAAACTACTTTTTAACATAGGCACATTACTATGAGTCATATATATTGATCTTTTTAGGTCTTATTCACCATCACAAAAAAAGAGTTTTCAGCAGCCAAAGAGAGACAAACAAAGCTGATGTTCGCACCTAAATTTCAGCCACAACTGTCAACTTCAAATTACGATTCCCACTTCGTTGCTTGTCCGATTGAGCTAATTTTTGGAATACTTATTCCTATCATCTCAATATTTGATTAGAAACTGATGGATCTTGATTTGGTGGCCTGTAGCTCCTGTTCTTCATTCTAGAACAGTAGCTGCATTTTTGGTGCTTTCACTCATTTATTTCTCTAGTGTTTGGTGCTGAAGTTTATGTATTCTTTCTTGTTGTTTGGCACTTGTTTTGCGGACATTTTGGAGAACAATATTGTAACTATTTTGTGGTTATAGTGTAGGTTTGGTCCCGTGGTTTTTTACTCTTCACACCAAAGGGTTTTTCGCGTAAATTTGGTATCATGTGTGATTGCCTTTATTCTTTCCCTATCGTATTTGTGTGGTAATTCTCTTTCTGACATATTAATTTGTTTTTCTTGGTTTTCTTGTCTCCTCTTAGTTTAAATTGGAAGAGAAAGTTTAGACTTGGGTATTTTTCCGCTGCTATCCTGTCGGGCTCTTTCATAGTGCCCTTGTATTTCCCAACACTTCTTTCCTTTAAAGAAATCTTGAACATAGGATGTAACATCATTTTTTATGATGTCCCAACAACTTTGCAAGAATGTTTCATTGTAACCATCTAGACCTGCAACACTTGAGGCTCTAAGACTAAAAACAGCCTCTTTTACTTTCAATTCGCCAGGTGTCTGGCACATCTTGTCATTATCCTGCAAGGAAATAATGTTAGGGATGCAATTCAAAAAATTAGAGATGATAGTCTGGGGTGGGAGATTGAACAGGTTTTGGAAATGCTTGGTGGCGGCTCTTGAGATCTTTTCATTTCCATTGATCCAATTACCCCTGCTATTCCTGATTCTGGCGAGAACCAACTTTCTTCTGTTTTTTTTTCTCTCTAAATACTATGAAAATATCTAGTATTACAATCTCCCCCTTTAAACCAATTACATTGAGATTTTTGAATGAGGATGGATTCTTGATTTTTCATCCAGTGAATATATTCTACATGAGCTTTGTTAACTTCTTGTATTGATTTGAATGTCCAGCTCCTCAAGGTTCTGAAGTTGTCTCCCATTTATTGATGTTTTCATTGATATCTCCAAGTTGTTCTTGTTTCCTGGACCATTGACTTAACCTTTTTCCCAGCATCTTAAGCTTAGATTGAAGTATCCACATAGGGTTACCATGTACGGTAGTATCCCAAACCTCTTTAATGATATCCATAAAGTCTTTCTGATTCACCCAGAAGTTAAGAAATCTGAAGTAAGAAATGTGAGGCGAATTGTTATCCTGATACTTCAGCAGCACGGGCCTATGGTCAGAGCCAATTGTAGCCAAGTGTTTAATGGTGCAATTCTGAAAGTATTGGTCCCATTGGTCATTGATACAAACTCTAGAAAATCTGTTCCATATGCTCTTTTTAGGATTTCTATTCTTACACCAGGTGAAGTGAGAGCCCGTAAATTCAATATCAGTCAATCCACAATTGTCTAAATAGTTTTAAAAATCCAAAATTTTAATCATTCTGTAAGGTTTGACCCCCATGGATCTAGAATCACATTAAAGTCTCCACCAATGTACCAAGGGCCTATAACCTTCTCTTTATCTTCTTTAAGACTTTGACAAAGATCTCTTCTTTCGGCAGAAGTACACTTAGCATAAATAACAGAGAAAAAGATATCTAGGTTCACTGATGCATTCTTCATATCAATTGTAATGTGTTGATCATCTTTTGAGATGAGACCAACTTGAGTGTTGTTGCTCCAGAAACACCAAATTTGCCCATTGGAGTTTGCAAGGCAATTGTAATATCCTAGAAATTTCTATATCCATCAATTTTACCTCTATCCATAAAAGGTTCAACGATGGCTATAAAATGAAATTTATTAATCTGAACAAGGTTTTTTAGTCTGTGAATGACCTTCTTAGACCTAACACCCCTTATATTTTAAAAAATAACACTAATCATTGATAACACTATGAGTGTTACCTTTTTTGTGTTTCCTCTTTGGAGAGGGCTGATGATAATTCTTTCAACTTTTATCTGTTTTTCGCTTTTTCTCACTATACTTTTCCCTCTATTATTGGTGGATGGTTCATTCTAGTCTGATTTCTCAAAACGGTCATTCAAACTATTATCACAGTGATGAATAACCTTACTTTTGTCTACAGATTGCTCAGAAACTTCTGTATTTTCAAATAAATTTCTGCTTGTTTTTCTAATCTTTTGTTTTCTTGTACTTCGTCAACATCCTTCTCAATTTGCATAACATTTCCCAAGTCAACAGTCAAATTCAAACCTGGCAATTGTTTTATCAGTGTCATTGTCTTGTAAATTAGCAACATAATCTTGGTGGTAATTCTCTTTATTGTTCTGCTCTTCTCTATCAGCAACATTGTTCATGGTGCAGACCTCCCTATTGTGATTGATTTGTTGTTTCTTAATATGAGTAGTAGACTATTCTTCCTCAATAATAACTTTGCCACCTTTTTGCTTATTTTCTATAGCTTTATCTCCAATAGCTTGCTGTTCATCTCTTTATCTTCATTTTTAGGTATTTTAGCAATATTTTCTTTAATCACACACCGAAAAAATAACAATATTCCTTTTTTAATTTTCTGTGGACTTTTCAAATCCCTAAAAATTAACAAATTAATCCATTGTTATTGCTAAAATACTGAGAGAATAATCATATACTGGGGTATGTTTATAAGTAATTTACTAATTTTCCAAGACCAGAAAACTAGCGGTGAACCGCCAGCGATTTAGATCTAATAATATTAAAGACACATCTACTAATAATTAAATATACTAATAAGTAATGAATTTTAAAAGATCGAAAAACTGCAGGTGAACCGCCGGCGATCCATATCTTATAATATTAAAGACATAACTGAAATAAAATATAGACTTGATTAATTCAAACGTAATTTATGAACTTGAGAGAAAAATACAAAGATCTATATTACGACTACTTACATGTCTTAAGGAAGAAGTGAGGTTTCCCTTACGGGAGTCCCCTGAAAACTTGACAGCTACCGGAAATGAAGAACTAAAAACTAATATAGACTTTTTTACACACTTTTTTTTATGAAGAACTAACTTACAAACTTTGGAAACTAAGAACTTTAAGAAAAACTAAGAACTTTCTCACTCTTGATTTTTTCTCTCTAGATACTTATGTTTAAGTCTTCCAACGGGGGTATTTATAGGCATTTGTGGACTTCAAATATACTTTAGGGATTTCAAATCCTTTTATATTTGATAAAACTT
This sequence comes from Capsicum annuum, assembly GCF_002878395.1. Lineage (NCBI taxonomy): Eukaryota > Viridiplantae > Streptophyta > Magnoliopsida > Solanales > Solanaceae > Capsicum > Capsicum annuum. The sequence continues at coordinate 174,301,387 of NC_061120.1, read as the reverse complement.
TAGCAAGACTTTTGGAAACTTGGGTGACGCCGATGATCACATGGCTATGTCTTTACTTTATCCGTTTATTTATTTATCTGTTACATCATTGCATACGTCTATAATTTTGTCTTTCATGGATATCGTCATTTCTTACGTATCCAGATTGTGTAATGCTTCTGAATCAAACCCCATTCCTGAATCTTCATCACCATTTGAATCTTGTGCAAATTGATCCATGACTGTTGTAGTCTTGTTCATACTCGTCACTGTTTCCATCTGATAGTCCCAATCTTGTTCTTGTTCCGGGTGATCTTGTCTTTTCTATTAAAATTAAGGAAATTCTAGGTCTTGGTTCTGGCAATTCTGGATTCATTGCTATTTCTTTGGGCAGTTTTTCTGCTAATAATTTTTTTTTACAGAGTCTACTACCATTGTAACTATATTTCTTTTTTCATTTTTGTTTTTTCTCAAGAAGAAAGCTTTCTTAGTCTGAGAAGGACTTCTTTCGTCTGTGGTCTGAGTACCTGTGGTTTTGAAACTGGCTGAGAGTATTCTCCCTACACTTTTTGACAAAATGTCAGCCATAAACGGATTTGATAAGTTTTTACCAGCTACCGTTTGAGCTGGACTAGCTGTATCATTACCCGATACAGTAGGTCTTTCTGTATTTGTTGGGGAATGCACATCTATTAATAGATTTGATAAGTCCTTACCATCTATCGTTTGAGATGGACTAGATGTATCTTTACCCAGTACAGTGGATTTTTCCATTTTAAAGAAGATGGAGAATTCTTTAGAATTTTTTGAGTCTTATAAATTGGTTGAGTCTGTTGTGAAAGTTCAAAATGAAGAATTTTTATATGGTCTTGTAAAATACTTATATGTTCTAACATTTGTCCTTTTTCACTTACAAGGTCTTCATTAACTATTCTTAAAACCTCATTGGCGTGATTTAGTCTTTTAAAATCTTCAGTCATAGAGGAACAATGATCACAAAATATAATTTTGTCTGTATTTTATTAATATTATATTGAGATTTTTTTGCATTTCTGGTCTTAAGGCTAGGGTAATAAAATAATTTAGCCCTAAATTTATATGAGCATAATCTAAATCCTATGGTAAATCATCAAAGCCTTTATAGAGACGGGTTGTATAGTCTTTTACAGAATCCATTACCTCTGTCCAAGTCTGAAATACTCTCTATGTCTTTCCCTTAAGAACAACATAAAATTTAAATCTGTAAGTGTTATTTTTCTCAGTAAAATAATAACTTAAAGCATTCAGGACTGAAATAAAGTATCTAATGTCTTTTGATGTCTTGTTATAGGATATCCATAAATTGTTGATCAGGCAAATATGTCATTTGTCCACCCTTACATCTGATTTCAATTTGAAAGTCAGATTGGATGGCTCATAACTGGCTAGATTATACGGTCCGAAGATCAGTCTTTCTAATTTCGGATGTTTCAACATTGTTAGTGGCCTGTAACGAGTGTTTCTTAGTAATTTTTTTAAATAGTATTGAGAGAATGAGGTTTTCGCCTTTCCTTTGTCTTTGCCTATATACATACTGAAACAAAAATTGTTAGTTTTCTTCTTTTATTAGTCTACTTAGCTGATCTGCTAGGTTATTATCTTTACCTTTAATATGGTCTAGAAAAATATTATAAATTGAAGTGGCATATAGGAAATTTAGCCACCTCCTTTTACTACTATTCTTCTCTTTTATTTTCCGATAGAATTTTACTATGGCGTCACAGTCTATTCTTACTAATATTTCTAGTTTATTTAATATATAAAGTTTAAAACTATTTAAATCGTAAATTACTGCTAGTGTCTCTGCATCTATGCTATTTAATTTACCCTTTTCTTTATATGTTCCACTTGAATAAGCACATATTTTCTCATCCTTTTTGTCACTACATTTGTTAGGCTTTGCTTTTAATACTGCTCCCCATCCTTGAAGGCTTCCGTCTGCCTCAACTATTAAATAATCCATTTCTAATGATAACTTTAAGTCTGGGATGTCTTGTATCATGCTTTTAAGTTATTGGACTAATTTTATGTCTTCAGTATTAAAGATTTTTTGGCATGTTGATCCTGTTTTAGAATATAACGGTCCTGCTACTTTTCCTAAGTCTTTTATAAAAGCTCTAGCATAATTTAATAGTCCTAAAATTTTTTGTAAATCATTAGTCTTGTCTAATCTATCTGGCATTTCTAAGACTTTTTTAGCTATGTGTGGTTGTAATTTTATTCTGCCATTTCCAATAATTACTCCTAAAAAATTAATACTATTTTTACGTTATTCTATTTTCTTTCTACTTATTATTATTCCATTATCTACAAATAATTTAAAGACTTATTGTAAATTTCCTAAATCTTCTCTCATATTATTACTAAAAACTAGAATATCATCTGCATAAACCAATACAAAATTTTTATAGTCTCTAAAAATACCATCCATTTTTCTTTGAAAAATTGGAGGAGCCGTCTTTAATCATAACGACATAACCAACCATTCAAAATGTCCTTCCGGACATGTGAAAGCTATCCATTCTATACAATCTTCATGCATTTTAATCTGCCAATATCCAGGTTTACAATCAAATTTACTAAATACTTTTCTTTCTTGTATTCTATTTATTAATTCTGTTTTGTCTGGTAACTTATACCCATCCATTATAGTATTATCATTTAGCCTTTTGCAATTTATTACTATTCTAGCTTTTTATCTTACTATTTCACTATGGTTTCTTTCTATGAATCTGCTGACCTATGTCTTGATGTAGATCTTCTAATTATTCCTAATTCTAATAGCTCTTTTATTTGTATTTCAAAGTCTTTAAGGTCTTCATTTGTAGCCTCTATATATGCTGTTTTTATAGTATATTCTGGATTAATTATTTCTAATTTGCAGGTAATTTGATTGGAGTCGCAATGTTGTAGGAGTTTTTCTTTGATTATCTCTAGCTTATCTAGGATTTGTATTATTTTTTCTAAGTGTTTTTGATCTTTTATTACTCCTATCTGCTGTATACCCTTCTTAAAATTCTATAATTTTATCTCCATTTCTATTAAAGTATAGTCATTTTCTATTTCTTATACTAATAAATCTTGTAATTCTTCATACATTGTTGTCTTTTTATTATCATTACATATACAATTTTCTCCTTTAACACATTTTAGGGGTTTTTCCGATTGGATTTTTTTCGATTTTATTTGATCATTTGAACTTTTAATTCTTTCTTCTGTCTTATCTTTAAGGAAATAATATTTAGTTAGCAGGGGTTGTGTCTGCACTGGTGAGTGAGTGATATTACTGGTGAATATTACCTAACTTTTTGTAGCAAGACATCCGCCATTATTTTGTATCATAAAATCTAATCCTAAGGCAAAGTCTATTTTTATGTTTAAATCACTAACTAGTATTTCACTAAGTGTATATGATGGTTGGTAGAATTTTTCAAAAGTATTAATAAAACTTACCTTTGCTTTTAGTATATAGTCTGTATAGTTAGTAGAGGTTCCGTCCATTTGCATGGATAGTTGAGGTTTTTACAAATTTTTAATTAATTTTGATGGTAAAATTCTACTATTTAAAATGCTTTTTGTACATCCTGAATCAACTATAGCTAATGTCTGGAACTCATAGTCTTGAATTTTTATTCTTGCTAAAACTTTGGCTGTACTTATCTTCTTTTCTTCATTACATATCATTCCTTCAAATGGTAAATTCATTGATTTTTTGTGCTTAACTTTATTATTTTCAACAAATGTATTTAATAATTCTACCGCTACTAAATCTTCTTCTCTTATTATCTCTTTACTGTACACTCTTATCTCTAATTTTCTTAGTCTTTCTTCTAATTTTAATATTCTGTCTTCTGTTGTTCTAGTTATTGGTTCCTTGTTGTAAAATTTATTTAAATTACAGGTTGATTTTGGAGTTATTAAAATTTTTGATGCTTTCTCTATACATTTTATGCATCCTTCCTTGTAATAGTTCCTACATTTTGCTCTTCTTTTTTTACTTGAAAACTACTTACAAAAACAACATTGATTGCTGTCTAATCCTTTTCCTTCTTCAAATTCATGTTCACATTCTTCTATCAAATTTACTAAATCATAATAGTTCGAATTTGTCTTTTGTAATCCTTTTTTATTTATAAATTCCTCTTCTCTAGAATTTGAAGAATCAAATTTATTTATTTCTTCTTCAAAGATTTTCATTCTTCTAATAGAGTATTTACTTTCATTATATGAAATATATTCATCTACATTTATTAAATTTTCATTTACATCTTCTATTAATTGTGCATTCCTAGATCTATTATTGATTCTTTTTGGACAAGTATTTGCTAAGTGCTCTATGCTACCGCATGTAAAACATTCTAATTTATTTTTATAGGTTTTACTGGTGTTATATTTTCTTACATGTTTATTCTTATCTAGGTATGGCTTCCTCGCAATTGGTCTTCTTAAATAATATTTCTTCTTTGGGGGATAGTCTTTTTTATATGCCTTTCTATATTTCTTCTTTTTATAATCTTGGTCATAATATTGTGTAGTATATATGTTTTTATAAAAATTTGTATCACTTCTTTTTAATTATTTTTGTATCTGTATATTTGTACATTTTTCTTGTAATACATCCATTACATGTTGTATTCTTTGTCCTATTGACCATGGGTTATTTGGGTTTTGTATTACTCCTTATCTTTTGGACCATTTTTATTCTATCTCTCTTCCTAGAGTCCCAGGTAATTTATTAAATATTCTAGATCCTAGAGTTTGATCAAACGAGTTCCCACTAATTGTGCAATAATAAAAGTAATTATTTAGAAATTCTTTAATCCTTGACCAATTATTAATACTTAGTTGTTCTAAATTATTAGGGTTTTTTGTTGCAATACCACTAATCCACTTTTGGGATCTTCTCCTGTTACTAGAGTATGTACTTTGTTTATAAAATTGTATGGATTTGAGCCTAGTTCTACTGATTCTTGAAAGTCTTGTGGGAATATTATCTTATAAGCTTTCCAAAGTGCTTTAGTACTTTCTCCTAGAAATGTTTCTAAATATCTATACATAATTTCTGCATCTGGTTCTTGATTACCCTGTTTATGTTGTATGTAGTCTTCTACAACTACATTTTTCCATATGTCTATTACATTATTCCTTTATTAAATGAAGACATAAAAAAGAGGGCAGACAAAGTAGCAGAAGAAATAGTTTTGAGTAACTATCTAGACTTATCAGCAACTCTAGAAACATCACAACCAGAATTTTTCAAAGAATATTTAAGTGAAATAACATGGGATTTACATGGACTTAGGACCGACATAACATATTACAATAGAAGGATAAGTTATCTAAAGAGACGGTGTAAAATAGTAGATATTCCTTTAGGATAAAAGTAGGTAAAATTATATGAAAACACATCCTTTTGCGAGACAAATACAAGGAGAATATAATTGATTATATAAAAAAATAAGATTAAGAAACGAAATTTTGGAAAAAGAAGAAATATTAATAAATCAAATAGAAATATTAGAAGTTATAGAATTATCAGAAGCTATTATAATCTCAGACCTTATAACATTAGTAAACTGTGTAGACCGTATAAATTTGTTTAAGTGTAAATTAGAAAGTCTTAGATTCTGCATAGACTACAGAAATTATAGAATAAATACCATTAGAAACCACTGTACTACCAAAATACCTTTAGGATTAAAAAAATAGTAGTGTAAAAATTGATAATTTAAAAAAATTAGAATATTTAAATCTAACAATCCGTGCTGAAAAGAAATACAGACGTTTAAAAGATAGTTCTCTTATTAAGTGTAATTTTAACAACGGAGAACATATATTACATGGAGATACTCCACAGCTAAATACTATTACAAACTTTATAATAAACCTAGGAGAAAAAGTTCAAAAATAAAATACAAAAATATTTAAAACTCTAGAGATATTAGAAGACCTGCAAAACAAACAAAAGAATTTATTAAGTTAAATAGAATTAAATTTTGATTTCCTAAAGAACCAACAAGTAGAATTAGACAAAATAATTCAAAGTTTTAATAAATACAGACAAGGGTAACCTAGAAAAATCCTGAAATAAATCTAGTATTACAAGAAGTATGAAGAGAAATTAATAAAATAAGACATATAATACTCCCATAAATGATATACTACAAGATAAACTTTATTTGGAAATATTACAAAAGACTGCACAAATTTAACCAAATCCCGAAGGATTGTCAGATCATTAACCCCAAGGAAAAACAGACTCTTTAATCATAAAATAAAATAATATTATAATTTTATTACTATTAGAACTTAATAAAAACATAAAAGAATAAAAATAAAGAGACAGTCAAGATAAAATTATAGACAAATTAATAGAGCAACTAAAAAGATAGAAATAACCCCTCAAAAAGAATTAAAAGAAGCTAAAATAACTAAACCAAAACCATGAACTTTTTTTCAGCATACCCAAGCAGATCAAGACCAAGTTTTACCCAAGAAAGATTAACAACAAACATTTTATCAAGAATCATAAATAGACCCGAAATGAATTCAAGACAACGGCTAGAATAAACAGTAGACGTAGACAAAGCTATACAACTTTTTCAACAAAACAAATTAAAATTATTAAGTGCTAAGACTTTATACAATGAAGGAATATTTTCAATGACACAATTATATAAACATTAAAGGGAAGAGCAATTATGTTTAATTGGAAATGATAGTGCTAGTGTAAATTTGATAAGTCCAGAATCTTTAAGACAAATTGAAAAATCAAACATGGGCGTCATGCATATGGGACTCATAGTAGTAGGATTAAAAGGCCTAACTAGAAAAAATCTAGGAACTAAGGTATTAGTTACAATATATGATAGTAGATGGTCAAAATTGAAAAGATCCATAATCGAAAACACAGAAGTAGACATGTCGACAAATGGGGGACTTTTTTATTGTAGTCCAGATTATATGATAAATTCTTTAGAATTTGGAAAATATATAAGATAGATATTCAGACTAAAGGATACGAAGAAATGAATAATGGAAATAATTTATTAATATGTGTAGGATTTATAGGAAAAATTGCCACTAATAGTAGTATAAAATTTAACCTAAAGATAGATGATGTAGTAAGTATAATGGGAAATAAAGGAATTAAATTAATGAAGCCTTTAAAGATAAATCCAGAAGAATATGTAGGATTGAAATAGAATTTAGAAAAATTCAGTAAGAAAGAAATATTAAAACCCACAGATCATTTAATGTATATTAATAAGAAAGGAGATACCTCAGTAAGATTTACAGATTATACATATACAAATGAAAGAGAAACTGAGGAAGAGATTTAAGAATGTGAGAACACTAATTTCATGAAAATAGAAATATTAGAAAAAGGTTTTGAAGTAAATAAGGCCATAATGAAAGCAGAAGTCCTATACGAAATAAATAGCAATAACGTATTTAAATGCACAGGTTATAAATTTGGGAACTTAAAACTTGAAGAAATGAAAGAACATTTTATAAAATGTGAATTAAGAACAAAAAATTACCGTTACACACGTAAAAAGGAGCAAAAAGGTGAAGACTCAGAATCGATTTATAGTATATGCGAAAGTATAAAAGAATTTATGGAAAGTGCATCAAGCACTGTAAGCCCTTTCCAGGGAACAACCGGTATGCAAAAAGTACCAGTAAATATGGGAAATTTACCAAGATATAGAGTATTCAGAACAAATCCAGACATTCAAGCAGAACAAGACATAAAACCTAGAGGGAGAAAAGATGGTAATAAAGGAAAAATTCTAAATTTACCAGCTCATGACCCTCAGGCATGGAATAATGTAATAGGCATATGGAAAAATGCAGTAGTAGCATACTACATACAACATATACGGAGTAATCAAGAACCAGATGCAGAAATTATGTACAAATATTTGGAAATATTCCTAGGAGAAAGTACTAAAGCACTTTGGAAAGCTTATAAGATAATATTCCTACAAGACTTTCAAGAATTAGTATAACTAGACTCAAATCCATACAATTTTGTAAACAAAATACATACTCTACTAACAAGAGAAGATCCCAATAGTGGATTAGTGGTATTACAACAAAAAGCCCTAATAAATTTAAAACAACTAAGTATTAATAATTGGTCAAGGATTAAAGAATTTCTAAATGATTACTTTTATTATTGCACAATTAGGGGGAACTCATTTGATCAGACTCTAGGATCTAGATTATTTAAACCAGGGGCTCTAGGAAGAGAGATAGAATAAAGATGGTCCAAAAGATAAGGAGTAATACAAAACCCAAACAACCCATGGTCAATAGGACAAAGAATACAACATGCAATGGATGTATTATAGAAAAAATGTACAAATATACAGATACAAAAACAATTAAAAAGAAGTGATACAGATTTTTGTAAAAATATATATACTACACAACATTATAACCAAGATTATAAAAAGAAGAAATATAGAAACGCATATAAAAAAAGACTGTCACCCCAAGAAGAAATATTATTTAAGAAGATCAATTGCAATGAAGCCATATCTAGATAAGAATAAACATGTAAGAAAATATAACACCAGTAGAACCTACAAAAATAAATTAGAATGTTTTACCTGCGGTAGCACAGAGCACTTAGCAAATATTTGTCCAAAAATAATCAATAATAGATCTAGGAATTCACAATTAATAGAAGATGTAAATGGAAATTTAATAAATGTAGACGAATATATGTCAGATAATGAAAGTATATACTCTATTAGAAGTATGGAAATCTTTGAAGAAGAAATAAATAAATTGGATTCTTCAGATTCTAGAGAAGAGGAATTTATAAATAAAATAGGATTAGAAATGACAAATTTGGACTATTATATTTTGTAAATTTGATAGAAGAATATGAACATGAATTTGAAGAAGGAAAAGGATTAGATAGTAATCAATATTGTTTTTGTAAGTGGTTCCCAAATAAAAATAAAAGGGCAAAATGTAGGAAATGTTACATGCAAGGATGCATAAAATGTATACAAAAAGCATCAGAAATCTTAGAAACCTCAAAATCAACCCGTAATTTAAATAAATTTTACAACTAGAAACCAATAACTAGAACAACAAAAGACAGAATATTAGAATTAGAAGAAAGACTAAGAAAATTAGAGATAAGAGTGTATAGTAAAGAGATAATTAGAGAAGAGGTAGAATTATTAAATACATTTGTTGAAAATAATAAAGTTAAATAGAAAAAATCAATGAATTTACCATTTAAAGGAATGGTATGTAATGAAGAAAAGAAGATAAGTACAGTCAAAGTTTTACAAGTATAAAAATTCAAGACTATGAGTTTCAAACATTAGAGTTGATTCAGGATGTACAAAAAGCATTTTAAATAGTAGAATTTTACCATTAAAATTAATTAAAAAATTTCCAAAACCTCAACTATCCATGCAAATTGACGGAACCTACACTACCTATACAGACTATATACCAAAAGTAAAGGGAAGTTTTATTAATACTTGTGAAAAATTCTACCAACCATCATATACACTTAGTGAAATACTAGTTAGAGATTTAAACATAAAAGCAGACTTTGTCTTAGGATTGGATTTTATGATACAAAATAATGGCGGATGTCTTGTTACAAAAATTGGGTAATATTCGCCAGTAATATCACTCACTCACTAGTGCAGACATAACCCCTGCTAACTAAATATCATTTCCTTAAAGATAAGACAAAAGAAAGAATCGAAAGCTCAAATGATCAAATAAAATCGAAAAAAAAAACCAACCGAAAAAAATCCTAAAATGTGATAAAGGAGAAAATTGTACACGTGATGATAATAAAAAGGCAACAATGTATGAAGAATTAGAAGATTTATTAGTAGAAGAAATAGAAAATGACTATACTTTAGTAGAAATGGAGACAAAATTATACGATTTTAAGAAGGGTATCCAGCAGATAGGAGTAATGAAAGATCAAAAGACTTAGAAAAATAATATAAATCCTAGATAAGATAGAGATAATTGGAGAAAAACCCTGCAACATTGGGACTCCAATCAAATTACCTGCAAATTAGAAAAAATTAATCCAGAATATACTATAAAAACAGCATCTATAGAGGCTACAAATGAAGACCTTAAAGACTTTGAAATACAAATAAAAGAGCTATTAGAATTAGGAATAATTAGAAGATCTACATCAAGACATAGGTCAGCAGCTTTCGCAGTAAGAAACCATAGTGAAATAGTTAGAGGAAAAGCTAGAATGGTAATAAATTACAAAAAAACTAAATGATAATACTGTAATGGATAAGTATAAGTTACCAGTCAAAATAGAATTAATAAATAGATTACAAGGATGAAAAGTATTTAGTAAATTTGATTGTAAATATGGATATTGGCAGATTAAAATGCATCAAGATAGTATAGAATGGACAGCTTTCACATGTCCAGAAGGACATTTTGAATGGCTGGTCATATCGTTCAGATTAAAGACGGCTCCTCTAATTTTTCAAAGAAAAATGGATAGTATTTTTAGAGACTATAAAAACTTTGTATTGGTTTATATAGATGATATTCTAGTTTTTAGTAATAATATGAGAGAACATTTAGGACATTTGCAACAAGTCTTTAAATTATTTGTAGATAATGGAATAATAATAAGTAGAAAGAAAATGGAATTATGTAAAAATAGTATTAATTTTTTAGGAGTAGTTATTGGAGATGGCAGAATAAAATTACAACCACACATAGCTAGAAAGGTCTTTGAAAAGCCAGATAGATTAGACAAGACTAATGATTTACAAAAAATTTTAGGACTATTAAATTATGCTAGAGCTTTTATAAGAGACTTAGGAAAAGTAGCAAGACAGTTATATTCTAAAACAGGATCAACAGGACAAAAAACCTCTAATACTGAAGATATAAAATTAGTCCAATAACTTAAAAGCATGATACAAGACATGGTAGACTTAACGTTACAATTAGAAATGGATTGTTTAATAGTTGAGATAGACGGAAGCCTTCAAGGATGGGGAGCAGTATTAAAAGCAAAGCCTAACAATATAGTGACAAAAAGGATGAGAAAATTTGTGCCTATTCAAGAGGAAAGTATAAAGAAAAGGGCAAGTTAAATAGCATAGACGCAGAAACACTAGCAGTAATATACGACTTAAATAGTTTCAAACTTTACATATTAAATAAACCAGAAATACTAGTAAGAACATACTACAAGGCCATAGTAAAATTCTATCAAAAAAAATAAAAGAGAAAAATAGTAGTAAAAGGAGGTGGTTAAATTTTCTAGATGCCACTTAAATTTATAATATTGTTCTAAAACATATTAAAGATAAAAATAATAACCTAGAATATCAGCTAAGTAGACTAATAAAAGAAAACAACTAACAATTTTTGTTTCAGTATGTATACATGCAAAGACAAAGGAAAGGCGGAAGCCTCCCCCTCTCAAGACTACTTAAACAAATTACTAAGAAACAATCATTACAGGCCACTAACAATGTTAGAACATCCGAAATTAGAAAAATTGATCTTCGGACCTCAAAATTTAGCCAGTTATGAGCCATCCAATCTGACTTTCAAATTGAAACCAGATGTAAGGACGGACAAATGACAGATTTGCCTGATCGACAACTTATGGATCTCCTACAACAAGACACTAAAAGTCATTAGATACTTTATTTCTATCTTGAATGCTTTAAGTTATTATTTTACTGAGAAAAATAGCACTAACAGATTTAAATTTTATGTTGTTCTTAGGGGAAAGACACAGGGAATATTTGAGATTTGGACTGAGGTAATGGATTCTGTAAAAGACTAAACAACCCCTCTCTATAAAGGCTTTGATGATTTAACAGAGGTTTTAGATTATGCCTGTATAAATTTAGGGCTAAATTATTTTATTACCCCAGCTTTAAGACCAGAAACACAAAAAATTCCTCAATATAATATTAAAAAAGACATAGAAAAAAATTATATTTTGTGATCATTGTTCCTCTATGACTGAAGCTTTTAAAAGAATAAATCACGCCAATGAGGTTTTAAGACAAGATAATGAAAACCTTATAAATGAAAAAGGACAATTGTTAGAACATATAAATATTTTACAAGACCGTATAAAAATTCTTCATTTTGAACTTTCACAACAAACTCAGCCAATTTATGAGACTCAAAAAATTCTTAAGAATTCTCCATCTTCTTCGAAAATGGATAAACCCACTGTATCAGGTAAAGATACAGCTAGTCCAGCTCAAATGGTAACTGGTAAAGACTTATCAAATCTGTTAATGGGTGTGCATTCCCCAATGAATGTAGAAAGACCTACTGTATTAGGTAATGATACAACTAGTCCAGATTAAACGGTAGCTGGTAAAGACTTATCAAATCTGTTAACGGCTGACACTTTATCAAAAAGTGTAGGGAGAATACTCCCAACCAGTTTTAAGAACACAGGTACTCAGACCAAAGACGAAAGAAGTCCTTCTCAGTTATGTCTTTAACATTATCAGACCAGGATCACCGGCGGTTCACCGCCAGTTTTCTGATCTTGTAAAATTCACTACTTATTAGTATATTTAATTATTAGTAGATATGTCTTTAATATTATAAGATCTTGATCGCCGGTGGTTCATCGCCAGTTTTTTGGTCTTGTAAAATTAGTAAATTACTTATAAACATACCCCCAAGTATATGGTTATTCTTTCAGTGTTTTATCAATAACGATGGATTAATCTGTAAATTCCTAGGGATTTGAAAATTAAGTAGAAATTAAAAAGGACTGTTGTTATTCTCCCATGGTGTGATTAAAGAAAATATTGCTAAAATACCTAAAATTGAAGAGAAAGAGATGAATAGGGTATTAATTTAAAAAAATTAAAAAATGCAAAAATATTTTTTGGGAGAAAATATACTTTGATCTTTATAACTTGAACACTTACACTGGACTAAAGACAATGAAGAAGGGAGTATTGAATAGGATTTTACACAGATAATATGAGTGACTGTATCCAACAGTCCTGATACTGATGAAACTAGCTAAGATCCATATTGGACTGATTTGAATGTATCTGACAGTCCTAAGATCTGTAGAACTATCTGAGTTCTATTACTGAAACTAAATGACTATATCTAACAGTTCTGATCTATAACTAAAACTGTGGGAAGTAGTCATCTAACTGGCATGCCCCAAATAATGCATTATAGTTGAGTTGGGGTCTAATCTGTAACCCCAATTAGAAGGTTGTCAATACTGTGCCACCGGTAAAGACAAGCTGTGGGTGACCCTCATCTGATAGTGTCCCCAAAAGAGAATGGTGGGACCCCATCTGACAGTGTTTATCCACCTCATCAACCCTAATCTGACAGTGTTGATATCTCAAATCTTGTATTTTGAAAAGAGATTCTTGAGCTTCATGGGTAAAAGGGACTCATGAATCAACACATGACATACCTTAGTGCTTGACTTTAATAAGATTGACGGTGAAATTCTTCAAATTTGAATCTTCTATTAAAACCCTAAGGCTTGTTCTTGGGAGAGTTTTAGAGAAAGTGAGTATATTTTAGTGAATTGAGGCTGAATTTAGTGTTTATGGTGTTTTATGTCATGGGGGTATGGTTTAGGGTGAGGAAAAAAGACTAAAATACCCCTACGAAACCACTTTCCAATTGCTGAAATTCTCAGCTAACGACTAAGGCTGGTAAGCCATCAGATATATGATGGACCGTCAGCTCAGGTTGTCACTTGGATGCTTAAATTGATAGGTTTCTTCCTAAGTCTGATGACTTGGGCTGATAAGTCATCATATATGTGACGGTCCATCAGATATATTATCACTCAGTTGCCAGGCTAACATGATGACATAAAATGGGTATAACATTTTGCTCCTATATCGAATTTGGGCAAAATTGGTATCATTGGAAAGGTAATTCAATTATATATCTGTTGGTGGGTCATGAGCTCAAAAATTCATAGTATAATGAGAGATATACTTGTTTGAAGTTGACTATACCAATATCCTTCCCAAGAATTCAATCGGGAAGGATTGTTTTTATTCTTCTAATAGCTAGGACGTATTTGAGACCTTAATTGACATCAAACTTGATCATAAAACTACCAAAGAACCATGATTTACTATGCATAAGATTGAAATATGGCGCTAATATTAATTTGCATTTTTTCGGGTATTACAATATCTCCCCCTTAGGAACATTCGTCTTCGAATGAGACTGATTAAACTGAGATAAATGATAACTGAAAGTACATACTGGACATGAATAACTGAAACATGACTACATGACTAGCATTTTTGAGATTCATATTGAGCATGCATATCTGATGCATGATTTCATGACTGAGCTGATACATGAATGCATAACTGAGAGTACTAATAAGCTGATCATGCATATCTGATATATGAATACATGATTGAACTGACTCATGAATACATGACTGAGATTACTAATAACTGAGTCTTCTCATAAGGAAATGCATATCTGATGTATGAACACATGACTAATTTGATACATGAACATATGATAAAATATACAATGGTAAATGGATACCAAGTTTAAAATGGGATTCTAAACATGAACTGGACACCAAGTTGTAACTGAAATCTGAATATGAAACTAAAAGGCTTAAGGAAAGATGTTACGTTGGGCTGAGTCTAAATTAGCAAAGAAGAAGTGAGGATACTTCGTATGTATGTTTGCTTCTTCTTCCCAAGTAGCTCCCTCAATGGACTGATTTCGTCAAAGAACTTTGACTAGAGGAACTTATTTGTTCCTCAGTCTGCGAGTCAGGTAGTTAAGAATTTCAACTGGAATCTCTTCAAAAGAGAGGTTGTTATGAATATCTACGCCCTCAACAGGGACTACGACTGCTGGTTCACCTATTCATTTCTTAAGAAAGGAGAAATGAAAGACCAGAGGCACTGAAGCTAGATCTGAAGGTGACTCAAGATCATAAGCTACTTTGCTAAAGTGACTGAGAATTTTTGAAGGGACCAACATATCAGGGACTGAGCTTTCCCCTTATTGCCGAACCTCTTCATTCCCTTCATGGTAGATATTTTCAAACACACTAAATTTTTTAACCTCATCTTGAGATCCTCTTTGAACATGCATGAACGATAACATGAGAACATGGCTAAGTCTATAACATGTGACAGGAACTGGGTATCGCGAACTAAACTGAGCCATTGAGTACATAGCTTACGACTGATATTAGAGTTAAATGGTCAGCCTATGGGTACTCACAACTCCAAACTGGATTTGTTACATAAAGAGAAATTGGAGGGTTTAGGGCATGATAGTTTGGGGGTTATAGAGCGTCTCCCCCTTGGGACATTATGTCCCTAGAAGAATACTGACTTGACTGAGATACTGAGAAAAACTGGGATGATGCACAGGGAACCTACGAACTAAATCGTGACTGAATATCTGGGATCTGAAAGTGAGACATGATACATGAACTAAGCCGATCCTGTAGCTACTGGGACTTTCTATCTTGGAATAGTTACATTCCTAAGTTTTTTTATAGTAGGACTAGGTGGAAAGATGAGAAACCAGACCATACGAACTTGTTGCTTGATTGCTAAACTGAATTATTGGTTGATCAATCTAACTCATACAGAAAACTTATACTTAACTAAAGTACTTCTCCTTCACCTGAGACTACTGAAAATATTTGCATGAGCGCTGATCATGAATGACTAAACTTACTAACTTATCTGATTAACTGAATGAATGATAGATGAATACTGGGTCTGCAAGATGTAACTGTACTTAGTCTTGAATAACTGGATTGCAACTACAGAGTGTGATGCATAAGAGATAAGGACTGACTGAGTGACATGAGATACTGAGCATGAATTGAGGGTAACTATATTATTCAAGAACGCAACACTAAGAGAACAATATGCTTCTAGAACAGTCTTGTAAATTGAGTTACTGGAAGGCTGACAATTAAGTAGCTGATAACTATACGCTATGGTCGAGTAAACCCAAAACTGAACTGAGTTACTGACCTGATTACTGAACTAGGACTGGGACTGAGATTATCGATAAAATGGTAATTGAGGCTGTAACTGTAACTATGACTGTAGCTAAGACTAAATAATAATTTTTGATAACTTAGGTTTAGACTGGTCCTGAAGCACTGAATTCTAAAATTGAACACTGATTACTGAGTACTGAATACTGGAACTATAACTGAGATGGCAATTGAATTTTGATAGTTACATGATGGGGGCTGGCATAAGTCAAAGATCTAAATACACACTCATGCTTTGTACTTTCCCAACTTCTAAATACAACCTCTTGCAAGCCATTTACTTGCACACTAACATGAGATTCAAGCCTATCTTCATAACTACACCCTCATGTAAAACAAACATACAACAATCTTCTCTTAACATGTAATATTTACTCTCTCCCATTTAAGAAACTGCCTATCACTACACTATTTTCATAAAGAGAGCTCACTGAAGGGTTGAATCAGGAGGACTTGAAGCATAAATGGACACTAACTGAACTTGACACTTGACTGAATCCTGAGGAACAGAATATAAACATAATGAATTTACCAAGAGGTTTGAACTGATGATATGCATAACATATTATGAATTTAACTGATCAGTAGAGGCGTCGCATGAGCCATGAAAGATGAGTATACTATAAAGCATGATATGTGTACATGAGTCGTGAGCTGTATGACCTGAGTTTGGAGTTTTCTGCATTCGTGAGACATGATTTTATTACTAAAGGGAATAGAAATAAACTCCTTATGCTGGGAACTAGAATCTTATATGATTTTATGGAAAATGTGTGAATATAAGCTGTGTTCATGGAAATGAGATGTGAAGCATGCATAGGCATCATGCTAACTAAAGTACCAAACTTTACACTGAGAGAAGGATGGGTCAGGAATTATCTTCCCTTATTGCTCTTCTATACGTACTAGCACTACTACTGGAATTTGAGATCCTGAATTGGTCACTTGATCTATCATCTCCCCCTTAGCTTTAAGCTATCATCATAAATCTGTGAACACTTTACTAAACACTGAACTGAACTGCAATCATCATCACATACTTACACTCTATTCTACACATGCTTGCCTTGCTAAATACATCATCAACTTCTGTTTCTTTATATACTACTAATATTGCATCTCCTAATTCACATCCACACCTTTATACTTAATTTCTTTTCAATAATCTTAAATTTTTGCTTGTACTATTTGAGCCTACTGGTCTACCTTGGTACAACTATCCCCATGAATATATAATCTATTTAATTTGGATAATATTATCCTAACTCTGCTACTGCTAAACTCTTGGGTTCATGCTTCTAACTATAGGTCATATACTATCATAGGATTCTGAGAAGGGATCTAATGGAATATCAAATTTTGGGTTTGCGAATGAGTTTTCATGATCATTAATGAGATTTGTACAACTTTGGAAGATAATGGAACTGATGGGATACTTTTGAGCCTGTGGGAAATCCCATAACTATCTGCAGGGACTATCAGAGAAAGCCCTACCCCTAGGACTTTGAGCTTCACCGTTTTTGTTACCTTGAAAGTAAAGTGGAGTTGACATGAGTAGAGAATGATGAGAATCTACATGATTTTCTTAGGGAACCTTTCTATAGCATAATCTGAAACATGAAAAAAAAGAAACAATTCCTAAAACATGTCATAGCCTCCTGTCCAGAAGTGTGGTGCACAACACACCCATGCATAAGACTCCATTAGATGCGGCTTTTCAGAATTTCTAGGACACTTTTGAACCTTCAGCTCTGATACCAAGCTTGTAATGCCCCGAGTTTGGTACCCAGAATGCTACACGGTGCCCATAACCTCGAAGGACCATAATCTAACCCATGACTGATATTTGTACCTGTACACTGCATAATATATGTATAAAAATACGAAAATAAAGGTTGAAAGACCGTATGGTTCAAATCTAATAAAAACATAACATTTGGGTGGGTTATGAAATACCCAAAACAACTATAGTAAACTGTCTAAAACATAATAGTCTGAAAAGCCTCTAACTGTCTGAATAAAGAGTTGATGGGATATGTCCCCAACTAACTCCAACTAATGAAATAAACTAAATACTGAAATGATAAAATAATGATCATGTCCTCAAAGGATGGGGACTCACTGCTGACTCTGATTACTGAGTACTAGAATGATAATGATACTATGAAGCTCGTACTTCTGAACCTATAGTATAAAATACCAGAGCGCAAATGCACTAGTACGTTTGAATGTACTGGTATGCATATGAGGTAGGATGAATGCATGGGGTTCATATACATAAAAAATACTAACTAACTGAATAACATGAACGTGAGAATACATGCATGAACAAGTAACTGTAATTGAGACCATACTGACACTGGTAAGGTGTTCTGAGTACTGATTTACTAATATCTGAGTTTACTGATACTGATAACTAAGTCTACTGAATACTGAGAGACTGATGTTATATTATTGATAAAGGAAAGACTATTTCTGACAGCTCTGATTATGAAGAACTGGTCTGATTGACTATATCTGACAGTCCTCAAACTGAATACTGATAACATGGGTTTTGTATAATTAAAATACTATTAACTGAGTTTATGATAACATGATTACTGTATCTGAGTACTGATAACATGAGTGATTATATCCGACAGTCTTGATACTGATGGAACTAGTTGAGTTTTATATGAATTGAGTTGACTATATCTGATAGTCCTGAGATCTGTAGAATTATATGAGTTCTATTACTGAGACTAAATGACAATATCTGACAGTCCTAATCTGTAATTGAAACTATAGGAAGTAGTTATCTAACTGACATACCCCAAATAATGCATTATAGCTGAGTTGGGGTCCAATCTGTAACCCCAACTGGAAGGGTGTCAATATCGTGCCATTGGTAAGGACAAGCTGTGGGTGACCCTCATCTGATAGTGTCCCCAAAAGAGAATGGTGGGACCCTCATATGACAGTGTTTATCCACCTCATCAACCCTTATCTGACAGTGTTGATGTCTCAACCTATGATGGCTACATAGTTTTGGAATGTAAGGATGACTTCTAAGAATCACACCCTCATCTGACAGTGTGTGTTCCCATCCTTGGATTCACTCGGTGCTAATTCCTACTCCCAGCTGAATAGATACTAAATATGGATTAATGAACTGAATTGGACTAAATTAACTGAGTTTCCATTGACTGATGGAATAGTACTGAGATTACTGTATTACAGAGCTTTCCTGAGTCACATGACTGACTAAGTTCTATAGATCATGTCTTGACTGAGGATATCGTAAAAATATGACACTAACTCTAGGCACACAACTATATTTTTCGGGTAAAGTACCCCCAGGACTCGATGGGAAGAAACTGACAAAGTATGACTTTCTTGAATACATGATCAACATCACAATCCATAATACAATAAGTTGGAGATTTCATGATGTACAAGTTTGAAAGCACCACAATGGCTACACATATATCCATACTTCATTGACTAAGACATTTCATCAAACACTTGACGTGCATAAACTTGTACATGAATGGAGATTTCATATTATTATACTAGTATGACACTTTTCCTTCACATAGGCATTTAGTCAAACATATAGGGAGCATGCTTTGGTTATACAATCATCAACACATTTAATAATCATGGATACATCAATCAACTTTTAAATTGAAGGGGTGGTTTATCATGATTATTATAAAAATCTTCATATACTAGGGCCAATAATTGGAATATGTAATTTAAAACATGAGTCAAAACCCCACAACATCATGAACATGAATTTGAATTCTATTTAAATCATGAATATTAATAAATACACAAATATTGTATTTTTAAAAGAGATTCTTCAGCTTCATGGATGAAATGGACCCATGAATCAACAAGTGACATACCTTAGTGCTTGACTTTAAGAACCTTGATTGGGAAATTCTTTAGATTTGAATCTTCTATTAAAACCCTAAGGCTTGTTCTTGAGAGAGTTTGAGAGAAAGTGAATATATTTTGGTGAATTAAGGATGAATTTAGTGTTTATGGTGTTTTATGTCATGGGTGTATGGTTTAGGGTGAGGAAAAGACTAAAATACCCTTACAAAACAACTTCCCGATTGCTGAAATTCTCAGCTGACGACCAAGGCTGATAAGCCATCAGATATGTGATGGCCCGTCAGCTTAGGTCGTCACTTGGAAGCTAGAATTGATGGATTTCTGCCTAATTCTGATGACTTGGGCTGATAAGTCATCAGATATGTGACGGCCTGTCAGATATGTCGTCACTCAGTTGCCAGGCTAACATGCTGGAGTAAAATGGGTATAACATTTTGCTTCGATATTGGATTTAGGAGAAATTGGTATTATTGGAAAGCAAATTCAATTATCTATCTTTTGGTGGGTTATGAGGTAAAAAATTCATAGTATAACGAGCTATGCTCATTTGAAGTTGACTATACCAATATCCTTCCCAAAAATTCAATTGGTAAGGAATGTTTTGATTCGCCTAATATCTAGGATGTATTTGAGACATTAATTAACATCAAACTTGATCATGAAACTACTAAATAACCATGATGTACTATGCATAAGCTTGAAATATGGCGCTATATTAATTTGCATTTTTTGGGGTATTACAACTTTGCTTATAACATATACTAAAACCTAAAACCTACTACTATTATTGTTATATATCAATTATTATATTTGTCTTCTATTCATTACATAATACTATCTATCTATACTATATCTATCTGTCTATACTATATCTATATAAATTTTTTATTATTGGTATCAAAGCCCTAAGATTCTAGGAGACTTTACTATATATGGTGGTGTCTTTCTACATTCGTTGGGGAATGCACACCCATTAAAGGATTTGATAAGTCTTTACCAGCTACTGTTTGAGCTGAACTAGCTATATCTTTACCCGATACAGTGGGTTTTTCCATTTTTGAAGAAGATGGAGAATTTTTTACAATTTTTTGAGTCTCATAAATTGGCTGATTCTATTGTGAAAGTTGAGGATGAGGCTTCCACCTTTCCTTTGTCTTTGCCTGTATACATACTGAAACAAAAATTGTTAGTTATCTTCTTTTATTAGTCTACTTAGCTGATCTACTAGGTTATTATCTTTACCTTTAATATGTTCTAGAACAATATTATAAATTGAAGTGGCATCTAGGAAATTTAGCCACCTTCATTTACTACTATTCTTCTCTTTTATTTTCTGATAGAATTTTACTATGGACTTGGAGTCTGTTCTTACTAATATTTTTGGTTTGTTTAATATATAAAGTTTAAAACTATTCAAACCGTAAATTACTGCTAGTGTCTCCGCATCTATGCTATTTAATTTTCCCTTTTCTTTATATTTTTCACTTGAATAAGCACATATTTTCTAATGGTAACATTAAGTATGAGATGTCTTGTATCATGCTTTTAAGTTGTTGGACTAATTTTATATCTTCAGTATTAAAGGTTTTTTGGCCTGTTGATCCTATTTTAGAATATAACGGTCCTGCTACTTTTCCTTAGTCTTTTATAAAAGCTCTAGCATAATTTAATAGTCCTAAAAATTTTTGTAAGTCATTAGTCTTGTCTAATCTATCTGACATTTCTAAGACTTTTTTATCTATGTGTGGTTGTAATTTTATTCTACCATCTCCAATAACTACACCTAAAAAATTAATACTATTTTTAAATAATTTCATTTTCTTTCTACTTATTATTATTCCATTATCTACAAATAATTTAAAGACTTGTTGTAAATGTCCTAAATGTTCTCTCATATTATTACTAAAAACTAGAATATCATCTACACAAACCAATACAAAATTTTTATAGTCTTTAAAAATACTGTCCATTTTTCTTTGAAAAATTGGAGGAACCGTCTTTAATCCGAATGGAATGACCAGCCATTCAAAATGTCCTTCCGGACATGTGAAAGCTATCAATTCTATACTACCTTCATGCATTTTAATCTGCCAATATCCAGATTTACAATCAAATTTACTAAATAATTTTCTTCCTTGTATTCTATTTATTATTTTTTTTGTCTGGTAACTTATACCCATCCATTATAGTATTATCATTTAGTCTTTTATAATTTATTACCATTCTAGCTTTTCCTCTTACTATTTCACTATGGTTTCTTACTATGAAAGTTGCTGACCTATGTCTTGATCTAGATCTTCTAATTATTCCTAATTCTAATAGCTCTTTTATTTGTATTTCAAAGTCTTTAATAATAAACAATTTATATCGATATAGTATAGACAGATAAATATAGTATAGATACATAGTATTATGTAATGAACAGAAGACAAATATAATAATAGATATATAATAATAATAAAAAGATAATAATAATAATAGTAGCCGGTTTTAGGTTTTAGTATATGTTATAAGAAAAGTAAATAAACAAGTTAAGCAAAATAATATAAACAAGAAATTAAAGCAGGTAAGTAGTGATGAGAAAATAATGCAGAGTTAACGTGGATGTGTTTTTTATATGGTGTAAGATCTAGATTGCCAACAGTTCACCGCCAGTTTTCTGGTCTTGTAAATTAGTAAATTAGTTATAATCATACCCTAGTATATGGTTATTCTCTCAGTGTTTTAGCAATAACGATGGATTAGTATGTAAATTCCTAGGAATTTGAAAAGTCTGCTGAAAATTAAAAAATGACTGTTGTTATTCTCCCAGGGTGTGATTAAAGAAGATATTGCTAAAAAACCTAAAACTAAAGAGAAAGAGATGAACAGGGTATTAATTTTAAAAAAAATCAAAAAATTCAAAATATTTTTTGGGAGAAAATATACTTTGATCTTTATGACTTGGACACTTACACTGGACTAAGGACAACGAAGGAGGGAGTACTGAGTAGGATTTTACACCATATAAAAAACACATCCATGTTAACTCTGCTTTATTTTCTCATCACTACTTGCCTTCTTTAATTACTTGTTTATATTATTTTGCTCAACTTGTTTATTTACTTTGCTTATAACATATACTAAAACCTTTGACCCAGAATTTCCTAAATTCCAAGAGAAAAGACATCCATTACAATATTATCATTTAATCTTTTGTAATTTATTACCATTCTAGCTTTTTCTCTTAGTATTTCACTATGGTTTCTTACTATGAATGTTGCTGACCAATGTCTTGATGTAGATCTTCTAATTATTCCTAATTCTAATAGCTCTTTTATTTGTATTTCAAAGTCTTTATGGTCTTCATTTGTATCCTCTATAGATGTTATTTTTTATAGTATATTCTGGATTAATTATTTCTAATTTTCGGGTAATTTAACTGGAGTCCCAATATTGCAGGAGTTTTCCTACAATTATATCTAGCTTATCTAGGATTTGTATTATTTTTCTAAGTCTTTTTGATCTTTTATTACTCCTATCTACTGTATACCCTACTTAAAATTGTATAATTTTGTCCCCATTTCATTTAAAGTATAGTCTTTTTCTACTTTTTCTACTAATAAATCTTGTAATTCTTCATACATTGTTGCCTTTTTTATTATTATTACATGTACAATTTTTTCCTTTATCACATTCTAGGGTTTTTTGCGGTTGGGTTTTTTCTGTTTTATTTGATCATTTGAGATTTCGATTCTTTCTTCTATCTTATCTTTTAGGAAACAATATTTAGTTAGCAGGGGTTGTGTCTGCACTGGTGAGTGAGTGATATTACTGGCGAATATTACCCAATTTTTTGTAACAAGACATCCGTCATTATTTTGTATCATAAAATCTAATCCCAAGACAAAGTCTGCTTTTATGTTTAAATCTCTAACTAGTATTTCACTAAGTGTATATGATGGTTGGTAGAATTTTTCCCATGTATTAATAAAACTTACCTTTGCTTTTGGTATATAGTCTGTATAGGTAGTATAGGTTTCGTCCATTTGCATGGATAGTTGAGGTTTTGGCAATTTTTTAATTAATTTTAATGGTAAAATTCTACTATTTAAAATATCTTTTGTACATCCTAAATCAACTATAGCTAATGTCTGGAACTCAAAGTCTTGAATTTTTATTCTTGCTAAAACTTTGACTATACTTATCTTCTTTTCTTCATTACATACCATTCCTTCAAATGGTAAATTCATTGATTTTTTCTGTTTAACTTTATTATTTTCAAAAACTGTATTTAATAATTCTACCTTTACTAAATCTTCTTCTCTAATTATCTCTTTATTGTACACTCTTATCTCTAATTTTCTTAGTCTTTCTTCTAATTCTAATATTATGTCTACTGTTGTTCTAGTTAGTGGTTCCTTGTTGTAAAATTTATTTAAATTACAGGTTGATTTTTGAGTTTCTAAGATTTCTGATGCTTTCTCTATACATTTTATGCATTCTTCGTTGTAACATTTCCTACATTTTGCCCTTTTATTTTTACTTGGAAACCACTTACGAAAACAACATTGATTACTGTCTAATCCTTTTCATTCTTCAAATTCATGTTCACATTCTTCTATCAAATTTACTAAATCATAATAGTCCGAGTTTGTCTTTTCTAATCCTATTTTATTTTAAATTCCTCTTCTCCAGAATCTGAAGAATCAGATTTATTTATTTCTTCTTCAAAAATTTCCATACTTCTAATAGAGTATATAATTTCATTATCTGACATATATTTGTCAATATTTATTAAATTTTCATTTGCATCTTTTATTAATTGTGCATTCCTAGATCTATTATTGATTCTTTTTGGAAAAGTATTTGCTAAGTGCTCTATGCTACCGCAGGTAAAACATTCTAATTTATTTTTGTAGGTTCTACTGGTGTTATATTTTCTTACATGTTTATTCTTATCTAGGTTGGGCTTCTTTGCAATTGATCTTCTTAAATAATATTTCTTCTTCGGACGATAGTCTTTTTTATATTCCTTTCTATATTTCTTCTTTTTATAATATTGGTCATAATATTGTGCAGTATATATGTTTTTACAAAAATCTGTATCACTTCTTTTTAATTTTTTTCATATCTGTATATTTGTACATTTTCTTATAATACATCCATTACATGTTGTATTCTTTGTCCTATTGACCATGGGTTGTTTGGGTTTTGTATTACTCCTTCTCTTTTGGACTATTTTTCTTCTATCTCTCTTCCTAGAGCCCCTGGTAATTTATTAATTAATCTAGATCCTAGAGTCTGATCAAACGAGTTCCCACTAATTGTGCAATAATAAAAGTAATCATTTAGAAATTCTTTAATCCTTGACCAATTATTAATACTTAGTTGTTCTAAATTTATTTGGGCTTTTTGCTGTAATACCACTAATCCACTATTGGGATCTTCTCCTGTTAGTAGAGTATGTACTTTGTTTATAAAATTATATGGATTTGATCCTAGTTTTACTAATTTTTGAAAGTCTTGTGGGAATATTATCTTATAAGCTTCCCAAAGTGCTTTAGTACTTTCTCCTAGAAATGTTTCTAAATATCTATACATAATTTCTGCATCTGGTTCTTGATTACCCTGTATATGTTGTATGTAGTCTGCTAGAACTACATTTTTTCATATGTCTATTACATTATTCCATGCCTGAGGGTCATGAGCTGGTAAATTTAGAATTTTTCCTTTATTACCACCTTCTTGTAATCTAATGGGTTATTCTATTGGCATTCTTCTCCCTATAGGTTTTATGTCTTATTCTACTTAAATGTCTGGGTTTGTTCTAAATACTCTATATCTTGGTAAATTTCCAATTGTTACTGGTACTCTTTGCAAATCGGTTGTTCTCTAGAAAGGGCTTGTAGTGCTTGCTGCACTTTCCATAAATTCTTTTATACTTTCGTCTATACTGTAAATCAATTCTGAATCTTCACCTTTTTGTTCCTTTTTACGTGTATAACCATAATTATCTATTCTTAAATTACGTTTTATAAAATGTTCTTTCATTTCTTCAAGTTTAAAGTTCCCTAATTTACAACCTGTGCATTTAAATATACTATTGCTATTTATTTCATATAGGACTTCTTCTTTTATTATGGCCTTATTTTGTATGCTAGTGAGAAGTTATGGTCATTTTATTGAGAATTGTCGAAACAGCCCAGGTGCGACGGGCAGATTGACAAACCGTCGAGTTTGCGATGGACCATCACCTGGACCATCGCAACCAAGGAAGTGACTACTTCTTCTGGCCCAAGTGCGACATCCAAGACGACAGACCGTCAAGCTAGCGATGAACCATCTCTAGGACCATCGCAACTAAGATAGTGTGGCCTTTTTCTTATCAACTTACGACGGACGATCTGACGGACCGTCAGACTAGCGACGGACTATTCCTCCGACCGTTGCAAATCTCATTCATTATTTTTACGTCATTTTTAAAAGAAATTTTGGTCTTTTCCCCTTTTAACACTTTGATATATGCAAAACGAAGCATATGACTTCGTTATCTCCCAAATCATCCAAAGGATAGGGTTTCTTCCTCAAGAACAAACCCAAAACCCTTCTCCAAGAAATTCAAGAACACACCATAGATTCTACAAATTGTTTTGAGATTCGAGTTCCCCAAGTCCAAGACTTCAAGAACCCTCTCTCGAATAGTAAGAATAAGAGTTTCAAGCAAGCTTGTTCATCTAGTTTCACAAATCGTACTTGTGCCCAAAACATGTTTTAAATTACAAAGATACATGACTTTACGAGTTCTCCTATGAATATGAAGTGTGGGTTCATACCCA
Organism: Capsicum annuum; assembly: GCF_002878395.1. Lineage (NCBI taxonomy): Eukaryota > Viridiplantae > Streptophyta > Magnoliopsida > Solanales > Solanaceae > Capsicum > Capsicum annuum. The sequence goes on along the minus strand of NC_061120.1, from coordinate 174,274,600 downwards.
ATATTACTATGCATGAGATTTTGAGATTTGCCAATATTCTAAAAATTGAAGTACATGAGTATATTGAGATTTTAAGACAAATTGCTGAACATTCTAGATTTCTATATGATTTGTGTATCCTTATGACATCTATTATGCATTTTGATGAGTCTTAACTTGAGATTTGATATGGTTCATGAAACCCTACTTGAGATTTCAGTTTTTATGAACTTTTGTGCTATAAGCACCCATGATTTGAGTATTTTGAGATCATTGAGAAAGTTTTGAGCTTAATGGTCATAGTAACTTTGAAATCCACTTTACCAAATGAGACTAGAAATTTTATAGTTGGGTTCTTATGAACCATGAGATTATTTTAAAGTGGATTTTCCTAAGATGAGCGTAGCTAACTAAAGGGAGTAGTATTTAGCACCGAGTTGAGTAAGATACTATCATTTCATACCCCAAAACTACGTGCCATCAAAGGATTGAGATTTATTGGCTCGAGGCCGGGATAAGTGATCACTGAGTTGAGGTTATACTCCTAGGAAAGAGTATGACACCTCTTCCCAATGTGAGGTTTCTTTCCTAGGAGGACGAGACGTTGGACTCCATGTAGCTCGCATGGTTTATGTCGGTTAAAACAACCTCCCTTAAGATAGAATATTTTCCCTAAAGCTTTGAGATAAGTTATTTTCCCTAATAGTAATATTTTCAAAATAGTTTCTTGAAGTTAAATTTTTTACCAAGAAGAAAGTATTTTTCTCTACTAGTAAGAGTTATAGAATTCTGAGTTCCAAGTGTCTTGAGTTTAAAAGAGTTCTAAGTTCTTGAGCATTAAAGAAGTTTTACTCTCCATGAGATATATGCATGAGTTTAAAAGTATTGTTCAAAGCTTTCTTTAGTCTATGAGTAATGAGAATAAGAGAAAAGTTCAGATTTTAAAGATAAAGTATAATGACTCACGAGATTTGTGTTACATGCTTCATTCTACATGATTTATGAGCTTTATATTGTAGACGTATTCAAGCTATGTGAGTCATTCATATTTGCATGCATGATTTGATTAAAGAGTAAGGATATTATTTTCTGTAAATTCATACACCCCCATATACTCAAGTGTTGATCCATAGATACGTCTATGTACTACATAGTTTTGTAATGTAGGTTTAGGTGGTCAGTCCTAGCCTCGTCAGTGATTTTTGAGTAACTTTGTTTACATCTCTACAATGGTGAGTCCTCATGGTGTGAGGACCTATCTTCAGACATTTCAGTATTGTTAGTAGACATACTATTGCTTTTAGTTCAGTTTGAGCCAGTTGGGGACCTATCCCAATGGCTCTCTAGTTCATGAAGTAGTAGAGGCTTTGTCAGACTAGTTGTCAGATTGTTCGTATATTGAGATTTCCAGTATTGTGGTCATTTGGACCGAGTATTTTCTTTATATTTCCTATCATTTGATGTGACAGTACCAGCATTTTGTTTATTTCATCTCGAAATAAGTTATTATATGTAGTAACAGGCTCAAAGGGTTAGCTTGGGGCTACTTGTAGCCTTAAGCACCATGTGACGTTCTGGGAGGAGATTTTGGGGCGTTACAAACTTGGTATTAGAGCCTAAGGTTTAAGGAGTCCTTGGGAGTCTGACAAGCCACGTTGAGTAGGGTCTTGATCATCGGTGTGTAGCGCACCACATCTATGAGTAAGAGGCTACGAGTCGTTTTAGGAAAAAGTTATTTCTTTTTTTCAGACTCTATCATGCCTAACTTGTCCCTCTCATCTAATAATTCATGCTCTCTTATTTTAGAAATTCCTTCCCGAAGAGCGAATGCCCACAAAAATGATAATGAGAAACCCCAGCCTGTTGATCCCTTGAATGATACAGTGTCTCATGCTGAGTTTTGGGCAGCCATTTAGGCGTTAGCCCAAGTGGTCACCGCTAATGTTTAGGCCAATAACCAGGCCGCAGTTGCAAATCAGTAGAGAGGTGATTTAGCTGTTTCTAGGATTCGTGATTTCATGCGGATGAATACGCTTGAGTTTTATAGGCCTAAGACAGGTGAGGACCCACAGTTATACCTTGAGCAGGTGAGAAAGATCACATAGGTGATGCATGTTTCTAAGGAAGAAAGTGTTGAGCTGGCGTCTTATAGGTTGAAAGACATTGCTTATGACTGGGTTGTATCAGAGAGGAAGGGTAGAAATGAGAATGCTGCTCCTCTAACTTGGCAGGTGTTCCAAGATTCATTCTTGGACAAGTTCTTTCCGCTTGAGATGAGGGAAGAAAAGATTGAGGAGTTTATGAACTTAAGGCAGGGATCCATGACTATTAAGATTACTGCTTGAAGTTCAACTAGCTAGCTAAGTATGCTCCTAATTTGATTTCTGACACCCGAGCTAGTATGAGCAAGTTTGTGACAAGTATTTCTGTTTTGGTACTGAAAGAGTGTAGGACTGTGATACTGAATAAGGATATAGATCTGTCTAGGTTGATGATGCATGCACAGCAGATAGAGGTAGACAAGATAAGAGAGAGAGATAAAGTGAGGGGTAACAAGAGGGCTAAATTTGAGCAGCATGAGTATGGTCAGGCTAGGTCCCATGGAGGGAACCACCCATAGTTCCAGAGTTTTTCGTCTATGCCAGCACCTTCATCAGCTAGTGCTCCCACGCCTAGAGGCAGGCAGGAGCAAGGGAATAGGTCTTCTATGTCTAGGTCACAGAACAGTGTAAGTAACAGACCCCACTATCCTTCTTGTGCTAAGTGTGGTAGGGACCATCCGGGTAAGTGTTTAGTGGATCAGAGGGGTTGTTTTGGTTGTGGCAAGCTGGGCCACAGACTTAGAGATTGTCCACATACTAGGAAGGGGAACAGATATTCTCAACCTCAGGCACAGACTACTAGTGCACTAGCTCCTGTACCCCATCTCGCCCCTGCTTAGGGTGCTTCATCTAGCACTGCTGGCGGTCTGCATCAGAACAGATTCTATGCCTTACCATCCTGTCAGGAGCAAGAGGACTTCGTGTCTTTTGCTTTGATATTTATGTGTTACTGGACCCCGGGTCAAGTTTCTCTTATATGACCCCACTTGTAGCTATGAATTTTAAAATGATTCCCAAAAAGATTCCTGAGCCTTTCCTAGTTTCCACACCAGTAGGGGAGTCAATTGTTGCTAAGCAAGTGTATAAACATTGTCCTGTTACTATTCTTTATAGAGTCATATTTGTTGATTTGATAGAGTTAGACATGGTGGATTTTGACCTTATTCTGGGTATGGATTGGCTTCATTCTTGTTATGCATCTATAAATTATCGTACCCGTGTGGTCAAGTTTTAGTTTCCTGATGAACTAGTTTTTGAGTGGTTCGAGAGTTCGGTATCTTCCAAGATTCATTTTATATCCTATCTCAAGGAAAGAAAGCTAATATCCAAAGGTTGCATTCCCTAACTCTGAGTTGATGATAACCAGATTTGAGATCTATCTTAGAGAAATAACTGGCACCCTGAAGTTCGTTATAAAAGTCATTGATTCTGGGAAGAGGATACTTGTTCTTGACCATGAACTTATTGAGTTGACAATAGTCTATACACATTCTGAGAGAACCATCTTTTTTGCGCACGAATAATACTAGAGCACCCTACGGGAAAATATTGGGTCTGATGAATCCCTTATCTAAGAAATCCTTCAATTGTTTTTTTAGTTCTTTGAGTTCTGCTGGTGCCATTCTATATGGCGGAATAGAGATAGGCTGAGTATCTAGAAGATGATCAATACCGAAGTGTATTTCCCTTTTGGGAGGAATTCTTGGAAGATCTTCAGGAAAGACATTTGAATATTCATTCACTACTAGGAATGATTCAAGATTGGGAGTTTCAAAACTAGTGTCCTTAACTCAAACAAGATGATAGGCACATCCTTTAGATATCATTTTCTGTGCTCAAAGGTAGGAAACAAGCTAACCTCTGAAAGCGGATACACTACCCTTCCACTCTGGATGGGTTCATTCGAAAAATGAAACTGGACTATTTTGTTTCTACAGTCAACTGTGGCATTGCAGGAATAAAGCCAATCCATGCCGAAAATGACATGAAAATCAGTAATATCTAATTCAACTAAGTCTGCTGAGGTGACTTTGTGAGATATCATAACCGGGCAGTTCTTGTATACCCACTGGGCAAATATGGTTTTGCCCACTGGGGTAGAGACTAAAAAGGGCTCTGTTAGAATTTTGGGATTGACTTCAAAATCGACTGCTATATAATGAGTGACAAAAGAAAAAGAAGCTCCTAGATCTAGCAAAGTGTAAACATGCATATGAAAGATCTATAACGTACCGGTAACCACATCAAGAAAATTTTCCTGATCTTGTTAGGACTGAAGATCATAGAGACGATTTGGGCGTTGTCCACTAGTAGCACTGAAGGTTGCACCCTACTACTTTGGGTGATCGGACTGAGCTGAGGAACGATTCTGTTGACCCTGAGGACCTGGCTGAGGACAGTCTTTGACTCTGTGGCCTGGCTTGCCACATCTGAAACAAATACCACTGTCAACTCTATAAATACCCTGATGGTGCTTGCCATAAGTCTGGCAAAGAGGATAGGTACAGGCACTGCTAACACTTCCCTAGGACTTAGAGCCTGGTGCTCTATCTTTGCTACCCTCTGTAAACTTAGGAACTAGAGAACTGGCTGAAGAAAGAGCTGGAACTGGTGACTTAGGATGAAACTGAGAACAATTTCCTCCTTTTGACTTAGGTTGAGCAAAGTTGAAACTACCTGTCTTTGCTCTCTTATTCTGCTTCTCCCTCATCTTAATCTTCTGCTCCTTTATCTACTGAGCATGAGTCATGAGCCTAGCTAAAGTTATGTCACTATTCAAAATGACGGATCTATGCTCATTAACCACGCTATCATTCACCCCTGAAACAATCTTACTTATCCTTTCCCTACTATATGCAACCACATAAGGGGCATATCTGGCTAATTGAGTAAACTTAAGAGAATACTCTTTCACCGTCATATTGCCCTGCCCGAGGTTGATGAATTCTAGCACCTTAGCTTCTCTAAGTTCTATGGGAAAGAAACTATCAATGTACGCTGAAGCAAACTCCTCCCACTTAACTAACCCTGCATCGTTTGCCCTCTCTGACTTCCACTTCTTGAACCAAGTATAAGCCATATCCTACAATTCATATTCAGATAGCTCAGTACTCTCACTAGACGTAACCCCCATTATGTCTGTAACCTTCTGCACCTGATCTAGGAATTCCTGAGGGTCCTTGTCTATCTTAGACCCAAGAAAGGATGGAGGATTCATTTGGGTGAAGTTTTGAATCCTGGCTGCATCTGAATTAGCCACTGGGTTGGCCGAAATGATAGCTGGTCATTCATTCTGAGCAACAACTGACTGAGCAAGAGTAGTGAATGCGGCCCTGAACTCTGCATGAGAAACATGTTCATCCAAGGGATCTTCTTGGATAGGCTGGGTTCTTCTCTTGGGAGGCATGTTCTAGAATAAGGAGGAGAAATGGATTAGACTGAGAGATTAGATTGAGATTATTCTTATTGGCACAACATGAATAATGAAAGAAGAAAAACTGTTCCTAAAACATCTTATAGCCTCCTTCACATAAATGTGGCACGCAACACACCCATGTACAAGACTCTACTAGATGCAGCTTTCAGACTTCCTAGGACTCTATTGAACCTTAGGCTCTAATACTAAGTTTGTAACACCCCAAATCTAGTACCCAGAATGCTACATGGTGCTCATGACCCCGAAGGACCATAAGCTAACCCATGACTGATATCTATACCTGTATACTACATTATATACTGAATAATGCAGAAACATGAACTAAAAGGCCATAAGGTTCACATAACTGAAGTAAAATATAACATCTAAGTAGGGTATGAAATACCCAAAACAATTGAAATAACTGTCTAAACATAATAGTCTGGAAAACCTCTAATTGAATGAACTGTCTGAGTAAGGAGTTGATGGGACATATCTCTAAATAACTCCAACTAATAAACTAATTAATAAGATAATAGGGAAATAATCATGTCCTCGAAGGATGAGGACTCACTGCTAACTCTGGCTGCTGATATCTGGAATCTACTGATGCTCTGGAGCTCGTGTCTCTGAACCTATGGAATAAGACACCATAGCACAAATGTGTTAGTACTTTGAATGTACTGGTATGAATGTGAGGTAGGCTGAATGCATGGGGTTCATATGCATGAACAATACTGGCTAACTGACTAACATGAACGTGAGAATAAATGCATGCATACATAGTAACTATATCTGAAATCGTGATAACATGAGTATGCTGATGAATAACATGACTAATGACTAAATTCTGATAACTGATAACATAAATGACTATATTTAACAGTCTTGAATCAGATGAAACTAGCCGAGTTTCGTAATGTATCTGAGCTAACTCTATCTGACAGTCATGAATTCTCAAGAAATATCTGAGTTCTTTTACTGAGACTGATACTGAGACTATGGGAGGTAGTCATCTAACCGACATGCCCCAAACAATGCATTACAGTTAAATTGGGGTCCAATCTATGCCCTGATTGGAAGGGGTTCAATACCGCGCCACTGGTAAGGACAACATGTGAGTGGACCCTAATATAACATGTAACTCTAGTGAGAACGGTGGGAACCCTCATATATCAGGCTATGATGTCTCAACCTATGTTGGCTACATAGTTCTGGAATGCAAGGATTGCTTCTAAGAATCACACCCTTATATAACAGGTGAGTTCCGATTCTTGGGTTCACTCAGTGCTAATTTCTACTCCCATCCGAATAGACACTAAATATGATTTACTGAACGAACATGGACTGATTTACTGAATTCTATTGACTGACGAAATACTACTGATATCCAACAACTGACTAAGTTCATAAGATCATGGAGATTTCCTGAGTCATACGACTGTCTGAAGTCTAAAGATCATAGCTTGACTGAGAGTATCGTGAAAACATGACATGGCTCTAGGAACATAGCTAATGTTTTGATAACAAGTACCCCCAGGACTCGATAGAAGGGAACTGCCGAAGCATGACTTTATCAAGTACAAGACCCACATCAACAATACATAATTTAATAAGTTGTGGATTTCACAAAGTACAGGATTATCATACTATCTAACATAGACGAGAATGCTGGTATTCATATCATAATCTCATATTCTAATATCATGGCCATTCCGACAACATACACATTTCACAATGATAGTATGGAAACCATTTAAACATGATGTCGGAATGGCCATGATTTCACAAGCAGAAATCATTGTGAAATGTGTATGTTATCGGAATGACCATTTAAACATTGTGAAATGTGTATGTTGTCAAAATGACCATTTAAACATGATGTCGGAATGGCCATGATTTCACAAGCGTGCTATCATAATGATAGCTTATATCTTAAGCTGTAAAGTATGATTTCTACTTTTTCAAGCATTTTATCAACCACCTTACATGCACAACTTAGGGCATAAGTGAATTCATCAAATTACACATCCTAAGCAACTAAATTCATGGATTTTATCTTGCATGGTAACATAATATCATGATAAACACACAAAGATTTCAACTTTTAAATCAATCAATGTCAACAACATGTACAAATAATCCACAACATAAATACCATGATTTATAGATAAAACAAGGTTCTTGAGATTCATGGATGGAAGGAATCCATGAATGAACACAAGACATACCTTAGTTCATGATTTCATGAAAATTGACGATGAAACTTTCTTGAAATTAGATCTTCTATGAAAACCCTGGCTTGTTCTTGAGAGAAAATTAAGAGAAACTAGTATATTTTGAGTGAAAAATGGTTGAACCACGTGTTAAAGGGCTTAAATAGGGGTGGAAAGTTAATCTTTTTAACCCTGGATGCATCATTTAATTTTAGTGAAATTTCCCAAATTGAACCTTTGGCGCGACGCGGCGCTATCGCTTCGTGTCACTAGATTTTAACAATTGGGAAATTGAAGGATGACATGATGCGAATCCATCACATTACCCCTTCTTTGGTGCGACGCGGAGAAAATCACACTGAGACACTGGAAAAGGACTTGCCATTTTAGCTTGTGGCGCGGCACACCACTGACCAATATGGTGTTGTTTTACGATGGGATCTTGAATAGTCATAAATTCTTGCTTTTTTAAGGATTTAGGCAAATTTTATATCGATAAAAAGCTTATTGAGTTTCCCACATGATAAAAAGTGAAAACCTTGAAAATACCACATATAGTACAAAAGTGGATTCATCTTTCAAAGTAAGTTTCTAATATTCTTGAAATGATTTCAAGATAGGAAAATGTATGGGGTATTACATTCGAGGACTAATGTTTCCAAGGAGTGATATTGTAATACCCCAAATTTTATTTAAGTTGAATTTCATCTTTAAGAAGAGCAAAGGCTGACTCCCAAGAGAGAAATATTTTAAACCATGTAGAATTTCCCTAATATCGATTTTTTATCATGTAGATAATTGAATTAACTTTCTAATGATACCAATTTTTTTCAAATCCGATATCGGGGTGAGAAGTTATGACCATTTTACTGAGAGTTATCGAAACTGCCCAGGTGCGATGGACAGGTTGACGGACTGTCGCTCAGACCATCGCAACCGAGGAAGTGACTCCCTCTTCTATCCTAAGTGTGATGGAAAACACGATGGACCGTCAAGATAGTGATGGACCATCTCTAGGACCGTCGCAACTAAGGCAGTGTGGCCTTTTTCTGACCAACAGACCATCAGACTAGCGATGGACCATTACTCCAACTGTCACAAATCCCATTCATTATTTTTAAGTTATTTTTAAAAGAAATTTTGGTCTTTTCCCCTTTTAAAACTTAGAAATATGCAAAATGGAGGATATGACTTCATTATCTCCTAAAACATCCAAAGGCTATGGTTTCTTTCTCAAGAACAAACCCAAAACCCATCTCCAAAAATTCAAGAACTCACCATAGATTCTACAAATTGAGTTGAGATTTGAGTTTCCCAAGTCCAAGACTTTAAGAACCCTCTCTCAAAGAGTAATAAGAAGAGTTTCAAGGAAGCTTGTTCATCTAGTTTCACAATCTTAAGGTATGTGGGGTTTGAACAAGGACAATTCTTTCGTCTTTGTGCCCAAAACTTGTTTTAAATTACAAAGATACATGACTTTATGAGTTCTCCTATGAATTTGAAGTGTGGGTTCATAACCAATATTAATATGCATGAGATTTTGAGATTTGCCAATATTCTAGAAATTGAAGTACATGATTATGTTGAGATTTTAAATTTCTGAACATTCCAAATTTATATATGATTTGTGTATCCTTATAACATCTAGTATGCATTTTGATGAGTCTTAAATTGATATTTGATTATGGGTCATTAAACCCTCTTGAGATTTCAATTTTTATGAACTTTTGTGCTATAAGCACCTATGATTTGAGTATTTTGAGATCATTGAGAAAGTTTTTACCTTAATGGTCATAGTAGATCTAAAATCCACTTTACCAAATAAGACTACAAATTTTATAATTCGGTTCTTATGAACCATAAGATTATTTTAAAGTGGATTTCCTTGAGATGAGTTGTAATACCCCGTACTTTTTTCTAGCTAAATTTTATCATTGAGAATATCTAGTATTAGCTTCTAAATTGAATGATGATTATTACATGAGGAATTTTCAAAATTTTCACTTTTTTTCATGTGGGAAATTCAATAAGCTTTCCATCGATATAAGATTCACCCAAATCTGATAACCGAGTCAGAAGTTACGACTATTTCAAGTTCCCATCGTAAAACAGTACCATATTAGTCAGTGGCACACCGCGCCAAAAGAGGAAATGAAATTTGGCATATTCCAGTAGGGGTCCGATATTATGGCAGGTCACACCAGGGCCCAAATTCAGAATTGTCCTTTTTCAGTGTCTTAGCGTGATTCCCTCCGCGTTGTGCCAAAGTTCCAAGTCACAAAAGAAAGGGCAACGCGATGGCTCTGTGTCTCGCCATCCTTCAGTTTCCCAATTGTCAAATTCTAGTGACACAGCGTGATAGTATCGTGTTGCACCAGGGGTTTAGTTTGGAAAATTTTTACTAAAATTAAAAGACGCATCCAGGATTAAAAGGGTTAATTTCCCACCCCTATTTAAGCCCTTTAACACGTGATTCTACCACTTTGCACCCAAAATACACTCTCTTCTCTCAAAAAACTCTCAATAACAAGCTCTGGTTTTCATAGAAGATCCAATTCCAAGAAAGTTTCACCATCAATCTTCACGAAATCATGAACCAAGATATGCATAGTGTTCTTTCATGGACTCCTTTCCTCCATGAAATCCAAGAATCCCTTTTCCTACTTCAAGTTATGGATTTTCTTTATGATTTCATGATTGGGTTGTTTTTGTTCATGTTGATAGATGAGAAATCGAATTCTACTCTATGCAAAGCTATGACTAAACCCTTGAATGATGAAATTAGAATTGAACCATGATGTTTAATTATTTTACAATGATGTTTACATGTACCATGCCTACAATATATTTGATTAAATACCTAGATGAAGGAAAGGTGCCTAACTAGTATGATACCATAAAATCCCCATGTATGTACAAGTTATGCCTATCACATATTTTGATGAAATGCTTCTACAAATGTATTATGGATTATGATGTTAGTTGTATGTTCAAGTAATTTATGCTTGGTCATTTTTCTTCCATCGAGTCTTGGGGGTACTCGTACCTGAAACAATAGCTGTGTGCCTAGAGCCATGTCATGTTTTCATGATACTCTTAGTCAAGCTATGAATCCTTAGACTTCAGATAGTCTTATGACTTAAGAAATCTCCATGATCTCATAAACTCAATCAGTTGTCAGATATCAGTAGTATTTCATCAGTCAATGGAATTTAGTAACTCAGCCCATGTTTAATTCAGTAAATCATGTTCAATGTCTATTCAGATGGAAGTAGAAATTAGCACCGAGTGAACCCAAGGATGGGGACACACACTATCAGATGAGGGTGTCATTCTTAGAAGTCATCCTTGCATTCCAAAACTATATAGCCAGCATAGGTTGAGACATCAACACTATCCGATGAGGGTTGCTGAGGTGGATAAGCACTATTAGATAAGGGCCCAACCGTTCTCATACATGGGACACTATCAGATAAGGGTCACCCATAGTTTATCCTTACCAGTGGTGCGGTATTGACACCCTTCCAATTAGGGTTACAGATTAGACCCCAACTCAACCATAATGGCATATTAGGGGCATATCGATAAGATAACTACTTCCCACAATTTCATGTTACGAAAATCAGGACTGTCAGACACAGTCAATCAGTCTTAGTAATAAAACTCAGATAGTTCTTCAGATTTTAGGACTGTCAGATACATTCAACTCAGAATAGTATGAAACTTAGATAGTTCCATCAGATTTAGGACTGTCAAATACAGTCACTCATGTTATCAGTTATATTCAGATTCAATAATCATGTTATCACAGTATTAGTGTCAGTTGTTATGTCTCATGCATGTATTCTTACGCTTATGATAGTTATTCAGTTATTATTGTTGTTCATGCATATGAACCCATGCATTCAGCCAACCTCACATGCATACCAGTACATTTAAAGTACTGACGCATTTGCGCTATGGTGTCTTATACCATAGGTTCAGAGACACGAGCTTTAGAGCAATAGTAGATTCCAGATATCCTTAGACAGAGTTAAAAGTGAGTCCTCATCTTTTAAGGACATGATTATTTCCCTATTATCTCATTAATCAGTTTATTAGTTGGGGTTAGTTAGGAACATGTCCTATCAACTCCTTACTCCGACAGTTTAGTCAGTTAGAGGCTTTCTAGACTATCATGTTTCATACTTTAGTATGTTCAGTTTTGTATTGGGTATTCTATTACCCCACATAGATGTTATATCATTTAGATTATGTTCAGTATTGAACCTTATGGCCTTGCAGTTCATGTTTCTGCATTATAAAGTATTTTATGTAGTATACAAGTGCGGATATCAGTCATGGGTTAGCTTGTGGTCCTTCGGGGTCATGAGCACCATGTAGCATTCCGGGTACCAGATTTGGGGCTTTTTATGAGCGTAGCTAACTAAAGGGATTAGTATTTAGCACCGAGTTGGATAATTTACTATAGTTTCATACCCCCAGAACTACGTACCATCATAGGATTGAGATTTATGGGCCCGAGGTCGAGATAAGTGATCACTGAGTTGAGGTTATACTCCTAGGAAAGAGTATGATGCCTCTCCCCAATGTGAGATTTCTTCCTTAAGAGGACGAGACGTTAAACTCCATGTAGCTTGCTTGGTTTATGTCGGTTAAGAGAACCTCCCTTTAGATAGAATATTTTCCCTAAAGCTTTGAGATAAGTGATTTTTCCTAATAGTATGATTTTCAAAATAGTTTCTTGAAGTAAAATTTTTCCAATAATAAAGTAGTTTTCTCTACTAGTAAGAGTTATAGAATTCTGAGTTCCAAGTGTCTTGAGTTTAAAAGAGTTCTAAGTTCTTGAGCATTAAAGAAGTTTTACTCTCCATGAGATATATGCATGAGTTTTAAAGTATTGTTTAAAGCTTTCTTTAGTCTACGAGTAATAAGAATAAGAGAAGTGTTCAGATTTTAAAGCTAAAGTATAATGACTCACGATATTTGTGTTACATGCTTTATTCTACATGATTTATGAGCTTTATATTGTAGACGTATTCAATCTATGTGATGCATTCATATTTTCATGCATGATTTGATTAAAGAGTATGGATATTTTTTTTGTAAATACACACCCCCCCTATATACTCAGTACATTCCCAAGTGATGATCCACATATACGTCTATGTGCTACATTGTTTTATAATGTAGGTACAGGTGCTCAGTCCCAGTCTCGTCAGTGATTTTCGAGTACCTTTGTCTACATCTCTACAGTGGTGAGTCCTCATGGTTTGGGGACCAATCTTTATACATTTCAGTATTATTAGTAGACGTATTATTTCTTTCAGTTCAGTTTGAGTCAGTTTGGGACCTGTCCCAATGGCTCTCTAGTTGATGAAGTAGTAGAGGCTTTGTCAAACTAGTTATCAGATTGTTAGTATGTTGAGATTTCAAGTATTTTGGTTGTTTGGACCAAGTATTTTCTTCGTATTTCCTATCATTTGATGTGACAGTACCAGTATTTTGTTTATTTCATCTCAAAATAAGATATTATATGTAGTAATAGACTCAAAGGGTTAGCTTGGAGCTACTTGTAGCTTAAGCACTGTGTGACGTTCCAGGAGGAGATTTTGGGGCGTTACACTTATTTACTTCAAAAACTTCTTCTAAAATTTCTATATTCATGAAATTAGTGTTCTTACATTCTTCAATCTCTTCCTCAGTTTCTCTTTCATTTGTATATGTATAACCTGTAAATCTTACTGATGTTTCTCCTTTCTTATTAATATACATTAAATGATTTGTGGGTTTTAATATTTCTTTCTCACTGAAATTATCTAAATTCCATTCTAATCCTGCATATTCTTATGGATTTATCTTTAAAGGATTCATTAATTTAATTCCTTTATTTCCCATTATACTTTCTACTTTATCTATGTTTAGGTTAAATTTTATACTACTATTAGTGGTAATTTTTCCTATAAATCCTACACATATTAATAAATTATTTCCATTATTTATTTCATTGTATCCTTTAGTCTGAATACCTATCTTTATATATTTTCCAAATTCTAAAGAATTTATCATATAATCTGGACTACAATAAAAAAAGTCCTCCATTTGTCGACATGTCTACTTCTGTTATTCCTATTATGGATCTTTTCAAGTCTGACCATCTATTATCATATATTGTAACTAATACCTTAGTTCCCAGATTTTTTCTAGTTATACCTTTTAATCTTACTACTATGAGTCCCATATGCATGAGGCTCATGTTTGATTTTTCAATTTGTCTTAAAGATTTTGGACTTATTAAATCTACACTAGCACTATCATTTCCAATTACGCATAATTGCACTTCCTTATAATGTTTATATAATTGTGCCATTGAAAACATTCCTTCATTGTATAAAGTCTTAGCACTTAATAATTTTAATTTGTTTTGTTGAAAAAGTTGTATATCTTTGTCTACGTCTACTATTTCTTCTATTTGTTGTCTTGAATTCATTTTGAGTCTATTTATGATTATTGATAACATATTTATTGTTAATCTTTCTTGGGTAAAACTTGGTCTTGATCTTCTTGGGGATGCTGAAAAAAATCCATGGTTTTGGTTTAGTTATTTTAGCTTTTTTAATTCTTTTTGAGGGGTTATTCTATCTTTTTTAGTTGCTCTATTGATTTGTCTATAGTTTTATCTTAATAGTCTCTTTGTTTTTCTTCTTTTATGTTTTTATTAAGTTCTAATAGTAATAAAATTATAATATTATTTTGTTTTATGATTAAAGAGTGTTTTTCCTTGGGGTTGATGATCTGATAATCCTTCGGGATTTGGTTAAATTTGTGCAGCCTATTGTAATATTACTAGATAAAGTTTATCTTGTAGTATATCATTCATGAGAGTATTATATGTCTTATTTGGTTAATTTCTTGTCACAACCCAAACTAGGGCCTAGCCGTGATGGACATCCCAAACCATGAAGGCCTGGAATGCCCTTCTCTATCTGGTAATTATGCACAACATTCACATAATAAAAGAAGATGCGAAAACATAATCTGCTATGAAAACATGATCAATTCTAAATTCAACATAATTAAGGAAACTGCAATTCAACAACATCTAAATAACATCTGACTCAGTCTACAAAATCTCTACTACATGAAAATCTGACAACTGTCTGAAACTGGGACAAGGCCCCTAGTAGACCAAATCAGAAATAAGTGACAGAATCTGAAAAGATAGGCCTTCTGGAATAGAGAAGGCTCACCACTGTACAATCTGATCAGTTGTCTGAATTATTTACTGCTAATCTGGACCCCTAGACAGTGCCTCGGAACCTGAGAGATTGGAGGGTGAGGGGGTCAATACAGATGTACTGGTATGCAATGCTAATCCAAAATAGTCATTTATAATCAACATATATGAGAGCAGTTTAAAACAATTCATTACCACATCATACAGTAAGAAATCACATAGGCATTTTTGAAAGACTCTATAAAATCATCTGAACTCTGTGACTCTTTATTTTACTTATGCGCTAGGTGGTATACCCTACAAATCGATTATTCCACGGGCTATATGAAATCTTTCATTAACTCGGCAGCCAAAACCCCAACCTAAGTTTACCGAAAGGGTCGGAGTCTCTACTCTGTACACCCCAAGGCACTAGGCCAACATAAAAATCCTTCATGGGAAATAATGTACCCGTATCGGCAAAACACAATTTCAGGCTAAGAGTTACTTGAACTCAAGACTACTTCGAGTAACCACCTAACCTTCTTTAAGCCCATTTTTAACTCTTTTAAAACATGCATTCTCTGAAAATGTAGTCTGAAATCATACTCTGAAAACATACTCTGTTATGGCATACATACTTATGGTATCGTCATACCATGGACTTACAAGTCACATCTCTGAGCCATCTATAGCATTTATCATATCTTCTTTCAATGCATAAAGTTTGGACCACCATGTTATTAAACAATAGTCAAGTAAAATCATACTTCAAAACATATGTCAAAATATGCAAAGACCCTCTCTCTTTATCATTTCAACAAACATGTGGTGGTTATGTCAAATCCTCAAATCACATTCAATTCTTCTTCTCTAAACAAGAACATAATTATTTCAAGAAACTCCCTCTCATCGCTATCAGAATCATGATAAATATTCATTATTGAAAAGATCACTTTCAAAACATTACAGATATTGTAACGCCCCAAACTTTTCCTAGCTAAATTTTGTCCCTAAAGTGTCAAGCTTTAGATTATAGTATTATTTACACTTATTTCCCTATGTAATTCCATAGATGTCAACTTTTCATTACGTAGATTAATGAATAAGCTTTTTGTCGATATAAGATTCATCCAAAACGGACACTCGGTGAAGAAGTTATGCCTATTTTATGTGCTAGTTGTAAAACATCGTCATTTTGGTGTTTAGCGCTTCGCGGAGATGGTTTAATTAGTAATTGTCAAATTCCAGTGGGACCTCACGATAGTGGCACATTATGGAGGATACCAATTTTTCATTCATCAATTTCTAGTGAGCCACCACGATAGTGGCGCGTCATGGTGGCCCATAAAATCGGGCACCAGTTATATTTTTACTCCGTCTCATTAAGGGTAAAACGGTACTTATCCAACCCCTTATCATCTCTAACATGGTATTTAATCCCAAGAACTCCAAAGTAAGAGTATTTTCATCAAAATCTCTCAAGAAACTCCATTAGGGTTTCAAACTAAAAATCCTCGTAACTCAAGATTCAACCTTGAGTTTTAGAGGATAATCAGAGATTTGGAATCCTTGTATCGTAGGATTCAAGAATCATCCGTTAATTTCTGAAATAGAGGTATGTGGGTTTCATCCTAAAAACTACATAGGCTATTAAACTCTAGAACATGATTTAAAGATTATCAAGCATGTATTTTTAAAGGGGTCTTAGAACTTATGCTTTAAATTCCGCATTATGGATGTTTTGATAATGATATTCTTTTGGCCTTTAGGACTTCCCCTTAAATTGATTTACACCTATTTGTATAGGTATGATATTGAAGATTTGATTGAGAGCATTATTATTGAAAAGATCACTTTCAAAACATTACATATGCATCTCAAATCCTTCTCAACAAGTTCACAAATTCTAAATCATCAAAGAGAGGGATTTCAACAATAATTCTCTCAATCAATTATTCAATATCATACATATACACATAGATGTAAATAAATTTAAGGGGAAGGCCTAAAGGCCAAAACAATATCATTATCAAAACATCCATAATGCTGAATTTAAAGCATAAGTTCTAAAACCCCTTTAAAAATTCATGCTTGATAATCTTTAAATCATGTTCTAGAGTTTAATAGCCCATGTAGTTTTTGGGATGAACCCCACGTACCTCTATTTCATGAAGTAATGGATGATTCTTGAAGCCTACGATGCGAGGATTCCAAATCTCCAATTATCTTCTAAAACTCACGATTGAATCTTGAGTTACGAGGATTTTTAGTTTGAAACCCTAATGGAGTTTCTTGAGAGATTTTGATGAAAATAATCTTACTTTGGCGTTCTTGGGATTAAATCCCGTGTTAGAGATGATAAGGGGTTGGAGAGGTACCATTTTACCCTTAAAAAGACGGAGTAAAAATATAAATGGTGCCCAATTTTATGGGCCACTGAGACGCGCCACTATCGCGGTGGCTCACTGGAAATTAATGAATGCAAAATTGGGATCCTCCGCAATTTACCACTATCGTGAGGTCCCACTAGAATTTGATAATTGCTAATTAAACCATCTCCGTGAAGCGCTAAACACCAAAATGATGATGTTTTACGACTAGCGCATAAAATAGCCATAACTTCTTCAACGAGTGTCCGTTTTGGATGAATCTTATATCTATGGAATTATACAGAAAAATAAGTGTAAATCATTCTAGAAGCCAAAGCTTGATACTTTAGGGATAAAATTTAACTAGGAAAAGTTTGGGGGTGTTACAATATCCCCCCTTGGGAACATTCGTCCCCGAATGTTGACGCAGGACACAGACAAGTGTAATTTCAAGCATACTAAGGCATAGAAAGAATAAATCAAGGGTTGTACCTTCCATTTTGTCATCCATTGGATCAAAAAGTTTTGGGTATCTAGCTCTCATGTCAACTTCTGATTCCCAAGTCGCTTCTTCAATTTTCTAGTTTCTCCACCGTACTTTAACCAATGCTATCTATTTGTTCCTCAATCTTCTAACTTGGCGATCCAAAATTTCTACAAGCTCTTCTTCATAGGATAAGGAGTCAGTCACTTTGATTTCTTCGACAGGCAACACTAAAGAATGGTCTCCAATACACTTCTTCAACATAGATATATGAAACATTGGATGTACAAAACCCAAACTAGCTGGAAATTCCAACACATATGCAACTCCACCAATCCTTTTCACAATCTGGTATGATCCTATATAACGAGGACTCAGCTTACCTTTCTTTCCGAATCGCATGACTCCCTTCATGGGAGAAACCTTGAGAAACACCCAATATCCAACCTTAAACTCCATATCTCTTCTCCTAACATAGGTGTTGGACTTCTGGCGACTCTGAGCTATCTTAAGTCATTCTCTAATAACTTTCACATCCTCTATTGCCTGATGAAAAAGATCAGGCCCAAACATCTACATCTCGCCTACTTCATACCATCCTATCGGAGACCTACATCTTCTTCCATACAACGCCTCAAATGGTGCCATCTTAATACTGGAATGGAAACTGTTATTATACATGAACTCTATTAGGGGCAAGTGCTCCACCCAACTTCCTTTAAAATAAATCATACAGGCCCTCAACATGTCTTCAAGGGTCTGAATGGTGCGCTCAGCCTTCCCATCAATATGAGGGTGGAAAGCAGTGCTTAGTTTCACTTGGGTACCTAAACCTCTCTGAAAAGATCTCCAAAACTGAGAAGAAAATTATTTACCTCGGTCGGATATGATGGACACAGGTTCCCCATGCAAACGAACTATTTTAGCAATGAACAGCTTGGCATAATCCTCTCCCGAGTAGTTAGTCCTGAAAGGCAGAAAGTGGGCTGACTTGGTCAGCCTATCTAAAATTACCCAAATAGAATCATACTGGTTTTGGGACCTCGAAAGTCCTGTAATGAAGTCCATATTAATCATCTCCTACTTCCACAAGGGTAAAGCTATCTCTTGGGAAGAACCACCTGGCCTTAAATGCTCTACTTTAAGTTGTTGGTAATTCAAACACTTGGAAACAAAGTCAGCCACATCACGCTTCATATTATTCCACCAATACATAGATTTCAGATCATAGTACATCTTAGTAGAGCTTTGTTGAACTACATACCTCAAAGTGTGAGCTTCTTCGAGGATTCTCTACCTCAGACCATCTATATCTGAAACGCACAACCTACCCTGATATCTCCTAATCCATCACCACCAATCTCAAATAACATCACCTTATGCTGACCCACACCACTCTTTATCTATATCAAGATGGGATCTCCAACCTGCTTTTCTTTAACTTCTGTACAAAGGGATGATTTAGCTATCTCATACAGAACCACCCCTCCATCTTTGAAATCGAAGAGCCGCACTCCAAGATTTGTAAGTCGATGAACATCCTTCACCATTTCTCTCTTCCCTTCCTCAACATGAGAAAGGTTGCCCATAGACAATCTGTTGAGGGCGTCCGCTACCACATTTGCCTTACCAGGATGATAGTGCAGGCTCATGTCATAGTCTTTTAAAAGTTCCAACCATCGCCTCTACCTTAGATTCAATTTTTTTTGCGAGAAAACATACTGTAAACTCTTGTGGTCAGTAAATATATCAACATGTACCCCATGTAAATAGTGCCTCCAGATCTTAAGTGCAAAAACCACAGCCGCTAACTCCAATTCATGAGTAGGGTAGTTCCGCTTATGCACCTTCAATTGCCTAGATGCATAAGCCACTACCTTACCGTGTTGCATAAGAACACACCCAAGTCCCACTTGAGATGCATCACAGTATACAACAAAACCTTCTGTACCCTTTGGAAGAGTCAAAATAGGAGCAGTACTCAACTTGTCTTTCAACTTCTCAAAACTATTCTCACAAGAGTCAGACTACAAAAACTTTACCTTTTTCTGAGTCAACTTAGTAAGTGGTGCAACTATGGAAGAAAAACTCTCTACGTATCTTTTGTAACAACCCACCAAACCCAAGAAGCTCTGAATGTTGGTTGGAGTCGTGGGTTTGGGACATTTTCTCACTGTCTCAATCTTTTGGGGATCAACCTTAATCCCCTCAATATTCCCCAAGAACGCAATAGCATTCAACCAGACTTCACACTTGAAAAATTTTGCATATAATTTATGATCTTTGAGAGTCTGAAGTATAGTGCGGAGGTGATTGGCATAATCCTCGTCACTCTTAAAATAGACCAAAATGTCATCAATAAAAACTATGACAAACCAATCTAGAAATTGATGGAAAACCTAATTAATTAGGACCATAAAAGTTGCAGAGGCGTTAGTCAACCCGAAGGACATGACTAAGAATTCATAATGACCATAGCGGGTTCGAAAAGCTATTTTGGGAATTTCTGACTCTCTAACCTTCAACTGATGGTATCTCGAATGAAGGTCTATCTTTGAAAAACACTTAGCACCCTAAAGCTGGTCAAAAAGATCATCAATCCTAGAAAGAGGATATTTATTTTTAATCGTAACCTTATTCAACTGACGGTAATCTATGCACATATACAGGGAACCATCTTTCTTTTGTACGAAAAGTACAAGTGCACCCTAGGGAGACACACTGGGGCGGATAAAACCTTTATCTAGAAGATCTGCTAGCTGTTCTTTCAGCTCTTTTAGCTCTGCAGGAGCCATCCTATATGGTGGAATAGAAATAGGACGGGTATCTGGCAATAAATCAATACCAAAACCTATCTTCCTATCAGGTGGTATTCCTGGGAGATCATCTAGAAAGACTTCTAGGAATTTATTCACTACGGGGACAGACTGAAGAGGAAGACTTTCGGCACTAGAATCTTTAACCCGAATAAGATGATACAAAAAACCTTTGGAAATAAGTTTATGGGCCCTGAGATAAGATATGAAGTGCCCTCTAGGTGCTAGAGAATGTCCCTCCCATTCTATCATAGAATCATTCGGAAAAGGAAAGGTGACTTTTGGGTCCTACAATTCAAGGTGGAATAGCACGAATGAAGCCAGTCTATCCCTAAGATGGCATCAAAATTAACCATATCAAGTTCTATGAGATCTTCCTCAGTATCCCAACTGAAAATAGATACAACACAGTTTTTATACACCCTCCTAGCCATAATAGAATCTCCCACGGGGTGGAAACAGAAAAAGGTTCAGCAATCACATCGGGCTCAAACGCAAAACCATCGGCCACATATGGGGTCATATAAGACAAGGTAGACCCGAGATCAAGTAACACATATACATCACGAGAAAAGATTTGCAACATACCGATGACTTTTTCTGGTGAGATCTGCCTCCTGGAGGTTGGTCAGGGCATACAACCGGTTGCAACCATTACCAGCAGCTGAAGAGGCACCCTTCTGAGGCGGTGGCAGAGCATAGAAATTTGCCTGAAATTTAGATCCCCCAACATTACCTCTTAATTTCGGGCAATCTCTCTAGATATGTCCTGGCTGGCCGCACAAATAACATACCATGGTGCCAAACTAACATCTCCCTGGGT